>NC_042621.1:188166963-188466963 GCF_901001135.1 Rhinatrema bivittatum
TGTGTGTGTGTGTGTGTGTATATATATATATATATATATATATATATATAAATGAACATGTGCATGAGTGTGTGTGTGTATATATTTATATATATATATATATATATATAAATGAACAAGTGCATGAGTGTGTGTGTGTATATATATATATATATATATATATATATATATAAATGAACATGTGCATGAGTGTGTGTGTGTATATATATATATATATATATATAAAAGAACATGTGCATGAGTGTGTGTGTGTGTATATATATATATATATAAATGAACATGTGCATGAGTGTGTGTGTGTATATATATATATATATATATATATATATATATATATATATATATATAAATGAGAGAGAGGGGAGTGGGCAAACTGGGTCATGTGTCAATGCCCTAATTGGTACCTACTCCTCTAGTTATGCATTTCATCCATTATAATAACTACAAATCTTTAGTAATGTCAATTTTACTATGAATACCTCAGAATGTTTCTGTAACCCCCCCCCCAACCTTCTGAAACCCTCTTCAATTCAAAGTGCTCTTCTACAGTGGTGCATATATTTAGAGTCTCCCTCGCTCTCTCTCTTTCTCTCATCAGAGTGTGAAAGCCTAACAATGCCCCTTTCTAAATCATGGGTGCTATTTTCGCTATATTTATAGAATTTTGATAAATCTAGGCCAAAGTTTGTTCACCTCTCTTCTCCGCCATCTAATTCATGACAATGTCAGGGTGACTGGATATTAAAGGTTCCCAGATATGGAGAGCGGCAAAATTCTTGTTGGGATTCTTGGCCGTGGCAACCCGCGGCTGGAACTCCCTACCTGTTCTGACACTCGGCAGGCTCCCCTCTCTTTGGCGCAGCACGCCCCAGGCCCGAGCCAGCCGCTGGCATGGCTTCCATGCGGCTCTAGACGCTGCCGACCTTCCTTGCGTGTGAGCTCCCCTAGGCGTACGCGAGTCAGCCCGACTCTTAAAGGGGCTGTGGTGGGAAACAACGGCCTGGCCCCTGAAGATGAAGTCAGGACTGAGGAGTATTTAATCCCTGGCTCAGTCCTCAGTTCCTTGCCTTGGAAACAGGTCCTTCTCCTTTGGAGTGCTAGTTGCTGTCCTGATCCTGTGTTTCCTGCTGTTCCTGATCCGGTGTTCCTGATTGTTCCTGCTGTTCCTGATCCAGTGTTCCTGTTGTTCCTGACTCTGTGCCTTTCCTCGTCCCTGGTTCCTGCTTCCTCTCTTCGGCTTGATCTCCTGGTTCTGACTTCGGTTTGCTTCCTTGTCTCTGCTTGTCTGCTGCCCATCTCGACCCTTGGCCTGGTACCTCATCTCCGCTCGTCTGATCTTCGGTTTGGCTCTCTGTTTTGCACCTTCGCTGCCAGCCTCGATCCGGATTCCTGACACCACCTCTGCCTGCCACTGGACCCATCTTCTCCAAGGAGACCCGCACCTAAGACCTGCTGGTCCCGGTACCCAAGAGCTCAACCTGAGGGGAACGAGGGTTGGTATAGGCGAAGCTCCAGCCGGGTCGCCCTCACCTGCACCACCTTCCTGCGATGAGGACCATTGGGGTCCGTCCCTCGGTGGTAGCACTAACTTTCATCCCGGTCCAAGAGTCCACAGCGCTAACAATTCTTTTCTTCTCATTAGTTTAATTATTGAGCATTATTTGATATGTCTGCTTTTTTAACTATTTCATTGATTTTTGAAAACTTTTTGAACAGTTTTATATGAGTTTAATAATTGCATATTCTATTTAGCAGTTATTTTGAAATATTCTTTTTCTTAGTATGCTTTTACTATTGTAATTAACGTGTTATATTCCTTAATTTTGTTCTTTGATAGAAACATAGAAATGACGGCAGAAGAAGACCAAATGGCCCATCCAGTCTGCCCAGCAAGCTTCCCTCATTTCTTCTCCCATACTTATCTGTTTCTCTTAGCTCTTGGTTCTAATTCCCTTCCACCCCCGCCATTAATGTAGAGAGCGGTGATGGAGCTGCATCCAAGTGAAATATCTAGCTTGATTAGTTAGAGGTAGTAGGGGTAGTAACCGCCGCAATAAGCAAGCTACACCCATGCTTATTTGTTTTTACCCAGATTATGTTATACAGCCCTTATTGGTTGTTTATCTTCTCCCCTGCCGTTGAAGCAGGGAGCTATGCTGGATATGCGTGAGGTATCAGTTTTTTTTCTTCTCCCCTGCCGTTGAAGCAGAGAGCTATGCTGGATATGCATCGAAAGTGAAGTATCAGGCACATTTGGTTTGGGGTAGTAACCGCCGTAACAAGCCAGCTACTCCCCGCTTTGTGAGTGTGAATCCTTTTTTCTTCTCCCCTGCCGTTGAAGTTATGCTGGATATGCGTGAAGTATCAGTTTTTCTTTTCCCCTGCCGTTGAAGCAGAGAGCTATGCTGGAAATTTGTGATGTATCAGTCTTTCTCCCATGCCGTTGAAGCAGAGAGCCATGCTGGATATGCGTCAAGAGTGAAGTATCAGGTACATTTGGTTTGGGGTAGTAACCGCCGTAACAAGCCAGCTACTCCCCGCTTTGTGAGTGCGAACCCTTTTTTCTTCTCCCCTGCCGTTTAAGCAGAGAGCTCTGCTGGATGTGTGAAGTAACAGTTTTTCTTTTCCCCTGCTGTTGAAGCAGAGAACTATGCTGGATATGCATTGAAGTGAAGTATAAGAATGGAGTGATCAAGCTAGTTGAAAGGCATCAGGAATAGAGGAAGGTGGAGGTAGTAATTTGGATATTTGGTTTGGGGTAGTAACCGCCGTAACAAGCCAGCTACTCCCGTCTTTGTGAGTGCAAATCCTTTTTTCCACATTCCTCTTGCTGTTGAAGCTTAGAGTGATGTTGGAGTCACAGTAACCATGTGTATGTTTATTGAATAAGGGTATTGTCTATTGTCTCCAGGCAGTAGCCATCATTCTGGCGAGTCACCCACTCTTCATTGGCGGCCTCTTGATTTTATGGATCCACAGTGTTTATCCCACGCCCCTTTGAAGTCCTTCACAGTTCTGGTCTTCACCACTTCCTCCGGAAGGGCATTCCAGGCATCCACCACCCTCTCCGTGAAGAAATACTTCCTGACATTGGTTCTGAATCTTCCTCCCTGGAGCTTCAAATCGTGACCCCTGGTTCTTGCTGATTTTTTTCTTATGGTAAAGGTTTGTTGTTGCCTTTGGATCATTAAAACCTTTCAAGTATCTGAAAGTCTGTATCATATCACCTCTGCTCCTCCTTTCCTCCAGGGTGTACATATTTAGATTCTTCAATCTCTCCTCGTACGTCATGCGATGAAGATCCTCCACCTTCCTGGTCGCCCTTCTCTGTACCGCTTCCATCTTGTCTTTGTCTTTTTGTAGATACGGTCTCCAGAACTGAACACAGTACTCCAGGTGAGGCCTCACCAAGGACCTGTACAAGGGAATAATCACTTCCCTTTTCTTACTCGATATTCCTCTCTCTATGCAGCCCAGCATTCTTCTGGCTTTTGCTATCGCCTTGTCGCATTGTTTCGCAGACTTCATATCATTAGACACTATCACCCCAAGGTCCCTCTCCTGCTCCGTGCACGTCAGCCTTTCCCCCCCCATCGAATACAGTTCATTCGGATTTCCGCTCCCCATATGCATGACTTTGCACTTCTTGGCATTGAATCTCAGCTGCCATATCTTCGACCACTCTTCCAGTTTCCTTAGATCCCGTCTCATTCTCTCCACTCCTTCCGGCGTGTCCACTCTGTTGCAGATCTTAGTGTCATCCGCAAAAAGACAAACCTTACCTTCTATCCCGTCCGCAATGTCGCTCACAAAGATATTGAACAGGACCGGTCCCAACACCGATCCTTGCGGTACACCACTTAAAACCGCTCTCTCTTCAGAGAAGGTTCCGTTTACCATCACACATTGTCTTCTGTCCGTCAACCAATTTGCAATCCAGGTCACCACCTTGTCACTCACTCCCAAGCTTCTCGTTTTATTCACCAGTCTCCTGTGCGGAACCGTATCAAAAGCTTTGCTGAAATCCAAGTATATGACATCGAGCGCTCTTCCTTGGTCCAATTCCTTGGTTACCCAGTCAAAAAAGTCAATCAGATTTGTCTGACAGGATCTTCCCCTGGTGAATCCATGTTGCCTCTGGTCCATCAATTCTCCGGACTGTAGATAGTTCACTATTCTCTCTTTCAGCAGAGACTCCATTACTTTTCCCACCACCGAAGTGAGGCTAACCGGCCTGTAGTTGCCAGCCTCCTCCCTGTTCCCACTCTTGTGAAGCGGGACCACCACCGCTCTTCTCCAGTCTCTCGGCACCACTCCCGTTTCTAGGGATCTATTGAACAGGTCACACAGCGGACCCGCCAGAACATCTCTGAGCTCCCTCAATATCCTTGGATGAATCCCATCAGGCCCCATGGCTTTGTCCACTTTCAGGTTCTTTAGCTCTTCCCACACATTTTCTACTGTAAAAGGATTTTCATCTATTCCACTTCCCTCCAGTTTCTTGTTGTGTAGAGATGGTCCTTCTCCAGGGTCTTCTTTAGTGAACACAGAGCTGAAGTATTCGTTTAATATTTCTGCCATTTCTTCGTCTGTCTCCACACATTGATCATTACCACCTTTCAATTTCACTATACCACTTTGGACCTTTCTCTTTTCGCTGATATATCTGAAAAATGTATATCTGAAAAATGTTTTGTCACCATGTTTTATGATGTTTTATGATGCATACAGAATCTAGCATGCTTGTGGTTTCCAGTTCAGTATCTGTCTGCACCTTTCTATTTATACTTTATGGTCCTTTTATTCTGTATATGGTGAGGATCTGTCTGTGTTCTGCATGTGTGATCGGGGTGAGGTATTCTGCTAGCAGGTAGTTTCTATGTAGGGATCTATAGTAGCATGGCTTGTTCTGTTTTTGTTGTTTACTCTTTTATAGTGTCACGATCAGGTCCCTCCGCTCAGCATGCTGTGGGGCTTTGCTGGGCTTCAGGCCTCTGGCTTCACTCCTATGACACGTCTTGTCCCCTTGCACAGCTCAGGCATAGCGCTGCTATGGACTCCTCACAGCCTCTAGTCAGAGTGCCAGGCCCAGTCCTGGCACTCCCAAGCAGTACACAGAAAAAGGATCTTAATCAATAAGGAGTTTAATGTGGTGCTGTAGCTCAGCGGCTGCAGCCTTATATTAATGCGGGGTTGTCCTTACAAGCCCCAGGGTACACAGCATTTAAAACACAATTTCCTTCCCGCCTGTCTCATACATCCATACAGCAATACAGGATTTACCATCCCCCAACCTCCTGGTTATTCCACCTCCATAGAGGAACAGCTGGAGCTTTCCTCTCCCCAGCTTACCTCCATCTCCTCCTCCAGAGACTCTGAGGAGCCGGGCTTTTGTGGCCAGGTCCACCACGGGGGCACGTCCTCTTCCTCAGCCTCCATAGATTCTGCTGAGTCATAGAGATCAGTCCCAATTTCCTCCACCTGTTCCTGCTCAGGCTCTAGCCAGGGGTCAGGTGTTGGTTCGGGGAACCTGGGAAGTGTAGTCTTTGCTACCTTCCTCAGCGCCCTCCGGTGGCTAAGTTTGGTACCACTAGCTTCTGCTCGGCTGTGTCTCAGCTGTTTCTGCCCCGGGCCAGGTCGTACTGCATCACACAAGCTATGTCTGGTTTTCTACAATTAAGCATTTAATTGGTCTGGGAATGAATAATTATACTCTATAATTAATGCAAGGAATGTGTATATGATAGAATGACATTAAATGTAAATATAAAGTAAAAAATTGGAAACGGGAACATGGGCGGAGCATAGGCTGTCAGGGGCAGAGCTGAGATGCAGCTTGGTTGCACCCCACCCCCCAGAATTGAACACAGTAATCAAAGTGCGGTCTCACCATGGAGTGATACAGAGGCATTATGGCATCCTCCATTTTATTTGCCATTCCTTTCTTAATTATTCCTAACATTCTGTTTGCTTTCTTGATTGCCACGGCACACTGAGCAAACGATTTCAAAGTATTATTCACTATGACATCTAGATCTCTTTCCTGGGTGGTAACTTCTAAGATAGAACCTAACATTGTGTAACTACAGCAAGAGTTAATTTTCCCTATATGATTATGCAACACCTTGCACTTGTCCACATTAAATTTCATCTGCTATTTGGAAGCCCAATCTTCCAGTCTGGCAAGGTCCTTCTGCAGTTCATCACAATCTGTTTGAGATTTAACTACTCTGCATAATTTAGTATCATCTGAAATTTTTATCACTTCACTCGTCGTACCCCTTTCCAGATCATTTATAAATATATTAAAAAGTACTGCCAAGTACAGATCCCTGAGGCACTCCACTGTTTACCTTCTTCCAGTGTGAAAACTGAATATTTAATCCTACTTGCAATCCACAAAAGGACATTGCCTCTTATCCCATAACTTTTTAGTTTTCTTAGAAGCCTCTCATGCGGGACTTTATTGAACGCCTTCTGAAAATCCAAATACACCATATCTACTGGTTCACCTTTGCCCACATGTTTATTCACCCCTTCAAAAAAATGTAGGAGATTTGTGACTTTATTCTTTATAATGGTTTTCATGATTTTTCCCGGCATTGAAGTCAGGCTCACTGGTCTATAGATTCCCGGATCACCCCTGGATCCCTTTTTAAAAATAGGGGTTACATTGGCTATCTTGCAGTCTTCAGGTACATTGGATGATTTTTTTAATGATAGGTTACAAATTAATTGAAATAGATCTGAAATTTCATTTTTTTCATTTTTTCAGAATCCTGGGGTATATACCATCCAGTCCAGGTGATTTACTACTCTTCAGTCAATCAGGCCTACCACATCTTCCAAGTTCACCGTGATTTGAATCAGGGGATCTGAATCATTACCCTTGAAAACCTTCTCTGGAACGGGTATTTCCTCAACATCCTCTTCAGTAAACACCAAAGAAAAGAAGTTTTTTAAATCTTTCTGCAATGGCCTTATCTTCCCTAAATACCCCTTTAACCACCTCAATCATCTAACGGTCCAACCGACTCCCTCGCAGGCTTTCTACTTCGTATATATTTTTTAAAGATTTTATTGTGAGTTTTTGTCTCAACGGCCAATTTCTTTTCAAATTCTTTCTTAGCCTGTCTTATCACTGTCTTACATGTAACTTGCCAATGCTTATGCTTAATCCTGTTTTCTTCTGATGGATCCTTCTTACAATTTTTGAATGAAGATCTTTTGGCTAAAATAGCCTCTTTCACCTCTCTTTTAAGCCATGCTGACAATCGTTGACCTTCCTTCCACCTTTCATAATGCGAGGAATACATATGGACTGTGCTTCTAGGATGGTATTTTTTAACAATGTCCACGCCTGTTGTACACTTTTTACCTTTGAGCAGCACCCTTCAATTTTTTTAAACTATGTTTCTCATTTTATCAAACTTTCCCTTTTGAAATGTCAGAGCTACAGCTGTGGATTTACTTACTACCCCCTTTCCAGTCTTTAATTCATATTTGATCATATTATGATCACTATTGCCAAGTGGCCCCACCACCGTTACCTCTCTCACCAAATCCTGTGCTCTACTAAGAATTAGATCTAACATTGCTCACTCTCTTGTCGATTCCTGAAACAATTGCTCCATAAAACTGTCATTTATTCTATCCAGAACTTTATCTCTCTAGCATGTCCTGATGTTACATTTACCCATTCAATATTAGGGTAATTGAAATCTCCCATTACTGCACTACCAATTTGGTTAGCTTCCCTAATTTCTCCTAGCATTTCACTGTTCATCTCACCAACTTGTCCAGGTGGACAGTTATATACTCCTATCACTATACTCTTTCCCAACATGCATAAATAAAGATTCAATTGTGCATTTAGTCTCATGCAGGATCTTCATCTTATTAGACTGTATGCCATCCCGGACATAAAACACCACTCACCACCAAGATGCTTTTCTCTCTCATTGCTATATAAGAGAGTTAGTTTGTGTCTGTGTATGAGGGGGAGACAACCAGTGAGTGTTAGTGTATCTGTGTATGAGGAGAAGAGAGTTAGTGTTAGTGTATATCTGTGTATGAGGGAGAGAGAGCCAGTGAGTGTGTGTATATATGAAGAGAAGCCTTTGTGTGAGTGTGTGGGTATATGAGAAAGATTGAGAGTGAATATATACAGTATGATTGTTTTTAAGAGAATGAATGTGTGTGTGTGTGTGTGTGTGTGTGTGTGAGAGAGAGAGAGAGGAGATAGTTTATTCGCCCTTCTCCTCTCCTACTAATCCATGACAATTTCAGGGTGACTAGAAATCAAAACGTTCCCAGGTATGGATCGCAGAGGATTTTTTTTCATTCCTATTAGTTTTAATTATTGGGTAGTATTTGATGTCTATTGATCCTATTTTGAAATATTTTGTTATTTTTGATACATTTTTAATCATTTTAATTAGCTTTTTATATTATTGGATGTTCTAAATATCAGCTATTTGAAATATTTATTCTTTTTTTAGTATGGTTGTCTTTTTTTATTATATTTTATTTTTTTATATTCTTGATTTTGTTTGATGTTTTATGAGGAATGGTAATGTTTCTATTTTTCCATTGCTGCACTGCATACAGATTCTGGCAGTTTCTAATTCAGTTTTTGCACACTTCCATTCATAGTTTATGGTGTCTTTATTCTGTGTTTGATAAGGGTCTATTTCTATTCTGTATGTGTGACCAAGGTGAAATATTCTGCTAACATGTAGTTTCTGTGTATTTTCCTAATATTTATTTTTATGTTTATTTATTTCAAATTTTTATATACCGGCATTCGAGACAGCAGTCACATCATGCTGGTTCACATAAAACAGGGGTGCATAGAAAACATAACTATAACAAAGGTGCTGAAAAGGCAGTTACATATAACAGGGTGATAAGAACTTGGATGAGAAGGAAGAGAAAGGAAAGGTTACATATGTAAAACAATAGAATGGATAACCAAGGTGTAGTTGGAGATTAGTTGACTATGTTGGCGTCCGGGAAGGCTTGTAAGAATATCCAGGTCTTTAGTCTTTTTTTGAAGGTTGAGATGCAAGGTTCTGTTCTGAGATTTGAGGGGATGGAGGTGTATTGGTGTTTTAGGGTCTGATGTTATATTTCTAGCTTTGCCTTTTTTAAGATAGGGTTGTTACAGTTTGAGTTTGGAAGTTCGTATATTATCATAGGGCAGGAATACTTTTTTGCAGGATTTTGGATTATACAATGTTCCTGGTAGTGGAGGGAATAGTTGTGGTTAATGAGGTGAGATCAGCATCTAAATATTTATTTTTGTATGGTGAGTGGTAAGGGGAAATATCCTAGTTCAGCAGCTTTTTCTGACTTTGGGATTAACCCTGTCAACTCAAGCTACTGATGACTGTTGTTGTATTGCCACCTGCTCTTCCACTAAAAATAGAAAATATATTCAAACTAATAGGTTTCTTGTTGATTGAAAGTGCTTACTGAAATATTTTGGTAATGATATATTAAGTATTTAAAATTTGCACTATATTAAGATTTTGGAACTTTCTATATTTTTGTCTTTTATTCAGTAATTTTGCTATACTTAAGTGGTCAAAAACTTTATGCCAAGAGAGAGAGAGCTGCTGTATACATTTTTTATGTGTGTGTGTGTGTGCAATTGTATACCTATGAGCCAGTATAGATAAAAATCTCCTGGGCTGATATTTTCCCATAATCCACTCCTGTTTTCAACTCCCTTTGTGTCACATGGGAGTTTTGTTAACACGCAGACCCCTTCCAATGGGGAGTGGTACACTACAATAACAAACTTACAGTACCCTGACATCACACACAGGGACAATGTTTTAATGGAGACCTCTGACTCACAGTGCTGAGAGGATAACCTGTTAAGGTCACAACTGTCATTCCAACTACAGGCAACTACTACTAGTAAGGTGCAGGTTTTAGGATTTCCTTACATATGAATGTGGCCCACCCTTGGTCTGGACTATGAATTACCCTTAAGCTTGGGGTGGGGAGTACCACATGAGAAATTATCTTTACTAATATGATTTATCTTTGAGTTTGTAGCCTGAGTGGGGGATGAGACAGTGTCCAGTCACCCCCAATACCACAATTCTGTGCTCTTCCAAAACAACCTCTCACTTGTGGCACCACAGACCAGATAAAATCATCACACCAGAATAAAACAGAAATTAACCTTATTACTAGTATTATGTAAGTAGACAGTAAATCCAACCAGAACATTAAATGGGAAAAGTACATTAGTGAATTATAACATAAAGTTGAAGTTGTCTTATTTTAAATCAAGCAATGCAAAAAATAACACTGAGTATGGCCTGTTAGCCAGGGCAACAAACATCTCATAGGGATCGTAAAAACATTTAGGAAAGTCAGTAGAGAAAGATTGGGGGGAGGAAACAATGAAGTGCACAGCTTTCAGAAATTGTCTTTATCCTTGAGTTAACAACTACACCTTTTATGGTGTAGTTATTCGGCGTGTCGCCGGCAGTGATCACACCGTGGCGGTGCGATCGCTGCCGGCTAGCGCAGGACCGCCCCCCACTTCGCCCCCCCCCCCCCCGCCCCCATTAGCGCCGGGATTCACTAAGCCTTGCGGCATTAGTGAATCCAGGCCTAAGTTTGCATTCAATAGATGCAGCGTAATTTTATGCATGAGATAAAATAGATGCAGCGCAATTTTATGCATGAGTTCAAATTTGCACTCAATAGATGCAGTGTAGGCAAATTTATCTCATGATGTTCATTGTGGATATCCTGAAAACCTGACTGACTGCGGGTCCTCCAGGGACAGGTTTGGGAATCTCTGCAATAAAGGATAGATAAATTGTTTGATCTCACTGAAATTACAACAGAGTTTTTTATGGAGCAAGGAAGGTACTACAGACAGTGAGAACTGTAAAAAATAATGTCCAGAAATGCAGCATAAAATCATGATTGGAAATGCATTTTGTAGGCATTTAATGACTTTAGTGACCACCTAACAAAATGAATATTGTTATACAATATTCATCTAACTGGATCTAGATTTAATCTAAAGTAATATTATGCCGAAACTGATCCTCTTCTAGACTCTTAGCACAGCAGGATCTTGGAAGAGGACTGACATAAACAGAACAGCTAGAGTTCTATTTTAGCTGAGTGCATCAGGACTTATTTTCATTGGCTAAAAGCAATGGCCAGACATAGCCGTATGTTACTAGAGGTATTACAAGTAAATCCGTTTTGATTGCTATTTATAAAGATTAGACTTGTCTAGAGATTTACATTAACTGTTAGAAGCAGCATATTTATTTCTACAGTATTTTACGATATTATTAATTAGCTCACTCATGCTATTGATCCATTATAGATTGGTTAATGAG
This sequence comes from Rhinatrema bivittatum, assembly GCF_901001135.1. Taxonomy (NCBI): domain Eukaryota; kingdom Metazoa; phylum Chordata; class Amphibia; order Gymnophiona; family Rhinatrematidae; genus Rhinatrema; species Rhinatrema bivittatum. The sequence continues at coordinate 188,178,348 of NC_042621.1, forward strand.
GGATGCCAGTAATGAGACCCTATTTTCAAAACATAGAAAATGCAAATAAAAATGTCATTTTATAATTATTGGTGTGCCCTTTGTCAAACTAGACTAGACATTTTACAGAATTTATGGTCAAATACCTATATGAGAAACCTTTTATACATCATGCTTCTTATGTATTTATTATGCTATGAAAGCAAGTTTCTTTGAAGATAGTAATTATATTTTTTTACTGTTACAATATGAATACATCACTTATGGAAAGTGGTACTGTACAACTGTATTTACAAGGAAAGTATTACACTTTAAAATAGACAGAAATACTTAACATGGAAAAAATGCATTACTGAATAAGTTCAACTGGTACCGGTTAACTGGCCACTTCACTGGGCTGAGTTTTCTTATTGCCTAATTTATTTTTTAGATTTGCTTAACAAGGTTGTCTGAGGGGCTGAATTTTCTCTCTGAATGTCCTTCAGTTTAATGAGATTAAGGATTAGGTGTACTTAAAAAATATTTATCTCTTCCATGTTCCCACATTTAGTGCTGATGTCCCTGTATGAATTCACAGAGGAGGATAACCGAGTTCAGCTCATCTTTCACAGATTACTTGCAGTTTCTTTTCTGTTTCCATTTTTTATTTTCTCAACATGATTAGGAAAACAGTAATATTATTGTTGGTTTTTCTCAGTTGCAGTGTCTGCCCTAACCCAGTTTTCAAAGCAAATTTGGTGTTGGACACAGCCAAGGTCCTTCTGGATAATTACTGCTTTCCAGAAAATCTCATTGGGATGCAAGAAGCCATTGAGGAAGCCATCAAAAGTGAAGACATTCTTCATGTATCAGATCCCAACATATTTGCAAGTATCTTATCAACTGGGGTACAAAGCTTCTTGAATGACCCCCGAGTGGTGGTCTCCTATGAGCCTACACCTTCAGTTTCCAAGCAAGAAGAAATGACACCAACAATAGAGCAATTGCAATTCATAATTGAGCATTCTATCAAGTATGAGATACTGGAAGGAAATGTGGGATATCTTAGAATAGATAACATTATTGGCCAAGACATAATTCTGAAGATTGGATCTTTTCTTATTAATAATGTATGGGCAAAGATAATGCCAACCTCTGCTCTGATTTTAGACTTACGTTATAATACCTTGGGGTCAATCTCAGGAATTCCATTCATGATTTCCTATTTATGTGAAGCAGAACCTGCTCTACACATTGATACTGTTTTTGATCGTCCATCCAATACATCTACTGAGATCTGGACTCTACCTATATTAACGGGAGAACGGTATAGCAAAGAAAAAGATGTTATGGTCCTGACAAGCAAGTATACAGAAGGGATTGCTGAAAATGTGGCTTACATTTTGAAGAATATCAATCGTGCAGTAATAGTGGGTGAAAAAACCTCTGGTGGCTCTCTTGACATCCAGAAATTTCAGATTGGCCAGTCTGATTATTATGTTACTGTACCTGTGGCAAGATCTATTAATCCCATCACTGGGCTGAGCTGGGAAGTTAATGGTGTAGTACCCTGTGTTACAATCAATACAGAAGATGCTTTGGAAAAGGCCAAAGGCATTCTTTTCATGAAAACTGCCATACCCAAAGCTCTTGAACATCTTTGTGACATCCTTAAAACTTATTACCCATTTGTTGATCGGATCCCTGCTTTTCTACATCACATTTCAACTATGGATTATTCAGTGCTAATTTCAGAAGAAGAGTTGGCAGCTAAGTTAAACTATGAGCTGCAGTCAGTGTTGGAAGATCCACGAGTTTTGATCCAGATCATTACTGAACCACCCATGTTTGGACAAGACTTTCCAGTAACTGCTGACTTGCCTGATGATGAAGCAATTCTGCAAGCTCTTGTTAACACAGGGTTTAAATTGAATATTCTGCCAGGTAATGTAGGCTACCTTAGATTTGATGAATTTGCAGATGCTTCTGTTCTGGCTAAACTAAATCCCTATATAGTAAACAAAGTTTGGGATCCAGTTGCAACCACAGAAAACCTGATAATTGATCTGCGTTACAATAAAGGTGGGCCATCTGAAGCAATTCCCATGCTGCTATCTTATTTCCAGGAACCAGACTCCCATGTACATCTCTTCACTATTTACAACAGGCTAACAAATACCACCAAAGAGTATTACAGTCTATCCAACTTGACTGGACAGTCTTATGGTTCAAAGAAAGGGGTTTATGTGCTAACCAGTCATCAGACTGCAATGGCAGCAGAAGAATTTGCATATCTCATGCAGTCTTTGAATAGAACCACTATAGTTGGTGAAACAACATCTGGATCTTTGTTGCATTCCAAATCATTTAAGCTGGAAGCAATCCATCTATCATTTACTATACCAGTCATCAATTTTATAGATAATAATGGAGAATGTTGGTTAGGTGGTAGAGTAGTTCCAGATGCCATTGTTTCAGCCGATGAAGCTTTAGAAAAAGCCATAGAAATCATTGGATTTCATCAACAGATCTTTCCTCTGGTTGAAGATACTGGTGAACTTATAGAAACCCATTATGCTATTCCAGAAGTGGCAAAGAAAGTGTGTACAGTTCTCAGAAAAAAATGGACTGAAGGCTCATTTCGTTCTGTAGGAGACATTGAATCCCTTGCCTTACACCTTACTTTAGATCTCCAGGAAACCTCTGGAGATCATCGTCTTCATGTCTTCTATAGTGATACAGAGCCTGAAATCCTGGAAGACAAAATCACAAAAATCCCCTCTCCTCAAGAACTTAGTTATATAATTGATGCCTTGTTTAAAACTGAAGTTTTACCTAAAAATGTAGGCTATCTTCGGTTTGATATGATGGTAGATGCAGAAATTATCAAAGCTATAGGTCCACAACTCGTAAGTCTAGTGTGGAATAAACTGGTAGATACAAATATGCTAATTATTGACATGAGATACAACACTGGGGATTATTCTACTGCCACACCAATTTTTTGCTCTTATTTTTTTGATGCAAAACCACTTCAGCATCTCTATACAATTTTTGATCGTAACACATCTACAGATACAGAAATATGGACACTACCAGTAGTTGAAGGTGAAAGATATGGTTCCAGAAAAGACATCTACATACTTACAAGCCATAAGACAGGCTCAGCAGCAGAAGCTTTCATCAGGTCCATGAAAGATTTCAACAGGGCTACGATCATTGGAGAACCAACAGTTGGAGGTTCTCTGTCTGTGGGTATCTACCGCATAGGAAACAGTCATTTATATGCTTCAATCCCTAATCAAGTGGCAATAAGTTCAGTCACTGGCAAGGCTTGGAGTGTCTCTGGGGTTGAGCCACATGTTGCTGTGGAAGCTGGTCAAGCAATTAATGTTGTACATTCTATCATGAGCCTCAGATCCAAAATACCATCCATTGTGCAGACTGTAGGAAAGTTAGTACCAATAATTATGCTTTTGCTGATGTTGATGCAGATGTTGCTGCCAAGCTAAAAGCCCTTCTTGAAAAGGACAAATACAAGACAATTAACTCTGAAGTTGAACTGGCTGAAAAACTGACTGATAACTTTCAGACTTTTTCTGGAGATGTTCATCTGCAGGCTATGCACATCCCTGAAAACTCAAAGGATCATATCCCTGGGGTGGCACCAATGCAAGTAAGAGGTTTTGTTGTGATAAAATAATATTGAAAGAGTGTTTTTAATTCTGGTGGGCTAAAGTGAAGACTATATGCTAGAATGGTTATTTTTTAGTTAATATACAGGGTCATTTATCAAAATGTGTTAGGGCCCTAATGCCTGCAATAACTACTGCATCGCAAATTGCGTATTCACATTTTTCATTTGTATTCAAGTGGGAGGAATTTGGGCGGAGTAAATAGAAATTAGGGTCAGTTAGCTTGGTATGTGATATAGTAACGCACAGCAACATAGTGTTTAATGCCGGAAATAACTACAGGTTTTTCCTGCGCATTGTGCCTGCATTAGCTGAGAGTTACTGGCTGAAAACATTTTTATTGCGAATTGTGGTTTGGGAAGGGAGAGAAAGTGGGGTGGGAGAGGGTGATTTGAGTGCATCGAGCAAGGTAGAGAGAACACCACTTCAAATCACATTGAATCTTCACTGATGGTAACTGTGCTGTTCGTACATATGACTGTGCATTTAAAACTGCCCCCCAAAACCAAACTTACCCCACAAACCTCACCCTGAGGTACTAATGCCCCCTCTTACAGTGGTATAAATTGTTAATTTTTTGGTGAGTCTCTCTCTCTTTCTCTCTTACCAGCAGCCCGAAATGCGATAAAAGCTGTCTGGTCAGTAACACAGCATGCGATGGGACTTTTCAGCTTGTGATGTGAAAATAAATTTAACGCGTGTTGCGGTAAAATACCTATACCATACAGCATCAAAACAATTAGCTTAACCGTGCCCCCTTTTTATTATGGGCACTATTTTTGCTATATTTATAGCAAAATGATTAATCTAGGCCATAGTTTGCTACACTAGTTTTTATTTTATATTTATTTTGTGGTGGTTACTCTTCATCAATGAATTCCACTGTAAAAAAAAATCATTCATCTTTTTGTCTCTTGATCTAAAAATGAAGATGAACTGGAACAAAATATTTTACAAACCATGCTAAATATTTGCTTTGGTGGAGACTATTTTGCCCATCTTTCCTTAGTCCTAATTTCAGTGGTAGAAATAGACTTAACAGCACAAGCACTTAAGGGGTCATTTTCTATAGCTTTTGCAGCGAAAAGTCCCTTTTCACGTGCGATAGCTAGATCAGGGTGGAGTCGGCATTGGAAGGGGAGGAGTCGGGGCAGCACCAGGGTGGATGCGGCGAAGACATCGCTGACGGCAAAAAGATAAGGCCCCTTATCGCTGCCAGTAATGCGCCCAATAGTACCACCTTTCACGGTGGCACTATAGGGTTGCGAAAGCCGGCATCGATTGCACCCTGGTAGTGCGATCGCTGCCGGCTTTCGCAGGTCCACCCACTGCTTCACCCCCCACCCCCAGGTACCGCGTGGTTCACTAAGGCCTGCGATTTTAGAAAATCCAGGCCTTAGTACTAAAATAACAGTGATATTGAATAAGACAGTGTACAAAATGTATTGATGTTTTCACCTGGCCACTTTAATTTGTTTAGTATTCTTTTTCTAGTAAATGATTTCCACAAATCTCTTTCAGATTCCTTCACCAGAAATGTTTGAAGATTTGATTAAATATTCTTTCCATACTGATGTGTTTGAGAATAACATTGGTTACCTTCGCTTTGACATGTTTGGAGATTATGAACTTCTAGCACAAGTCTCCAATCTGTTGGTGGAGCATGTTTGGAAAAAAATTGTAAACACAGATGCATTAATTATTGACTTAAGGTAAATAAATTAAATTTCATTTTGTAAAATTAACAATTTATGGTGAAGGTACAATAGATTAGTTCTATGTTCTACATTAACAGACAATTAGTGATACTATAGTACAGTCCAGAATTGATGAACAAAGTAGACTATATCATAGTCTGATTGAAGATCTATTATTTATTAATTTATTAGTTATAATCTGATAAATAATATTATATAAGTGGTCTAATGAAGTAAATGAAGTGGGTTTTAAAAGATAAATCATAATAATGGTCATAAATTCTGCATTCTCTAATGTCAATCCATTCAACAATCTGTTTATGTAATAACCTTGGAAATTATTTTAACACTTATAGTCTGCTTTTCCTATAAAAAAGCTCAAAGCACAATAAAATGGATTATAAAACACATACAAGATAGTATTAATATGTAATATATTAGCAAAGTATATAATTTAAACCATAAGTAGGCAATACATATCTAAAAACAAACCACAACAACATGACACTAATAAAACCTCCAAAAAAATGCAATAAAAATATAAAACCAGGAAGCAAACAAAGTAGGAGAAGCCCAGTCACCTAAGGTTCAGGGATTCCTTTAATATTAACGTTGTATAAATTCACAGAATGGAATAAAAGATGCTCGACTCAGGCCGAGTTTTGCCCGGGGCTAGAGCTCCATCAGGGGCTTGCAACTCTCAACAATTGCAAATAGATACAGCCGCGGGCTATTAATCAAATAAACAGCCTTCGAGATTGCGGGTAAAATTTGCCCATGGGTTGTTTGCAATTTTTCTCACTGCTGGTGTCCCCAGAACTGAAGCAACTTTGATACCTTGAGTCACCATGATTATCACCAACCAGAATTAATTTAAAATCGTCATTCACAATGAGGGTTTCATCGTTTTCTGCTGCATAAGTATAGCATTTTGCATTGCACATCAGGATTATGCACATTGGGTGCAACGTTATAAATAAAGGAATCCCTATACCTAAGGCGACTGGTCTACTCCTACTTTGTTTGCTTCCTGGCTTTGCTTGACTGTCTTCCATGCTGTTTTTTTTCAACTGATAAAACTATAAAAGTAATTAATCCACAATAACAAGAATAATAAATCTCTATTGTAACTCAACAAATCTAGACTCTAATATAATTATTTTTTAAATAAACTCAAAATAATATAAACCAAATCCTATATATTCAGATCGTTATTGTCTGGGTATGAAGAATAAGCAATTTCACATTCTGCTCATTATTTTCTGAAGGGCTAACCATGTGCCTTTCCTGTATTTTGGACAATTATGAAAAGAACTTTGCTTTTTCTTTCATGAGTAATACTTTCTATGATTGCTACTTTACCATTAGTTTATCGTACAAAAAAAGTTGTTTTTGCATGTTTCAAATAGTTTGCATTATTTTCTTTTGCTCATTGCTAACTAGTAAGATTTCTTTGATTTATTTATAGATATACATATACAGGAAATGTTTACATAGGTTACATATACATATACATACAAGCTCATGGAATAATAAAAATATACTTACTTTTCAGTTAGAAAAAGCTGACTTTTGAGAGGAAGGCCATTAATGATTTAATCAGACAGATAAAGTGACATAACTTCTATGGAACTTTTTTAAGTGGTCCATTTTTTATTTCACATATAGGTGGTAGTTTGGTTGCCACTTTAATCCACTTAGCTACATAGATATAAAGGTCAACAAAGAAGTTGCAGTTAATACTTTTTTATTTTATTAAATATAGTATATTTGTGACTAGCTGTTGAGATTTATACTGATAATGGAAGAATAACGCTGAAAAGGATGGGTAGATGACCTCCAGTCCCAATGAACATCCTTCCTCTCAGGTTTTCAGGATTTGCCAAAAAAAAAAAAAGCAAATAGAATGCTGGGAATTATTAGGAAATGAATGGAGAATAAAACAGAGAATATCATAATGCCTCTGTATCGCTCCATGGTGTAACTGCACCTTGACTATTGTATGCAGTTCTGATCACTGCATTGCTAAAGAGATACAGGAGAATTAGAAAAGGAACAGAGAAAGGCAACCAAAATGTTAAAGGGGATGACATTTTTCCCCAATGAGGAAAGCCTAAAGAGGTTTGGGCTCCTCATCATGGAAAAGAGAGGGCTGAGGGAGATATGATAGAGGTCTATAAAATAATGAGTATATTGGAATGGGTATACACGAATCGATTGTTTATTCTTTTAAAAAGTACAAAGACTAGGGGACGTTCAATGAAGTTACTGGGTAATATATATTTAAGACCATCATTAAGGTGAACCTGGGAAATTTCACCTGCTCATAACCTGGATTAGCCACTGATGAAAATAGGATAAAGGATACTGGGCTTCTTGGACTTTTGCTCTGACCTAGTTTGGCAAATCTTCTATTCCTAGGAATATGAATATGCATGAGATAGATTTGCATACACTTGAAGCAGTGTGCATACAAATATATCTCATGCATATTCATTAGGGATAGCCTGTGGAGTCCAAAGGGACTGGAGGTGACTTTCCTCTGCTCAAAATACAATCACAAATAAAACCTTACCTAAATTTGGTTTACTGAACTTAATTTCTATATGTGGAGGGCAATTTTCAAAGCCATTTACCCAGGCATAAGCAATTTAGCCAGATAAAATGGCTGTTTGAAAATTGCCCTCCTCAGAACGGCTAAAGCAGGGGTGGCCAACTCCAGTCCTCAAGAGCCACAAACAGGCCAGGTTTTCAAGCTATCCACAATGACATTTTTATGAGATAGATTTGCATACAATGGAGGCAGGGTATGCAGATCTATCTCATGCATGTTCATTGTGGAGATCCTGAAATCCTGGCCTGTTCCGGGCTTTTAAGGACTGGAATTGGCCACCCAAGGGATAAAAAGTATGAGCAGAGTTTTAGCTGGATTGGGGGGGGGGAGACACTTTCCTAGGGCATTATATTCTTATGGAACATAAAACAGGTAGATTGTATTTCAAATCTACATACGTCATTTTCCATAGAAACTTTATCTGCAAAAAAAAGACAGGTGCGAAGTCTGCGGGTGCCTTGTACCCATGGCAGGTTTCAAAGGGAAAGCACATGTGTACGGCCTATCCACATGAAGCTTTAACATTTCTTTTGTTAAGGGGCTGAAGTTTTCTTCAATCAACAAAGAAATCTTGTGTTTTTCACTTTAAGAGATCATCATATAACAGGGTCTTTATTTAAACAGATACAACACTGGAGGCCCCACAACATCCATCGCTGCTCTGTGTTCATATTTCTTTGACAAAGGACACCGGGTACTTCTGGACAAAATCTACAACAGACCTTCTAATGCCATCACTGAAATGTGGACTCTTCCAGAGCACCCTGGTAAGATCAATCTTCGAAACAATCATAGCTTTCTCTTGGCCCTTTTTATCTTTTACAATTATCTTAACTATAATAAATCATGTAGTATGATTTTTTTTCTTCAGCAGTTCAATTAAATCCACTAAAATATCAAAATGGTTATCATGGGATCTAGAGCAATATCATGGCCAGTTAATAGCAACGTAAAAGGGTAAAGTAATAAGGGCAAGGGAATGAGCAACCAGGCTAAAATAATTAAGGAGCTGTTTCTTTAGACCACTGATAGAGTCCTTGAGCCTCAGGTGGTCGGCACAGAGACAGCCAGCTCTGAGGGTGCCGGCAGGAGAAGCTGAGCCCACGCAAGTCCAGAGAGAAAATGGAAGATTAGGACTAGGCCAAGGTCAAACCCTGGAGATCAAATCAAAAGCAGGGCACAGGAAGCAGGCAAGAAACAGACAGGAAGAGGTAGGCAAACAGAAACACAGACTGGATAGGCTGGAAACGAGAATCAGGAACTTGTGAAAATAGGGCTGGCTAGTGACAGAATATCTCAAACAGGTATGAACACAACCATTGTTATAAGTCAAGAGTACAACCTGAAAAAGAAGTTAAATACATCATTAGCCAGTCAAGGTTTGCTTCTGCTGGTCTAATGAGCATATCTGTGAATTCTCCAGGCTTCACCCAGAAACTCTGGGATTTTATTTAAATTACCAGAGAAACATAGCTCAAATCTCTGCGGGCCACTGATGATATATTTGAGATTTTATTTCCTTCTTTTTATCCATTTCATTGTTTTTTTCTTGTTTCATTTATTTGAAATAAGAAACAAAAAATTAAATTTAAAATGAATAAAAAAAAATGAAAATGTCAGGTCACCTCGACTGTAACCTCTCTCCTTCCCAAGCAAACCCCTCCCAGGCCTTCCTCTGATTCATCCCAGCCTCCCTAGATCTGCTTACCTCAAGTCTTCTTTCTTCACCTGACAGAAGAGATTTGTGGCTGCTTATGCCCTATCAGTATTAACAATGGTAAATAGTGCTGGCAGATTGAGGCCATGAAGAAAGAAGATTTGGGGGACTCAGATCCAGGGAGACTGGGTGGTAGGAAGATCCAGGGATGACCCAGGGTGTACTTGTGTTTTCATTTGTTTTGTTTGTTTTGCAGCAGGGATGATCTAACATTTTTTTAAATGAAACGAATGAAAACAAAATTTTAGTTTTTCTTTTGTTTCATTTTAAAAACAAAATAAAATGAAAGGGTCGTTTTGGTAAAATTTTCCATTTGTGTTTTCAACCATAATCATCTCTATTTTGAAAATGTCAAGTATGTGTATTGCTTTCTTACTCCAACTTAAAGAGCACCACCCCCCTCCTGAAAATGCTTCTTTATAACCCGGATAAAAGTGTACATGCTTTGTTACAGTTCTGAGCCCTAAATAAGCTGTTGTATACTGTTGCGACCGTCGCTGCCCGGCGTCTCCACTCCGCCCTCCTTACCTCCTCGGCGACTCCCTCTTGCTCAAGTGGAAGGTTGGCTGCCGCGGCATCTTCTGCCAACTCCCTCCGGCGTCCCCGGAACGGCTCAACGCTGCACACCGCCATGTTTCCCAGCAGCCTAAGGGCGCGCGCGTGGCGTGGCCCCGACTGAAGTACAAGCAATGGCGTGAACCTCAGGAGCGTCCCCATGAGGTGACATCATCTTCACCAGATACTTATGGTCTCTGAAAACGCTAACATATCGCGTTAGCAAGGAGTTGGATACGTACAAGGAGTTCTAGGACTTCAGGTTCTCTCCAAGCTACTCTGCCTCCTCAGACTTACCAGGGGTACCAGCTCCTCAGGGGCCTCGCTTTCTCTTTGCTTTTCAGATCATAGTCTGGAACCGGTACTTGCTCCTTGAGGGCCCTCATTCCCTGACTCGCTTCTGAATACCACTTCTGCCAGGAAGTCATCGCTGCCTACAACACCAGTGAGTTACCATCTCTCTCTCAGAGCCTTCCCTGGAGCCAGGTACTCGCTCCTTGAAGGCCTAATCCATTCCAGCTCCTGGGCTGCTTCATGAGACATTGTGTGAGTTTTTCCATCAAGGTTCTGTTCCTGAACTCTGTATACCCTGCCTACTCACTATCTTCAGTTTCTCTACAGCTCAGTTATCTGGGATCGCTGTTCTAGTATCTGAGGGACTACAGCCCAGTCGGGCATTACCAGCTCACTACTGCCACCTCTGGTGGTTCAATAAACTGTTTAATAAAAGAACTAGTGTGTGTCTGTCTCCATACTCTGAGCCTAACCGGTGGTCCCTCTTGGGATCTTCCCCCGGGAGGCATGGTCATCTGCCACCAGCCCAAGGATCCACCCACAACTACCATGAACACTAACAGATTGTAACTCCATGGATCTGGCACAACTGAATGCCTTACAGGCCATACCGGGCCTGGCCTAGCGCATTGTGCAGCAGCAAGATGCCTTGGAGAAACTTACTTCAGCATTTCATCAGCTACACACACAGTTCAAGGCACAGCTTCCAACCATGAAGGTCAGTTACAGGAAGTAACTTTAAAGCTGCTGTACCATTGGCGGCTCCAGGTCCGCTTTTCTGGTGAAATTCAGAAGGCCCGGGGCTTCTTAAACCAGTGCTGCATGCACTTTGCCTTACAGCCATCTTTATTTCCTACGGCTCTTTCCAAGACCACCTACATCCTTTCAGACCTGGATGGTAGGGCCTTGTCTTGGGCATCTACCTTGTGGGAGCACAACGACCCCATTTTGCAGGACATAGAAGGATTTATGGACTTGTTTAAATCCATTTTCAATGACCCTGTTCGCACTGCTGTAGCCAGTTCTGCTTTGGTGAAATTGAAGGAAGGCAGCAAATCACTGGCTGAATTTTCCATCGAGTTCAAACCTCTTGCGGCAGAACTTTGCTGGGACCCCAAATGTCTCAAGACACTCTTTTGCAAAGGCCTGGATACACGTTTAAAGGACGAGCTGGCTGCTCGCAAAACACCTGACTCGCTGGAAGAATTAGTAGCCTTGGCCACACGAATTCATCACTGATTCCGGGACAAGGTGAAGGAAATCCGGCCTAAGGTGTTACCTGGGTTGAAACAGGCTAGCACTGAATCTCCACCTCGGATGGTTCCAGTAATCATTGCTGCTGATAAAGATGAACCGATGCAACTTGGTCATGGACATTTAACTTCCAAAGAAAGAAGATTTCAGAAGAAGCACGGTCTTTGCATGTATGTCTCTAGATGCTCCATTCGTCTTTGCATAATGTCTCTACATGCTCCATTCGTCCGGGAAACGGACGGGCCTAAGTCCTGCAGGAGGACTGTTCTTAGGCCATACCGCGTCCTTTCCTCCGCTGACTCCTGCCCCGGTGGACTCAGGGGCAGAAGGCAATTTCATTCTCAGATGTCTAGTGGAAGACGTGAAGAGTCCCTGCATCAAGCTGAAAGATCCACTACTGTGTCATCTTTTGAAGTGGGCTAAGGACGTTCCCCAACACCGCCACTTCCACTGAAGCTGAGTGACGTCCCAGCAGCTCATCAACTGCTACTGATATTCATAACGCTTTCATGTTTCATCTGAAACCACTCATACTCAGCATAATTTCTTCCAAGCCTCAAGATCCACTTATCATCAATGCAGAAGACAACTTAGATTCAAGTTGAAGAGGTTCTGTATGTTCGTAGAGAGGCATTGTTTTTCAATACCTTCTGAAGTGGAAGGTTTTGGTCCCAAAGAAGATTCTTGGGAGCCTCAGACCATTATCCTGGACAAGGAGATGCTTCATCAGTTCCACCTCGCGCATCCTTCAAGATCCAAGTCTGGTATCCGAAGAGGAAATCGCCCTTTGAAGGGGGGTACTGTTGCGACCGTCGCTGCCCAACGTCTCCACTCTGCTCTCCTTACCTCCTCGGCGACTCCCTCTTGCTCAAGTGGAAAGTTGGCTGCTGTGGTGTCTTCTGCCGACTCCCTCCGGTGTCCCCGGAATGGCTCGATGCTGCACACGGCGATGTTTCCCAGCAGTCTAAGGGCGCGCGCGCGGCGTGGCCCCGACTGAAGTACCAGCAATGGTGCGAACCTCAGGGGCATCCCCCTGAGGTGATGTCATCTTCACCGGATACTTAAGGTCTCTGAAAACGCTAATGTATCGAGTTAGCAAGGAGTTGGATACGTACAAGGAGTTCTAGGACTTCGGGTTCTCTCCAAGCTACTCTGTCTCCTCAGACTTACCAGGGGTACCCGCTCCTCGGGGGCCTCGCTTTCTCTTTTGTTGCATTCGTGCCTGTTTTCACCCTCGCTCCACCCTCTCTACCTCTGTGGCGACTCCCTTCGGGTCTGACGGACAGATGCTACCATGGCTTCTCCTCGCCGCTTCTTCCCGGAGTCCCCTGGCTGGCCTGACACTGCAGATCCGCCATGTTCCTGATGACGTAAGGGCGCGCGCGCGCTCCAGAGTTTGTACCGGCAAGGGCGCGAAACTCAGGGGCGTCCCCCCGTAGTGATGTCATCCGCTTCCACCTTAAAAGGTATTTGTTTGCAACTACGAATCGAGTTAGCAAGAGGAATTCTTTCTCCACTGCTCTGCCTCCACAAACTTACCAAGGGGTGCCCGCTTCTCGGGGGCCCCGCTCTCTCTTCTTGATTTCAGATTCTAAGACAGGATCCGGTACTCGCTCCTCGAGGGCCTACGTCCCTGAATGCTCAGAAAACTCCTATTGCCTGGAAGCGATCGCAGACGTGAACACTGTGAGTTCTATTGCAGATAGAAACCGGTACTCACTCCATGAGAGTCTTCCTAATACTAAAGACTCTCCTCTGTCTAAGACGTTATCGCAGGTACGGAGATCGTGAGTGATTATTGCAGATTGCAGATAGGAACCGGTACTCGCTCCACAAGGGCCCATGTTCCTAAAACCAATCAAAGACTCTCTTCTATCTCAGAAGTTATTACCTACCTATATCTTGTGAATTACTATTTCATATTGCAGATAGGAACCGGTACTCGCTCCGCGAAGGCCCATTTTCCTAAAACCCTTCAAAGACTCTCTTCTATAACCCTTCAAAGACTCTCTTCTATTTCAGAAGCCATCACATACACAGATATTGTGAGTTCTTATTCCAAATTGCATTTAGGAACCAGTACTTGCCTAAAGGCTCCTGATCCTGAACATACTGAAGACTCTCTGTTGCATAGGAGCCATTACTGATATATCTGCAATTGTGAGTGTATCATCTACTGGTTATGTATCCAGCATACCCTGTCTACTCACTACGTATAGTCTCTCTCTACAGCTCAGCAAACCCAGAGATCGCGGTTCCAGTATCTGAGGGACTTCAGCCCTGCTGGGTACTTCAGCTCACTACTGCCACCTCTGGTGGTTCTACTACCTGTCTAAATAAAGAACTATCTGTGTCTGTCTCCATACTCCAGCCTAGCTGGTGGTCCCTCTCAGGATTTCCTCCTGGGGGCATTGTCATCTGCCATCGTCCCAGGGATTCACCAACTTACATTGGGTGCTCTTCCCCACACCACAAGAGTTGTATTGTAACAGACTGTCACTCTGTGGGGAGCAAACCCACTAAAGATTGATAACTCCGCCTACAGAGTATTATAAATTGCCAGCTCCTACCCTTTGGGGTACAGCACTGATCAGATTGCTACTCCTCCCTTCTGGAGGAGCTGATCATTAATAGATTGCTAACTCTTTACTGGAGAAGTAACAGATTGCTAACTCTGCCCCTCAGGGGAGTTGATTGACATCAGATTGCTAACTCCTCCCCTCGGGGGAGCTGATCGATAACGTCTTTGCTTTTTAGATCAAAGTCTGGAACCGGTACTCGCTCCTCGAGGGCCCTCATTCCCTGACTCGCTTCTGAATACCACTTTTGCCAGGAAGTCATCGCTGCCTACAACACCAGTGAGTTACCATCTCTCTCTCAGAGCCTTCCCTGGAACCAGGTACTCGCTCCTCAAGGGCCTAATCCATTCCAGCTCCTGGGCTGCTTCATGAGACCATTGTGTGAATGTTTCCATCAAGGTTCTGTTCCTGAACTCTGCATAGCCTGCCTACTCACTATATTCAGTTTCTTTAAAGCTCAGTTATCCTGGATCGCTGTTCCAGTATCTGAGGGCTACAGCCCAGTCGGGCATTACCAGCTCACTACTGCCACCTCTGGTGGTTCAATATACTGTTTAATAAAAGAACTAGTGTGTGTCTGTCTCGGGATCTTCCCCCGGGAGGCGTGGTCATCTGCCACCGGCCCAAGGATCCACCAACAACTACCACGAACACTAACATATAGAAACTGCTACCTACTTTCAGCAGACCTGCATTCTAGTCTGTTACTCAAACTATTTACATGTTTTCTCTGTCTTTGGAGCTGGGATTCTCTCCCTCATTCAACATGTAGAGAACTAATCTGGTCTTCCCACACATGCTTACAGGCTGCTTAAATAGAGGCTGAATAAGTACTGCTCTCTTTCCCTGCAGCCAGCCAGAAAAGGGAAGGTTTTAATGTTTTCCTTTCCTAATCCAGTAGGTAGGGATCCGTCCACTTCTCAGATAGCTTGACTTCCCTGACAGCCTGACCTGTTTGTGGCAAGCCTAGGACCATGGTGAAGAACACCTGCTGCAACAGACAGGGTGAATAGACGCTGTACTCAGGTCTTCAAGTCTCTTGTATTGCAGACAATATATTAATAGGTGGTGTGTTTTTTATGTTTTCATTTCATGTCACTGTCTGTTTGATTTTGTTTTTAAAGTGGTTGGTTCAGAGGTATTTATTTTGGGTTTCCCTAATTTCAGACTTAGTGTGCATTAATGAGACTTAGTGCGCACTAACTGGATGTTAGCGTGCACCACCTATAGTTAGTGTGCACTAACTGAAAACGTTACCCATAAGTTAAAAACTGTCATTTGGGATTGTAGTTCGTTAACAAGAGGTATGGTTCTGCATTCCCACTGGCTGTCTCCTTATTTACTTGTTTGTGTTGCTAAGGCTGCAAGGTGGTGGTTGTGGGGGGATGGCCAGTGCCTGTAACAATTGTAGACAAACAAGTTATGTAATAATAGTTCTAGTCAGCAAAAGAAAAAGCATGTCATGCAAATATATATTTTGAATTTGTCAATCCTTAGAGGGGGGGTGTGTGACATGTCATCCCATACAGTCTCCCCAGTCACTCACCGGTCACCCTTTCACACACCATACAGTCTCCCCAGTAACTCACCAGTCACCCCTTCACACACCAGACTGCCTATCTCTCTCACCAGTCAAAACCCCAACCAATTTCTCTCCCCCATCTGTCACCCCAGCCACCCTTTCACCAGTCAAACCCCCCCCCCACCCCCCACCCCCACACACACACACACAAACACCAGGCTCTCTCTCACCAGTCACCACCCCAACCATTCTCTCTCTCCCACTTGTCATCTCATATAATCATCCTAGTCACTCACCCTCTTACCAGTCACCCCACCATTCACACACTAGGGAAATTCAAGGTACCGGTATGCATGTACCAAAATGCCAGGACCCTTTTCCTAAAATATAAAGGGGTTGGTGAATTCAAAATATGCATTTGTATCACATGCTTTTGCTTTTGCTGGCTAGAACTTGATGTTATTATTACATCACTTGTTTGTTTACATTTGTTACCAAGCACTGCCCCCCCCCCCCCCCCCATAAACACCACCTTGCAACCTTGGCAACTAGGTTTGCCAATTGGCTCCAGATTTTCAGAACAGGTTGATCCAGCCCTGGTTTTACCCTTTTGCATGCTGGAACTTATTCTGATTTCCCTATTGCATTTCCTAAGAAAAGGAAGACTATAAGTACCTGCTTGCAGGGGAGTAAAACCAGGACAGGATCAAGTTATCCTGAAAATCTGGAGCCAGTTGGCAACACAAACAAGTAACTAAGGTCACAGCCAATGGGAATGCAGAACATATATTTCTAGCTAACAAACTGCATCCCCAATTGACACTTTTTAACTTGGTAACATTTTCAGTTAATGAGCACTAACACAAAATACCAAATTTTACGAAGTTTCTGCATTTTTTATTTTGTTTCACAGCACTCCGAAAAAGAAATGAAATAGACAATTTTGTTGAAATTGTCTATTTCATTTAAAATGATTGCATACCTCTACAATGTAATGCTCAGAAAAAGACAAGTGACCACCAAGCAAGAGATAATATTTATTTATATGAGCAAGTACCCCAGATATCAGGTATTAACATAGGGATGTGCAATATTTTGAAATTTTAATGTTTATATTATTTCATTTCATTATTTTAAACTAAATAATAGGACAAAGACCACAACATTTTGTTTCATTTTCCATCTCTTTTTTTGTGCACAGTATTTGCAAACAGTGCACACTATTTGCAAACAGCTATCACCAATGAACATCCCTACTCAGCGGACTCCAGAAACCCCCTATCCTACCCCTTGCTGCCTCTGGAAGTGGCCATTTCCCCAGAAAATGTAATATTTCTATAAAAAATAAAAAGTCACAGGCCCCACCCCCACCCACTAACCCCTCCCATTTTTTTAAATATAAACCCCTCCTAAAGCCAGTGCCCCCATCACCCAGCCTAGTCCACTCTCCCATCTCCCCCAGACTCACCAAATAATCCCTGATGGTCTAGTGAGGACTCTGAGTGACCCCTCTGCTCCCAGACCCAGCTGCTGCCATTTTCCAAAATGGTATTAGCTGGTTCTTTGCCCTATTATGTGACATGGGCTACCAGTGCCATTGGGTAGCCCCATCATGTTATAGGTGCTACCGGTGTAATATTCGGGAGAAATGGCCACCCCAGGGGCAGTGGGGCTGGGGAGGGTCTTACTCGGGTTTTCCTTCATTTATTTGAGTATTCACTCTTTCTTTACCTTTTCCTGGGTTTTTTTTTAGGTATCTGGAAATAGCATGCACTATTTTCCAAAGCAAAAAAAGAAAAATTTCCCAAACAAAATGACAGAAAAAACAAAATGAAAAAATTTGCTCTGCACACCCCTAAGTATAAATTGGCTGAATCTAGTATGAATATTTATTCAAGACCAGATGTTATGTTCTAAGAATTTGAAGAATATATTGAACCAATTGTATCTAAAATTAGACCAGAAAAATGAAATAATAAAACAAAACTGTCTACAACTCTGCTTTCCAGTAGTTCCAATGTTCTCATGACAGAGAGAAACTATTTATATCAATGTAATATGTGGATTGAAGCTTTTGTCATAATAATCTAATTCTGGGTCTTCTTTCTGAGCTTAACCTTCAACAAATTACATATAAAGTGCCAAAGCATGTTGAGTAAAATTCAGATCAAAACATGTTCTCTTTTTATCTTTTGGAGGACAAATATATGGTTCGAAAAAGGAGTTAGTGATCCTTACCAGCTCTGTGACTGCAGGAGCAGCGGAGGTGTTTGTTAATATCTTGAAGAGACTTGGCAGAGCTTTTATAGTGGGAGAAGTTACCCAAGGCGGATGTTACCCTCCTCAAACATATCGTATAGATGATACCAATCTGTATCTAACTATCCCGACCACCAGATCAATCATCTCTGAAAATGGAACCTCCTGGGAGGGGAAAGGAGTGACTCCCCACACAGAGATAACAGCGGAGTCTGCATTGCTTAAAGCAAAAGAAATCTTATGCAGTCACTTACAGGAGTTGGCATAGATACTTGCAATGTCTCAGTGTCTACAGAGCAAGCTGTCTTCATAATATTTGCAGTTTAAATTGTTCCATTGGATCATGATAGGTAAGAGCTTTCTCTCATTGGAGAGTGGAATCCTAATACAGTAATTAATGCTTCATGTGATCAGGTGTAACGATCAGGTTTGCTTTTTCCGAAGCCGTTCTCATGGGCCACTATGTACATTTTATACTATTCCAGCTGTTACTGCTCTTCTTCTGATAATAAGCCAATTGTATTTGAAAATGCTGCATTTCTCTTTTGTGAGTTACTTTTGTTGGCCACGACATATTTCATTCAAATCTTACAAACTTGGAACAATTAGAGGGCCCTATTTACTAAACATTTTTTCATAGACAAAAAAAATTAGACAAAAACCTTTAGTAAATAAGCTTCATAGTTTGGAGACCAAGAGCACACTGCTAAAAGCAATTTTGAGTCATCCAATGCCATGTTAATTTCTCCTCTTACTTTGTACATTTTAAATCATATGAAAATACTTGGTCACCTATTTTCAAAAGACTTCCTTCCATTCTATGCCAATGGCAAAATCTCTTTGCAAATACGGTCCTTGCAGATTGGCATATACAATCACCTCAAAGCAGGACTGTATGGCTCACATTCAAAATAAATAAAAAGCAGACATTTTACAATCTTCAGTCAAGAGGAGGGCAATATCCAAGGCCATTTCTGAGGGTAAATAAAACAGCATTCTACAGAAATGGGCTTTTAGAAAATTGCCCATCCTCAATTCAGGTAAAATTATAGGTGGTGTGGTACAATATACGTAGTTTTATTCGCATGGTCTGGAGACATTCCCAAGAGTGTGTTTAAGTCAAGGGAGGGAAATAACAAGCATAAAAGACATTTTCAAATCTACATGTGTTATTTGCAAGGGGAAAAAGTACCCATGGAAGAAGCAGGCACACACCTCGGTGGTACTGATTCCCAGAGCAATAAGCAAAGCAAAACCATGTACTAGTTTAGCTTTGCTGATTTGAGGTGTGTAGCCCCCTTTTCAGCAGGGGTCACCTTCGGGTACCGCAGGGTTGGAAAACACCAGCTGCAGCCCTGGACCAGAGTTCAATCCACTGGGGGATAGCCTACTGCCATAAGGCCCAAGCAGAGTCTCACAGATAAAAAAAAACTCTCCCGCCCTCACCCAAGGATTGTGTTCCAAACAAGAAAAAAACATTTTATTCTCAAAAATAAACAAGAGTGCAAAATAGAAGTTCAGAAAAACATGATCGAGTTCAATGTGATACAATTCACCATTCTCCAAATACTTTACTACTACTAAACATTTTTCACAATTCTTCTCTCTCAACCTCAAATTTCCCATAGGGATCTAATGTTCTTCTCAGATTCCTTCAACTCATTTCTGTTTCCATGTCTTCCTCACAATCTCCCACTGATACCTTTTGCTGCTCTTCAGGCTCCCCAAGAAAGGAAAATTGTAACAAGAGAGCATAGTTCTTCTGTTTAGTTGGTGTCCCCATGGACCGGATGACCACCAGAACCCCAGTTGCTCCCAGCCGTACCACAGCAGACTTCTGTGGTCCCTTTCCAGACTACTCCAGAGATCTCCATCTGCGCTGCTCTGGGCCTCTTTTATAACAAGTTTCCAACCCATCCTCTTTGGAGGAAAGAACTTCCCCCACTCATTTTCTTACTCGCACACCTAATGAACCCCCCACAAAGGAAAAATCTATACCTTACTGAATCGTAATTGGCTGAGCTGGTACAAGGGTATTAGGAGCCCTAAGCGAACCTTACAGCCTTGCACCCCACCCCCATCCCCAGTCACTCTCTTCCCCCCTCTCCCTCCCATCAGGCCTCTTCCCTCTTTTCTTCAGCCACTAGTAGATGGGCTCTGTCAGTAGCCCCCATCAGGCCTCTTTCCTTTCCCTACCACCAGCAGCCAGGGGCTCACACTGGCATTGTTGCCGCCCTCACAGGTTGGAACTCTAGGTGACTGCCTGGTTCGCCTAATGGAAGCATCAACCCTGACACATGGCTAGTGAACCCAGAAGGGGAGTCACAGGTGGAGCGGGCAATTTTATTATTATTACCCCAGAGTAATGTGCTTTCTTCAAAGTCCCTATCAATATTTAAAATGCTCAAAGACGTTTCAAATCACTTTCTAGTATTCAACATTTCAAAACAGTCCAGTCTTTCAGCGTTACCCAGCGGAAATGGCAAGCTTCTATAACAGAAAATACCACATAAATACTGTTTTTATAATATTAACTTTTCTCATTCCTCTGCAAACAGTGCAAACACGTCACCCACCCATCCCCGTCCTTTTACCTTACAGCTCTGAAAACACCACCACTGATATGCAACCTCTAATTTACTTCACCCTTAGCTCATCTTGTGCTGACCCTGCATAGCGCATGAGAACTTAGCATAAACTTATTATGTTAGTCCAATCAGCTTACAACTTGTTTATAAACCTTGATAATATCAGAAAGGACCAGGTTTCCCTTCCCCATAAACACTCCGGATTTAATCAGGGCCAACTTTAGGGAAGTGTAGCTGCACAAGGTGCCATGCAGCAGGCAGTGTCCCCATGTCCCACTCCTGCTGCCGGGACAAAGCCAAGGCAAATGGGACATCATCCTCTGGCTGCCCCCGCACCAGTCAGCTTCCATTCAAGTTTATGCTTCCAGCACTGCCTCTGTCAGAGCAGCACTGGTAGCGCCGGGAACGAGGCAGAGGGTCCCTCGATCCCGGCAAAGAAGAAATGGGGGAGGGGCAGGGGGATGGGAATGGGGTGCGGGAGCGACGATTTTTCCTAGTGGGTGAGTGGGAGGGGGGAGGCAGGCTGAGCTCCTTTTAAAGGTAACATCTGGACAGGGGCCCGGCTGCCAAAACAGGGCAAATCTCTACGATTCAAAAAGGTTTAAGGGTTCTGGGATTTAGGATACAATGTATGAACTGACATGCTTTGGAGGGGGGAGGAAGGGGATTGGGCAATTTATTTTTTCTTTAGTAGATGACAGCACTACTTAGTCGGATATCTTTACAAGATATCCGATTAAGTAATGCGTTATCCGGCCAAACAAAGCCACATAACTAAAAAATCTACCTGGCTATTTTCAAACTATATGTAGTCGGATAACTTTAGGCTGGTATATTCAGCTGGACATTTCTCCCCCTGAATGTATGGGCCAAGTTATCCGGCTAACTTTAGCTGGATAACTTGTCCACTAACCAGCCTGCTGCATATAGGATCTCATAATGTTAAGTTCAATATTAGGACTCACCACCCAAGAAAGGGATCTAAGCACCATTGTGGACAATATGTTGAAATCCTCAGTTCGGAGTGTGACATTGATCAAAAAAGCAACAGAACGTTAGGGGGTATTAGGAAAGGAATGGGAAATAAAACTGAGAATACAATACCTCTGTAACACTCCATGGTATGACTGCACCTAGAGTACTGTGACCAATTTTTGTTGCTGCATCTCAAAACCCATATAGTGGAACTAGAAAAGGTGCAGAGAAGGGTGACAAAAATGATAAAGGGGATGAAATGGCTCTCCTATGAGAAAAAGCCAAACAGGTTAGGGGTCTTTAGCTTGGAAAAGAGATTCCAAAGAAGAGATATGATAGAGGTTTATGAAATCATGAGTGAAGTAGAACAGGTAAATGCAAATTGGTTATTTACTCTTTCAAAAATTAAAAAAAGATTAGGGAACACTGCATGAAGTTTCTAAGAAGCACATTTAATTTAAATGTGCTTCTTAGAAACTTCATGCAGTGTTCCCTAATCTTTTTTTAATTTCAAATCAGAGAAAATATGTTTTCACTCAACACACAGTTAAGCTCTGGAATTCATTGCCAGAGGATGTGGTAAAGGCAGATGGTGTAGCTAGGCTACAAAACGTTTGGACAAAATCTTGGAGGAATCGTCCATAAACTGTTATTAACCAAGTAGACTTGGGGGAAAGCCATTCTTTGTCCCTGGGCCTAAGCAGCATGGGATCTATTTACTATTGAGAGCCTGCCACATACCTGTGACTGGATTGGCTACTGCCAGAACCTGGATAATGGGCTTGATGGTTCCTTGCTCTGACCCAGTATGGCAAATCTCATGTTCTTATGTTGGGATGCGGCTGGGCAAGGAAAGAGGAGAGAGAGGAGGCTGCTGGTGGCAGAAAGAGATGGAAGATGGAAATGGGAAATGGTGGTGCAGGGTAGAAGACATGGGGGTTAATGGGGAATGCTGGGCAGGAGTGAGAGAGAGGGATAAAGAGCAAGAGAGAGGATGGATGATAGCTGTTCGGGGAGTGATAGGGGATGCTGCTGGGCATGGAGGGGAGGGGAGGTAAAAGGATGCCATGCAAGGGGAAGAGATAGGGGGATGCTGTGCCACATCTGCTGCTGCCAGAAGAACAGCTGTGCTTGAACAGGCAGAATTATTTGTATTTTTCATGAGAGGTTGGAGGTGCAAATGTTAGTTTTGGTACAGGGTTGCCAGTTAGCCTAGAGCCAACCCGGGTTTAATCCCCAGAGATGATAGTAGAAAGCTTTGTTCCTGTCAATTCACTCTACTTGATGTAGAAGTAGCCGCAAATAGTTTTAAGAGGATGTTGTTGCAGTTATAACAAGATTGAAAAGATGCACTCCACGGAGAACGCAAAATTTCCTAAGGCAGAAATCTGTGGACACCTAAGGGTCCACAAGACCATCACAAGAGGTCCTCAGGAAGGGAGGGAAAAGTACAGCTGCTGAGAAATAAGAGCAGGCTGACCTCACCTCTGAGGAGCTTTGCTCTAAGGCTCCTGCTGCCCAATCCCACTGCCTGATCCCATGCCGAGGAGAGGATGGTCGCAGCTTCAGGAAACCCAAACTGGCAGGAAGAGGAAGTGGGGAAGAGTGTGGCTGACTGTCACCACAATGCAGAGAGGAGGAGGGGAAGCGTGTTGCCACCAACATCTTCAACAGCCGCTGTTCCACAGGACCAGAGGCGGCAGCGAGCAAGGGGATGGCCCTGAGGGGCATTTCTGGCCACTACTGCATGGGCTCTGGCTCTCCTGCAGGCCTGACAGCGAGAGGTGAAAGAGGCATGGAGGGAACAGCATGGCCATGGTGGGTGGCAGAGGGAAAGAGAGAAGGGGCCATAGTGGGACCAGCACTCAGAAAGGGGCAGAGTAGGGGGTCACAAGGAGGAGAGGGCAAGAAGAGAGCTCTTGGAAAGGGCCTTGAGACGAAGGAGGGTAGAAGGATGTACTATAAACTGCCTGGCACCTTATGGGGTGCCTTACACGTGCTGCTGCAACCTAAAGTTTTACTGAGACGTTTGTATTTATGTGAGTGTTCTGAAAATGCTGCTACAGCCTGCTGCAAGGCTGAGCTGGTTATATTCTTATCTCATTAGTTCTGTGTTGATTTTACTGCAATGTGTTGCATCCTTAATCCTGTTGCTGATTTCTTCCAAGTTTAGTCCTGTTCCACATTTTGTCTAGATTAGTTTGGTCATGGATGAATGTATCAAGTTTCATCCTTACAGAAGTCTTACGTTACCTTTCCCGTATGTTGGATGAATTTCTTATTCGAAAAGGTGGGTAATAAAAATAACTTGGCTTGGGGCCGTGGGGAGAGGGAAGCGACCAGGGAAGGAGGTCACAAAGGGAAGAAGGCAGGAAGCAAGGCACTCAGGAAAGGGCCTTGGCGGTGGGAAGGACCTTGAGGAAGGAACCATGGGAAGGGGGTGCAGCACTCAGACAGAGGCCATGGAGGAAGGGCGGGCGGGAGGAAGGAATGCAGGATGGGGACCAGGGAGGGAGAAAACAGAAGAGAAGGCAGTAGGAGGAAGGGGCCATAGGTGGGGGCAAATAGGGCAGGAGGGAAGGCAAGAAGGTGGGTAGGGGGGCAGAAATAGAGATGGGACTGCAAAGGAAGAAGCAGGAGGAAGAGTACTCAGGAAAGGTTTATTGGTGGAAGGAAGCAAGGCAGGAGGGAAGACATTTGGGAAGGGGAAGGCGGAGGTGGGGAATAGCACTCGTGAAGGGAGCCATAAAAGGAGGGCAGGAGGAAGACTGTATTTTGTAATATTATGTCCGATACATTACAAATGATTCTGGAGTGCATTTTATTTATTATTACAGTAATCAGCTTTCCGTATTAAACAAATGCAGGTAGGAGTCCCCAAAATTTGTGGAGGTTGAAAAGGGCCCCACACTCCCCAGAAGATTGGGAACCTCTATCCTGATGCATTCTTTACCTCCAGCATTTTATTCACCAGAGACAAAATGCCCCACCCACCAATAATAGGTCTTGAGGGGGATGGGTGGACAGAGTACATGATGAATGCTTTGATTCTCTGGGGTATGCACATCACCTACCTCAGCCTCCACTCTAGGGTTGCCACGTGGCTCCATGTCATAAGGAGCAAGCCAGGTCAGTCCCAGTTTTATCTTATTGTATGCAGGTAGTTCTCAGTGTCTTAAGTAAATCAATGGGACAATCAGAACTACAAGTCCTTGCATGCAATAGGGTAAAACCAGGATTGGATTTGCCTGTTTCTTATGACATAGAGCCGGTGACAAACCTACTCTTTTCTGATATCACACACATCATGCAGTATCTGTTGAGGCCACTGATGCAATCTAGTAAGGAGCAATTTGGGGACCTTCCTACACATACTGTACACACACACACACACACACACACAAACGCACATATAACTTTTAAAAATTTGCTGTTGTCCAGCAGAAACATATAACCTCTCTTAGCACTTCTCTTCAATATGAAAAATTGCCCCTTAGAGATTCTTGTCTTTTTTTTTTTTTTTGCAGTTCTGAAGGCTTGTAATACATTTAAACTGCCATTTGATAACTGCTCTATTCTCTGGCCACGGCTGCTATAAAACAGTTCCAGAATGGCAAGAAAGCAGTAAGTCAGCTTTCCATGGTTATAAGAAAAGAGCCAACAGATACAGTCAGTCCATCTTTAAAAGCTGTGCTCTGAAACCTTATTTTTCACTTCAGTGTCTGCTTATATTTTCAAGTCTCCATCAGGAATCATAATGCCTATATAAGTACAGTAACCCAAGCTATTAGATGTTGTACGCTGTCTTATTCCCTAATAAAATGAATTAAATAAAGAAACAAAAGCATTATGGAGCCATGTAATTTTAATGCGGCATATGGTAAAAATGTTATTAAATTTATACATTTTCTGATCTTACTAGAGCATAAGTCTATTATCTTTGACAGTCTATTATCTTTGGCAGTCTATTATCTTCGGCAGTCTATTATCAAAACCCAACCTCTAGCCTATATTAGGCACCGCTCATGTTAATTATGTTATTACCCCCATATATCTTAATTATGTCATTACCCCCATATATCTTAATCCAAGTTAATTCGACCTGTTCATTGTAAGACATTTACTTGTCATTGTTGTTATTGTTTAAAATGTAAACCGAATTGATCAATAATTTTGTTATTGGAAAGTCGGTATAGAAAAATGCTAAATAAATAAATAAATAAATATAGTTAGCTGGGCCTAGCCCAAAATGTATTTATTTATTTAACTCTTTTCTATACCGACATTCATGATACATATCATATCATATCGGTTTACAAGGAACAAGGGGTTATAACATTAACATTACCATTGAACAAGAAGCAAAGTAACAATAAACAAGGTAGAGTGAACTTGGGAGCTGAAGTAGCAAGAGGCTAAGGTTAGATGAAGTAAACTTAAGAAACGGTAAATAGGAGATGCCTAGATACATATATAGAGAGGTCTGTCTAAGTGGCACTTATCCATGGTTCGGAACAGTTAAGGGAAGGCTTGTAGAAACAACCAGATCTTTAGTTTTTTCCGAAATGCTAACAGGCAGAGATCTGGAGGCACGGTATTCCAGATGGCAGGTCCCACTGTCGAGAATGCCCGTTCTCTAGTAGCTGTACAAAGGGTGGCTTTAGTTGTGGGGATGTGCAGGGTTCCTTTGTACGCTTCTCTGATGGGTCTTGCAGAGGTGTGGAGTCTGAATGGGATCTGAAGGTCGAGCTGGAGCTGTTTGTGAATGGTTTTGTGGATGATGGTGAGGGACTTGTGTAAGATTCTGTAACTTATTGGGAGCCAATGTAAGTTCCTGAGGATGGGTGTGATGTGATCTCCGCGGTTGGTGTTTGTCAAGATTCTGGCAGCCACGTTCTGGAGCATCTGAAGAGGTTTGGTGGTCGAGGTGGGGAGACCCAGGAGGAGGGCGTTACAGCAGTCTATCTTGGCAAAAAGCATGGTTTGGAGGGCTGTCCTGAAATCATGGAAATGTGGGACTGGTTTGAGTCTTTTTAGAACTTGTAGTTTGTAGAAGCAGTCCTTGGTTGTGTTGTTGATAGATTTCTTTAGGTTCAGATGGTTGTCGAGGATTACTCCGAGGTCTCTTACTTGCATGATCATGGTATTGGGAGGGGTCTGTGGAGGCGGGTCAGTGTGATCGGAGGAGATGAGGAGGAGTTCAGTCTTGGCTGCGTTAAGGACCAGGTTTAGACTGATGAGAAGGAGGTTGATGGATTGGAGGCAGTTTTCCCAGAATATGAGTGTTTTTGTAAGAGATTTTGTTATGGGGATCAGGATTTGTACGTCGTCAGCGTAGGGATAATGTTTTAATTTTAGGTTTGTTAGCAACTGGCAAAGGGGAAGGTGGTAAATATTGAAGAGGGTGGGAGACAGTGAGAAGCCTTGGGGTACACCTAATGATGATTTGATGCTAGGGGATTCTTTGTTGTTGATTTTAACTTTGTAGCCTCTATTGGTGAGGAAGGAATCAAACCATCTGAGGACCGTTCCTGATAAACCAATGTCTGAAAGGCGATTTAGAAGGGTAGAGTGGTTCACTCGCAGCTGAGATGTCTAGAAGAACTAGTAGGAATGAGTGCCCTTTGTCTAGGCCCATGATGATGTGATCTGTGGGGGAGATAAGGAGGGTTTCAGTGTTAAGCGACTTACGGAAGCCGTATTGAGATGGGTAGAGAATTTTGTGGTCTTCTAGGTAATCTGAAAGTTGAGTATTGACCAGTTTCTCCATGAGTTTGGCAACAAAAGGGAGGTTAGAGATAGGATGGAAGTTGGTGAGTTCTCTTGTGTCTAGGTTTGGTTTCTTCAGAAGGGGTTTGAGGGAGGCACGTTTTAGCGTGTCTGGGTAGATTCCTTGTGATAAGGAACAGTTTATAATATCGGCCAAAGGTTTGGAGATGGTGTCCGGAATCAGTAATAGTAGTTTTGTTGGGATGTGGTCTGATGGGTGGCTGGACGGTTTCAGTCTCTTTAGTAGGTATTCCATCTCCAAGGAGGACGTGGGTTCGAAGATGTCGATGTTAGCTCCAGCATAAGATGAGATGGTGAAAGGTAAAGGAGAAGAAGTAGTGTTGGTGGGGAGGAGTGCTAGTATGTTGTAATTTTTTTTCTGAAAGAAGAGTGCGAGTTCGTTGGCCTTGGTTTGAGCTTGATCGTCTGGGATGGCCGGGGCAGTGGTTTTTGTGAGTTGGGAAACATAGGAGAACAGGGCCCTAGCATCGAATCGGAGGTCATGTATTCTACTGGCGTAGAAGTCTCTTTTTGTACGTAATATGGAGCTCCTGTAGCGGTGGAGGGTGCATTTATAATCAGACAGTGTACTATTGCAGAGGGCCTTGCGCCATTTGCATTCCTTGTGACTGAGGTCTTGCTTCATCTTCTTAAGTTCAGGGGAGAACCAAGGTTGTTTTCTTTTCATGGCCGGGTTGATTACTTTGACTGCTGGAGGGCATAGTTTATTGGCTATTGATTCTGTGATATTGTGCCAGGTGAGTAGGGCTGAGTTAGGGATAGAAACATCCAAGTTAGGGAGTTCTTTGGATAGGTGTTCGCTGAGCACGTCTGACGCGCAAGTTTTCCTGAAGTGGATGGTAGAGTAGGGGTGGGGAGAGGTCAGGCGTTCTTTCATAGTGAGGGTGGTGGATATCAGTGAGTGGTCCGACCAAGGGACTGGGATGCAGTCCGGAGCGATGGAATGCGATAGGCTGGAGTTTATGAAGATGAGGTCTAGGGTATGTCCCGCTTTGTGGGTGGGTTTGTTGATGATTTGTTTAAAGCCCATGGCCCTGAGAGTGGTGAGGAAGGCCTCGCAATTGGAGGAGGGCGGCGTAGAGTCGAAGTGGAGGTTGAAATCCCCCAGGATCATAGCTGGGGAGTCCGTGTTTATATATTTTACTATTGATTCTATGAGAGGGGAGGCATCTGTGTCTAGTAGCCCTGGGAGGGCATATACTAGTAGTATTTGAAGCTGATTGGATTTGAAGAGACCTAATTCAAGTTTAGCGGAAGTCTTGACAGGTTGTTTGGTGAGCCTGAGCTCTTTTTTGGCTGCAAGAAGAAGGCCACCTCC
Organism: Rhinatrema bivittatum; assembly: GCF_901001135.1. NCBI lineage: Eukaryota > Metazoa > Chordata > Amphibia > Gymnophiona > Rhinatrematidae > Rhinatrema > Rhinatrema bivittatum. The sequence continues at coordinate 188,207,163 of NC_042621.1, forward strand.
TCGTTTTTTTTGTCTGGGAAGTGAGAAGAAGTCATATAGATGTGTAGGTAGTTGAGTTATCAGGGCTATGTCTGAGTTTTTGAGCCAGGTTTCCGTGATGGCACAGATGTCTGGCTTTGAGTCCAGGAGATAATAATTGAGAATGTGAGTTTGCTTTGTGAGTGACTGTGCGTTGAAGAGGGTTAGAGAGAATAGCGTGAGCCCCAGTAGCTGAGTAAGGGGGGAGGTCATGATTGGAATGAGGGTTCTGGATGAATGGCTCGGGGGTTGTAGTAGTGATTTTATGCGAATAAGGTGATGGGGATATAGGATGGGGATAGGGTAGGCTTGCATCATGCTTCTCATGGTGCGTAGTCTGTGAGTGGGGTAGTGAGGTTTTATTGAAGCTCTGTCGAGGGGGTTGTGAAGGTGGGTGGCCTAGATAACTGATGGGAGCGAGAGAAGCGGTGAGGTTTGTCTGGATGGAAGCCCTGTCCCAGGTGCTGGCAGGAAACTTGAGTTCAGACGTTGATTTGTATTATGCTTACGCTTATCGCACTGAGTGTAGAAGTTCCTAATTCCGTGGAAGTCTGGGAGATTGGAGGAGGAAGAGGAGGCTGTGACCTAGTTGAGAATAGCTCTGGCTGGGGGAGCTAAGAAGTGGGAGTTAGAGAGTTGAAGAGAATCTCTGCAAGTTTACCGCAGATTTCTGAAAGGTACTTAATTCAATAAGCAGTGTGGGAGATGTAGTTCAGAAGGCTTTCTTAACAGGGTTGCCAACTTGCCCGTCCCTTGCAGTTACCTCAACTCCTGCCCTATGCAACAAATTGTCCCCCTCAAACATATGATCCATGTCTCTCAGAGCCGCTTCCCATACACATCCTTCAGAGCACCCCCCTCCCCCCCCCCCCCCAACTTCCCAAACACAGATAGTGAAACAGCAAGAAAGGACAGTGGCTAGAGCCAGAGGGAAGCTGGGATGCATAGGGAGAGGTATAACAGCAGAAAAAAAAGAACATGATCATGCTATTGTACAGGTCACTGGTGAGTCCTCTCCTAGAATATTAAGTCCAGCATATATGCAGCAAAATAGCACTAACTCCCATGATTCAAACAGCATCCTGTCTATGAAAGGGCAACAGTTCAAATATTACACTGGGCCCCAGAGCACCAATACACCTCCTATGGGGTAAACACAACAAGCTGTACTACAACAGATGCTTACAGAGAAACTACTCACTAGCAGAATCCCTCACCAGGTCATGCAGGACATAGACACCCCCACCAAATACAGACTAAGAGAGGGGACCACAAAATTCAGATAAAACCTGACATGGGAATCTCCAGAAACTAGACTCAGCCAAGTAAGGAAATGAGTAATATCAATAGTAGTACCAAAGGTGTGGAATAAACTACCAACGCAATTACAATTACAAGCAGATAAGAAAAAATTCAAGGCAGAGCTAAAAACATGGCTGTTTAAATGCGCCTACATAGAACACGAGTAACAGGCACACGCAGGCTTAACTTTTCTTTCTTTTAGACATGTTTTTAATATATATTCTATGATAAATAATTATGAAGTCTAATGTTTTATGTGTTCTTAATATCTGCTTTTAGGAAGAGTAATGTATTATGTTTTTTAGATTTTGAATTTCATTTTAAGAGCTATATTATACAATTTTCTGTACTTTTAATTATTTTAGCTGTTATTACTTTTATTGTATTATTGTATTTCTCTATTTTTAATTGATTGTAAACCGTTATGAAGGCTTTGCCGATGTGACGGTATAGAAAAATAATAAACCATAAACTAGACTCTGCATGCAGTGCAACCCTGGAGAAATATTAACTGAGAGATGCAAGACTCGCTCTCCTCCTTCCGTCTTCCTCTCCCCTTGATTCCTCCCCCTTCCTTCACGTTTAATTTCCCAAAAATACTCGGACATCTTTGCTTGGGTAATAAAGGCCGCAGTTTATTATAAGACCCGAGCCCTCCGAAATTAACACAGTACAACATTTCCACCCCCCCCCTCATCTCGGCACCTATAGGGCCTTCCACCGCTTCCAGTGGTAAAGCTCCAGGTGTCGTAACCTCTGAGCATCAGCCCCCCTCTTGCTCATTGTCCATCTCATGTAACAGCCCCCCCGCGTTACACGAGATTCCCCTTTTTTCTGATTTTCACCAAACAATCCAATACAAAACATTTTCTGGGCTCGGGTATTCCGCCCACTGCGACAAATACAACAAATTCAACATAACATTATCAACCACAAATGGGAGGGTGGGCGGGAAAGCTCCACTTGCTGCCTCTGCCGCTCCTCACCCACTGCTCCCCTAACGGTTACCACATCCCATAATACCCCCTCACCCTGCCTCCTTTGAATTTCCCTCTCCTATTGGGTAGCCTATACTTCCCTTTTGCTGTTTCTTCCCTTTACCCCCCCCCCCCCCCCCCGGCCAACGTTCCACTCGCTTGTCTCCAGTTAAAGTCGCAGCGCGAGACTAGCTCGCGCTGCTTCCCCTAACTGAGAGATGCAAGACTCGCTCTCCTCCTTCCGTCTTCCTCTCCCCTTGATTCCTCCCCCTTCCTTCACGTTTAATTTCCCAAAAATACTCGGACATCTTTGCTTGGGTAATAAAGGCCGCAGTTTATTATAAGACCCGAGCCCTCCGAAATTAACACAGTACAACATTTCCACCCCCCCCCCTCATCTCGGCACCTATAGGGCCTTCCACCGCTTCCAGTGGTAAAGCTCCAGGTGTCGTAACCTCTGAGCATCAGCCCCCCTCTTGCTCATTGTCCATCTCATGTAACAGCCCCCCCGCGTTACACGAGATTCCCCTTTTTTCTGATTTTCACCAAACAATCCAATACAAAACATTTTCTGGGCTCGGGTATTCCGCCATAGAACAATAACAACTCCGTTGTCATTGTTCCCCCCCACTGCGGCCCTTGACAGGAACAAGGATTCTCTCCAAGCTTTCCTGAATTGTGTTGTTGAACAAGTCAATACCAACATCGGATAGATGTATCCCATCGGATCTAAAATATCCTGGAATGACTTTCCAAGCCCACTCGTGTTTAACCCAGAACCCTCCCTGTCCTTCCAACCACTGCCCTATTTGCTTGTTTATCTTCTTCACCCCTTTTCGCCATAGTGGCCATTCCACAAATTTCAAACGCAGTATGATATCCGACCATCCTAACCGAGTCCCCGGCAGAACATTCAGCAGTCTGCTGAAATCCTTTTTTATTTTCAACAGCAACTCCTTGCAAGAACCGTCCCCGACATCATTCCCCCCCAAATGAATCAATAAAACTTTAGGTAGTCCATTCTCCAAAATGCATGTCTGCAGAAAAGGCATCAGATTGTCCCATTTCATCCCGCGATGACTCAACCATCTGACGGTCCAATTACGTACATCCAGTTCGAGATTAAGCCCGTAAGGCCTGTGTTCCGCTCTGATCGCCGCCCAATGTATAAAAGAATGGCCCGTTACCCAGACACATTCCTGCTCTCTTTGCAACTCTCCCGGTTCTGCAACAAATAAAGAACAATTAATGACCGCGCCCCCATCAGTAATTCCCTTCTGCATTCTCGACGGCTGGTCTCCCGTCTGTCGTTGTAGCGAACTATCATTAGTTGTCTCTCCTGTTATGTATTAGTGTAGTATTATTATTATTATTTATTTATTTATTTATTTTTTTTTTTGTTTTCCTCTTTTTTTTTTTTTTTTTTTTTTTTATCGTCTCACATAACCTAAGAATGCCTTTGACTTCCACCTCCCTATATTTTGAATCTCGCTGCTCGACATACCCCTCTCTGCTGCCGACGTCGCTGCCCCGATTCTGAAGGAATGGGAAGTAAAACGATGAACGTCCCAACCCAATGACCACACCACTTTTTTCAAAACCTGAACAAACTGGTACACGGTCAATGGCGACCCGTCGCTGTGTAACAAGAATAAACCTCCTAACTGAGGCCTACCTTCCACGAAGCGCTGTACAGTTCGTACAGGGCATACCTCTGGGTCACGAGCCCGTACCATCCGCACGTAGTGCCCTTTGCCCAGCTGATCCACCTTGGAGCGATGTATGCAGATCGTCACACCCTCACTGCCGACCCAAACATTCGCCGCCTTTAATCCCGAACCTGCCGCATTTACCTTAGAAGAGGCTACCAGCTCCCTTACCCTCATTGCACCGAAAAAAGCCAATACGAACGCCGTCCGAAACAAAAGTGCTTCATAATCCGACCAGCATGCCCGAGGTAAACCCATAACTAGCCTCTGCAGGTCTTCGTAACGAATCGGCAGCCGTCTATCGGGTGCTGGACCGTTCTCTCTTCGCCATCCCCTTAGGATTCGCTGAACTAGAAAACTGGAAACCGCAGTACCCCAACCCTCTAGTTTTTGAAAGAAGGAAAATCCTGCGAGATGCGCCCGTACCGCGGTAAGCGAATACCCCATACTCTTTGCCCACAGGATAAAACGTACTATTCCTTCAGCGTTAGCTTCTCCACCCCTCCAACCCTCCTCCTCCAAATACGTGACAACGACTCTATGACCCCGAACATAAGCATTCCAAGTGGATGGAGCCACCGATTTTCTGATCAACGACCACGCGTCCCCCGACCCAGCTGCCACAGGTGCTTCGGAAACCGCTCTCCTTCCAAATTCGCTTCCGGCGCCACTTCTCGGAATTCCCGCCACTTGAAACGAGAAAGAGCGTCCGCGATTATATTCAGTTCCCCCGGCACGTGCCGTGCTCTAATGGTCACATTCAGCCTCAAACATCTAAAAACAAGTTCCCTCAACAGCTCCGACACCCGTGGACATTTAGCAGATTGTCTGTTAATGACTTGCACCACCCCTAAGTTATCACACCAAAACAATACTTTCTTATTCTCTAACTGCCTCCCCCATAAGCACAACGCCACGACTATTGGGAATAATTCCAAGAAATTAATGTTCTTAGTTAACCCTTCCGATTCCCAATCCTCCGGCCACCATTCTGCGCACCACTTCCCCTGAAAGTACACTCCGAAACCCAAACCCCCTGCTGCATCCGAGTATAATTCTAGCTCCCGATTGGACACCTCCGCCGATTGCATGATACATACCCCATTAAATGACTCCAAGAATGCTTCCCAAACTCCCAACTCCTCCTTTACTCTATGAGTCACTCGAATGAAATGATGACTGGCCCGCACCCTCACCGTCGTGCTGGACAACCTCCTGATGAAAGCACGCCCCATTGGTATTACCCGACACGCGAAGTTCAGGGCTCCTATGAGAGACTGCATCTGGCGCAACGTCACTTTAACTGCCTGCCGAACGGTCCGCACCAACACTCTCAACCGTTCCACCTTCTCCTCAGGTAAACGCGCTTCCAGGGTCACTGAATCTAGTTCTATCCCTAGAAATACCAGCCGGGATACTGGTCCCTCCGTTTTTTGCGCCGCAACCGGGACTCCAAAGATACCTGCTACCCGCAAAAATCCGTCTAATTGCCTTTGACATAAATCGGATGTCGCCGGCCCTACAAACAAAAAATCGTCCAAGTAATGTAAAATCCCTGAACCCCCGGTACCTTGCTCAACTACCCAATGTAAAAAGGTGCTGAATGCTTCAAAAAAGGCGCACGACACTGCACACCCCATCGGCAAACACTTGTCAATATAAAAACCCCCGTCAAACGCGAAACCCAATAACGGAAAACACTTCGGATGAATGGGCAATAACCGAAAAGCTGATTCAATATCAGCTTTTGCTAATAAAGCCCCCCGGCCCGCCAACTGCACTAAGCGTACTGCATCGTCAAACGAAGCATAGCGAACAGAACAAAATTCTCGCGGTATGTAGTCGTTCACCGACCTACCCCTGGGATGTGATAAATTGAGAATGAAGCGAAACTTACCCGGTTCTTTCTTGGGAATTATTGCAATTGGGGACAAGTGCATACGGCCATACGGCTGAGACGCGAAGGGTCCCGCCACCCTCCCTAATCTGACTTCAGCCCCGATTTTTTCCCTAGCAATATCCTCATATTCCCTAACTGAACGTGCATTTCTCCCCTTCTCCCCACCCCCCGGTCCCTCATAAGGGATAACAAAACCATCCCTGAACCCCTCAAATAAAAATTGGGCGTCCCTTCTCCTAGGGTACCGATCTAACCAAGTGATCATTGCTCCGAGCAACACTGGGGTCTCCGCTAACCCCAACCTCTCACTGTGATTTCCCCCCTCTACCTTGTTGTCCACTGGCTCCTTGCCCACATTTAAGGGCTGCATGCGCTCCTCCGCATATGGCACAGGCGTGTCTAAACTTGCAATCCGGGAACAAACAGACTGCCTTGTTAAATCGCCAACAGGTATCGTTTCCTCCCACTCGAGTCTTCCCTCCCTGCATGGACTTGCCCAACTGACCTCCCGTCCGAAAGGAATGACTCCCACCGCCACTAGTACCTAGCCCCCCTCCCATACCTGACGCCCCGCTGCCAATTCCCGTCCCTTTCGTCCCACTAAACCCTTTATACGTCATTTGTGTTAACCACAAATTAATATCCTGACCCCCCCAAGACATCCCTTTGTTTCCAGCCATCTTGTCCCGGAATTTCTCGTCGTAGTTGAGCCAAGCCCAACCCTCGTAATCCCGAAACGCCCCCAAGATGCTGTCCGCGTAGGACAACAACGCCCCATATTGGGAGGAGTCATAATGCCCCACGACACTAGCTAATCTTAAGAATCCCCGTACCCAGTTAATGATATTCTTAGCTACCTTAGGACTCCCTGATTTCGTGTGTTGCTTCCTATCCTTCTTTTTGCTCTTCTTGACGCGTCTCCTCCCTTCCAACAAGCTAAAAATGTTAACATACCGTCTTTTACGAATTTTTCTTCTCAGCTTTCGTGGCACCCCTTCCCACAGCTCGGCTAATATCGCACTGGCGGAATGTCCTGCCCCATGCAATGGTCCGACCCCCAACCCTGACTTGTACCTAGGGCTGGACGCCGATGAATCGGACGATGAATCTGACCCACTAGATGAAGAACTAGACGATGTACCCCGCTTTCTCTTCTTCGCCTTATGTGCACTACCCCTCTTCGTTAGAACTTTCTCACATGGACCGATCGAAACTTTAAGCCCCTGATCCACAGCCACCTTCCGACCACCATCATTCCTTCCCTCGCATTCCTGACTCTCCATCTCCTTCGTGGCATCCCTCTCCCTCCAGGCTTCTTGGGTCGACGTACCAGGACCATCGTCTTCATCATCATCTGCAAAGCAAGAAACCTCCCTACCTCTGCTATACAACTTAAGTTGTCCCCTGTTATCCGGATACTTACCCGCCATTCGCGACTCCCACTCTAATTCTTCCCATGTAGGCTGGTCACACGATGGGAATACAGCCTTTTCCTGTCCCGCACCTAAACCCGCCCCCATGCTAGGAGCCCTACCCCGCCCCTGAGAACTCCCACCGCGCCCCTCACACTCGGCCCAAGGATACCTCCCCTCGCCAGCTGTCCCTGCCTGCTGCCTAGGAACCTGCCTGGTCAACTGCCCTGCCCCCCAGGAGCTGGCCCCGCCGCTATTCAGCCCTGCAGGAGGCTTTCTGGGCATCGCAGGAAAGGACCTCCCTCGCTGCCCCCTCCCTCCTCTAGATAAAGCCGTCCTATGCTGTCCCGTCCCGCAAACAACACCCTCCTCCCTAGCTGCTCTGCCAAAAGCTTTCAATTGTGCAGGAGGCGCAGGGGAAGTGACCCCCCCCCCCCCAAGTAGACCCGGGATCCGCGGCTCCGCGCGAAGCCGGCTGCGTATGGGGTCCGGGATCCAACACCCCCAGAAAAGGAGGAACTGGGGACGGCAGGCTTACCGCAGAGGATCGCGCGGCGAGCCCCCCCAAGGGGGGCCGCGATGACCCGGCCAGGAGCGCTGAGAAGGGCAGGATCGCAGGGGGGGGGGGAGCCGCTATCAGCCAAAAAGCTAAAGGAGAGAGCGGACGCATTGAGAGAAATCTCTGCCACGTCCGCGTCGCTCGCAGGGGCGCTGCCGGAAGGGGAGGGGGCCTGCGGGGCAGCATAATCCTCGGGCTCGGGGCCGCTCTCACCCGATTCCTCCCGCGCAGCAACGGAGGAAGGCTGAACCGAGGGGCAGGCCGGGGCGGATAGGCTGGGTGGCGGAGAAGGCGCGGCTTGAACACGAAGGGGAGGGGGGGCCCGAGGCACAGCGCGCGCGCGTCGACGAGGAGAGGCAGCAGGCACGGCGGGAGCACGAGAACCCCCGAGGGGGCCCAGGGACCCGGAGGAACGCCCCGTGGGGGCACGGGAACGCACACTCGCCTTCTTAGGCATAGCGCCTAAAGGAAGGCCACAAAGAATGGTAAGACAAACTGGAAATTATTTTCAGTACGTTAATTTTTTTTTTTTTTTTTTTAATTTATTTATAGTGTTTGTGTCAAGCACCCACCCTATTGATTAAAGATATGATCTAGACCTGGGGAACTCCCCAATTGTTGAACTGTATGTAACTGACCTCCAATCCCTCATAACCGAAAGCTCCACTTGCTGCCTCTGCCGCTCCTCACCCACTGCTCCCCTAACGGTTACCACATCCCATAATACCCCCTCACCCTGCCTCCTTTGAATTTCCCTCTCCTATTGGGTAGCCTATACTTCCCTTTTGCTGTTTCTTCCCTTTACCCCCCCCCCCCCCCCCCCCCCCCCCCCCCCCCCCCCCCCCCCCCCCCCCCCCCCCCCCCCCCCCCCCCGGCCAACGTTCCACTCGCTTGTCTCCAGTTAAAGTCGCAGCGCGAGACTAGCTCGCGCTGCTTCCACAAAGAGAAATGTATTTTCTCCTGTACTGAACAAAGTACAAAGATTAAGAGATGCATATTCCCAAAACTGACTTATTTTAATCACTAAAGTAAAAATAAAATGCTTTTTTCTATCGTTGTTGTCTGGTCATTTTATTTTTCTAGTTGTGTTGGTCCCTGTCTTTTTTTTCTGCTTTCCTCTTGTTGAGCACCTTCTAAATCCATTTCCAGGATCTCCTGTTCATTTTCTGTTTCTTCGCTCTCCCTGTCTTATCACTTCCTCCCCTAAATCTGTCTCTGACATTGATCATTCACTTTTCATCTCCTTTTGCTTCTTTTCGCTCTTCTCTGCCTCTTTATCTGTTTCTTTCTATTACTCGTAGATTTTTACCCCTCCTCCCCCTCTTTCAGCCTCCAGTTCTCCTCTCCATTGCCTCCTTTCATCCTTCCATCTCACCCTCACTGGGTTGCTTCACCCACCAATCTCCCTTCTCTCTTTGCCATCAACCCCTGTCCAGTATCTCCCTTCTGTCTCTCCCCCTTCCAGCATCTCTCCCTTCCCCCTCCCCTCTTCTTTCTCCTCCTAGCATGTCTCACCCTCTCTTTCCCCTCAGATTATCACCCTTTTCTCACCTGCAGCATCGCCCCTAGCATCTCTCTGTTCTACTTTCCTCCCAGTATCTTCCCCTTCTTCCACCCCTCTCTCTCCCCTCCATCGCATTTCTCCCCCTTCCAAGAATCTCACTCTCTTACCCCCTTTCTCCGCATCTCTCTCTCTTCCCCTTCCCAGCAACTCTCTCCTGTCTCTCTCTTGACCCCTTCTTCCCAGAATTTCCCTGCACTTCTCTCCTCCACTCACCCTTTCTAGCACTTTCCTCCTCCTCTCTCCTCCACATCCCCCCGCCCAGCATCCCTTTCCTCCCTGGCTCCTTTTCCCCATCTCCTGGCTGATCTATGACTCCTCTGTGGGAGGGACCCAGCCCAGACTGGCCTTCGAGTCTGCTGTTATCCAATGGACCCAGGATGCCCCTGTCCCTCTCCCCATGCCTGGTAGACCTTTAGTTTTTAATTGCAAGCTGTGCTGATTCCTGTGCAGGCTTCAGCAGAATCAAGTGGTGAAGGCAAGCAGGGAAAGGAGAGAGTCAGCCTGTGCTCTCCGTCCAGTGCATCTGCAGTGCAATGTGTACACTGCCCCCTCCTGGTGGGAGGTGGGCTCTGAAAGGAGGGCATGCGCTGGCTCTCTCCTGTCCCCACATGCATTAACCAGCTGAGTCTACTGCAGCGGTCAGGCTCGGAGCAGCTTGCAATTACAAATTAAAGGTTTGCCAGGCAGGGGGGGAGGAAGCAGGGATGTTTCAACTTGTCTGGAGGCCTGTGGTGAACAGAAAATCTGCACTTACATTGGCAAGTTTTCTGGTTTGTCAGCTGCCAGCTTCCCTTTAAGAAAATCAACCAGGCTAGTCAAATACCAGCCAGTTGGCAATCCTGTTTCTAAACCACGGAAAATGTCACCTTCTGAATTACATTTCCCTTATGCTTGCTTAACCGGATCTCACTGAAAGAAACATCGCCCTTATGTCATACCCACAAAGCCAGCTTAGGTCTGATTCTGAAGGAGAGGAGCTGCTGCCACCACAGAGACGAGGAGCAGATGACGCCAGATCTCACTACTACCACAGAATACAGAGTAAGGTGAAACCTGATTCTAGGAGAAGAGCATAGGATCAACTCAAGCCTGCCAGACAGGCCTTCTGACCCTGTTCCTAGGGTATAGGAGACAGAAAAGAGCTGGAGAGAAGACAAAGAAAAAAGAGTTGGGGAAGGAAAGAATGAGCTGAGATGGTAAGGTGGAGGAAGCACGAAGACGTTGCTGTGTGTGTAAAGCACAACCATTTGGCAGGCTATAGGTGAAAGAGAGAGGCTTTTAGGGATGTGAATCGTTTTAGGACGATTAAAATTATCGTCCGATAATTTTAATATCGTCTTAAACCGTTATGGAACACAATACAATAGAGATTCTAACGATTTATCGTTATAAATCGTTAGAATCGTGAGCCGGCACACTAAAACCCCCTAAAACCCACCCCCGACCCTTTAAATTAAATCCCCCACCCTCCCGAACCCCCCCCCCCCAAATGAGTTAAATAACCTGCGGGTCCAGCGGCGGTCCGGAACGGCAGCGGTCCGGAACGGGCTCCTGCTCCTGAATCTTGTTGTCTTCAGCCGACGCCATTTTCCAAAATGGCGCCGAAAAATGGCGGCGGCCATAGACGAACACGATTGGACGGCAGGAGGTCCTTCCAGACCCCCGCTGGACTTTTGGCAAGTCTCGTGGGGGTCAGGAGGCCCCCCACAAGCTGGCCAAAAGTTCCTGGAGGTCCAGCGGGGGTCAGGGAGCGATTTCCCACCGCGAATCGTTTTCGTACGGAAAATGGCGCCGGCAGGAGATCGACTGCAGGAGGTTGTTCAGCGAGGCGCCGGAACATCCCTAGAGGCTTTGCACAAGCGTGCACATAAGAGAGAGATGTGTGTAAGTCATGGAGGGAAAGCGAGAGTGGTAGAAGCAGGGTGTATGAGTATGTACCTGCCAGATCATGCTTTATCCAGGTGTAAAGAACAGCGTAAGACATCAATGACAAGATTAAGAGCAAAGTGTACACATTGTGATGCAGGCTGCTGCTCTTCTATTGATAAACTATTGCTTCTGACCATATTATCAATACTGTACAAAGTGTACTACCCTGCACTTACACTGGAGAAAATTAAAATAAGTTCCTTTTGCATAAATGTGCTTTTATTTTTAGACTGGATCCAAATTTAAATTTTTAAAAAGTGGATTGGTTATTTCTGCCACAATACATGAGCTATGTTCTCTGGTCTATTTCTGATTTCATTCTACCTAAACTGGCACAGCGAGTCACTTTATCTCCTGTTACTCCTGAATACTTATCACTGTAGTACAGTATTGTTTTAAAAATAATATTATTATTATTATCATCATCATTATCATAAGCAGTGCTCCAAAGTACAACCATCAAGGTAAGCATTGTCAGACACTGGTCACTATAGTCAAATTGCACTGCACAATCAAATTATTTTTAGTAAGGCCTGATTAATGCATGCTATTTCAGGCTGTATTTTATTTACTTATTTAATTTATTTACAATCACTTTTATACCACAATATCACAAAATATCAATGCAGTTTACAAGCTTAAAAAACATATACATAAAAATTTTAAAATACACTCTTCTACACTCTTCTGCAAAGTGCTGGAGACATGCTGACACCATTCAAAAATAGCAGACTAAGATGATATGACTGGGATTAAAAAAAAAGTAAAATGTCATCAGCTTATATCTTATAATTTACCCCTAATTCTGCCAACAATTTAAAGACTTTATCCCAGTCACATCTTCTTGGTCTGCCATTTTTGAATGGTGTCAATATGTCCCCAAACTGGCCAACAATTCACACACTGGAATTTATAATTCTGTGTTACAATCCTACTAGGGTACAGCAGACATATCAAAAAACACCCAGTAATTAAAACTAATAAGGATAAAAAATTTTCCCCTCTCCATACCTGGGAACTTTTGATTTCTAGAACCTTGAAATTGTCATGGATTAGTGGAGGGCACACACAAACTTTCTCTGCTCTTTCATATATTGAGATGAGAGAATCTGCTCTTTAATATTCTGAGATGAGAGAATGTTGCACTTCTACACTCTCTTCTTCTCCCTCACTTTCCCTTCTCTTTCACTCACCTCTGAATTACTCATCCTTCTCCCCTTCCCCTTCTCTTTCCCTCTCTTTCACCCAACCCCCTTCCCCCACTCTCACCTCCCTTCCCTCACACTCACCATCTTCTCTCTCTCCTCCTGATCACTGAGACCCTCTCCCTTACTCTCTCTCCCCTTCCCTCTCTGCACCCCTCCCCCCCTTCCCTCTCAGATCACTCCTGCTGGCAAGGTGCTAGAAGCCCGCTGGCAGGATACCACTGGGCATCGAGTGCCTCTTCACTGAGGCCTCTAATCACTGGCGGGGGGTGGGAACCCTGCTAGCGCATCATAATCCGATGCTGTGTGGGGCCTCTAATCACTGGCGGGGGGTGGGAACCCTGCCAGCGCATCATAATCCGATGCTGTGTGGGGCCTCTAATCACTGGCGGGGGGTGGGATCACTGCCAGCGCATCATAATCCGATGATGTGTGGGGCCTCTAATCACTGGCGGGGGGTGGGAACCCTGCCAGCGCATCATAATCCGATGCTGTGTGGGGCCTCTAATCACTGGCAGGGGGTGGGATCACTGCCAGCGCATCATAATCCGATGATGTGTGGGGCCTCTAATCACTGGCGGGGGGTGGGAACCCTGCCAGCGCATCACAAATTGATGCCGGGCAGGGCCTCTAATCACTGGCTGGGGGTATGGGAACCTCAACAGCATGGCACAACACAGCGCCTACTATTTGTGGCTATAATCCTAAATTTATTCCTATATAATCCTAAATTTATTTTATCCTATATATATCCTATAAATTCCTATATAATCCTAAATTTATTTTATCAAATCCTAAATTTATTTTATCAACAACACATTCATGTACATATGTTATTTTCTATAACCTTTTGTTATATCCTATAACCCTTTGTTCCATGTACCACTGTTATAATATGTTATAATTGGTTTTTTTTTTTTTTTTGGTTACCATGTTATAATGTAAAATAGGGCGGACTACGCCCTATTCTCTTGGTTATCTGGAAACCGATGTGATATCTCGATTGAATGTCGGTATATAAAAGAAATAAATAAATAAATAAATAAAATAAAAAATATTGAGGCCAATTGCATGCCACTTTTCAGCTCAGCACTTTATTGGTCCACCCCTTAATCAATCCCTGCTCCCAATCTTCCTGCTTGACTCCCAGTTCGGTGGGCCTGAGCCCAAAGTGGGTAGGCCATGGCCCACCCAGGCCCACGTGTAGCTACATCACTGTTACTTACGCTTCAGGAAATTATTATGGTTGAATTATTTTAAAAGCCTACAGTAGGGAAGAGGAATGAAATCTGAGAAGTGATGGATTACGCAGACCAAGCTTGGATTTGTCAGTAGGCACACTAGGCCTGTGCCTAGGGCAGCAAAAATATGTGGGAGCAGCAGGCTGGTTTAAGATTTACTGCCTTTCAGCGGTGCTGGATTTCACTCAGCCACAGAATAGCCCTCTGCTTCCTGATCCAGCCTCTCCTTTCCCAGGCAGCAGGCAGGGAACAAAACAGGAGGGGAACAAGCCTGGAGCACAGAGAGCAAAGGGGAATCATTTTGGAAAGATTAGGAAGGGCTGAAAGGGGATCATTGGGGGTGAGAAGAGAGGCCGAGGAATGAGAATGGATCAGATAGGGGGAAGGGAGGAGGGTTTGTGTGTGTCTGTGTGTGAGAGAGAAGGAATTGGTGCTGGTGCGTGTGTGTCAGATTAAGAGGTTAGAGAGCAGTTGTAAAGGGGAGCAGGACCAGAGCACAGTAGGGAGAGCTCCCTTCTCTTCTTCCCCCTTTCCCACCCACTGTAATTCAGGTTCTCTCTCTCCCTTGATGTCCGATTCTGCCCCCCAGATCCTGGAACCCACTCCACAACATGTATACTCCCTTTCCCCCTTTCTCAATCCCAGAACTCCCTCCCTCTCCCTCTTTTCCTCCCATCCCAGATTCCTGATTTCCCCCTTTCCTCGATCTTCTCCATCTCTCATCCTCTCCATCCCCAGTCCTTTCTACCTCTCCCCCCCCCCCCCCATCCTCAGTCCTCTTTCCTTCTCATACTCCTCCCTCCTTTCTCCAGTCCTTATAGCTTCTCCTCTCCCCCCTCACCCCATTCCTAGTCCTCCTCTTTTCCTCTCCCCATTCCTGGTCCTGTCATTCTCCCCTTCTCTTCTACCCATCCCTGAGATCTCCTTCCTGTACTAATACTTAAGATCCCTTTTCCTCACCCAATAAAAAAAAGTATGCAGCTACAAATAAGGTTGGAAAATGACTTCCTTTTTATAATGTGAAAGATGGAAATGTTTACCAATGTGCTTCAGATTTTTCCAGTTTTTGCCACAGAATCTATGCCTGAACTGCTGCAGCAAACTGTGGGACTCTGCCTTACACCTCCTGCTCCCTGCTGTCTGACCTTACCTGGGGAGGGGGGGGGGGGAGCAACAGCCGCAACGGTGCCTAGGGATGGCAAGCTCTTAAATCCGTCTCTGGCGCAGACATATGTTTTTATTGTTTGGATGTTGTAGTTTTATCATTTTCTTTTTAGCTATGTTTGCTGATTTTATGAACGTTATTTTGTAATCCGCGGTGAACGAAATGGATCCCGTGGAATAAAAGATGTAATAAATAAACTATGAAAACGGTATTCTACTTTTATGTGCCATGTTGATGCCTTATTGTTAGATATCCTCCCAATACTGCTGAATCAATGTACCCCATGTGTTGCTAACCGTACAGCTTTACATTGTTCAATTCCAAGCTTGACTATGTTTTTATGTCCCCTCCCCCCACCCCACACAAATGTACTGCAAGTCACATCTTCCTTTGTAATCCACCATGTGCCTTTTCAAGGCAAAGGTGGAACTTCAAAGGGGAATAAATAAGAATTATTTTAATTAATTAATTACTTGTAATCATCTTTAAGTAGTTATGCGAAGCATACAGAGATTAAAAGTAAAGTTAAATAGTTCTTATACAACATAGGTTCCTATCAGTGTTGCAATGCAGAGAGGCTTTCCATCAGCAGAGTTAAAGAACAGAAAAGGGTAGTTTTTCGAGAAAGGAGGAGGAGAGTCTGACTTAAGCGGATGCTAAACTATTATCTGCTTTGAGACACAAGCTACTATTGACCTGACACTTTAACAATAAAAGTGAGTAACATATCGCAACCAAATATTAGTCCTTTCAATATCAAACATAGAAACAGAGAAACGTGGTGGCAGAAAAAGACCGTATGGCCCATCCAGAGTGCCCATCCGTGCAATTAATTTAGCTCTATAATTCCCATTGAGATCCCCGTAATTTACCCCATGCTTTCTTGGATTTGGATACCGTTTTAATCTCTACCACTACCCTCTCCGTAAAGAAATAGTTCCTAAGATTAGACAATTTCCAGTTTGGATTGCAGAAAAAAATACATCACAGAACTACTCTTTAGATCTCGCTTTGATGCCCTCCATCAAGGGGTTTGGTGGGGGATGCACTTTCCTTTTGGTCCTTCTAAACCTTTCCTCAGCATTTGATACCTTGGATTACTACATTTTATGCACCCTTCTAACTCAACTTGGTATTGGGGGACCATTTACAAATGGTTCTCGTCCTTCTTGTCAGACAGGACTCAATGGCAGGAGCGTCATTAGAAGCCGCAGTCCCAGATAACGGCAGGAGGCTACCTGGAAACCAACTTCAGATAAAGATACGGGGCGGGGGGGGGGAGAAAGGAAAAGGTTGGGGGGTGTTTTGGGGGGGGGGGGAATCTAGAGCCCATGCTATGCAATTTTTTAATTCTAAGGGGAAGGAGGAGCAGGGGGTGGGGGAGGGGGGACTCCCAGGCCAAATAATTTTTTATTTTTTTTTTAACAATAAATGAGCTGTTTTGGGGGATGACAAGTTTGGCCCCTTAGGGCCTTTGCAACTCGGGTGGGAGGAAGGCAGGGAGCAAGCCATGATTTGAGGGTTGTTTGCTTTTTTTTTTTTTTTTTTTAAATGGTACCTAGCTTAACCGGATATATTTTCTTTTGAATATATCCAATTAAGTCTAAAGCTATCCAGCCACATGAGGCCGGATAACTTTAGACCTGCTTCTGAGCACCCCCTCCCCCCCCAAAATGCCCCTTTTATAACCTGCTAAATTATAGCCAGATAACAACATATCCAGCTATAATTTAGCCAGATAAGACGCACAATATGCCGTATAACCCATCTAGATGGATAACTTGTGAGTTATCCCTCTAAATGACTTATGAACATCTACCCCTTTAAGTTTAGTTAGCTTCTCATGAACACACTGGGGTAGATTTTATAACATGTACACCCGATTTTATAACTTGGGCGCGCAGGCGCAAGCAAGTTATAAAATCAGGGGTCGGCGCGTGCAAGGGGGTGCACAATTGTGCACCTTGTGCGTGCCGAGCCGCGCTGCCTTCCCCCGTTCCCCTCCCAGGCCGCTGACCCCACCCCCGGACCGCCCCGGACCACCCACGCCCTGCCCCCTCTGCTCCCCTTTTGCAAGCCCGGGACTTACGCTCATCCCGGGGCTTTATGCGTGTTGCCGGGCCTTTTTAAAATAGGCCCTGCGCGCATAAAGCCGGTTGCACGCGTAAATTTTTTAAAATCCGGCCCATCGTTCCTAAAATTGATTGAAGCTTTCCTCACTTCCAATCTTGTTTGTGTTTGTTTTATGTGGTCCTGCTCCAGGCCCTTCCATAGTGAATATAGAACAGAAATATTTGTTAAGCAATTTTGCTTTTTCCTCATCAGCTTCTACATATTCCTCCCCTTCACTTCTGAGCCTCATAATGCCACATCTTTCTATCACTAATATATCTAAAAAATAGTCTTGACCATAGGGTTGCCAACTAGCTCCAGATTTTCAGGACAGGTTGATCCTGTCCTGGTTTTACTCCCCTGTATGCAGGTACTTATAGTCTTGCTTTTCTTAGGGAATGCAATAGGGAAATCTGAATAAGTCCCAGCATGCAATGGGATAAAATCAGGACAAGATCAACCTGTCCTGAAAATCTGAAGCCAGTTGGCATCCCTACTTGTTCCCCCATTTTACAATATTTGCTATTTGTTCTTCTATTTTAATTTTTGCATTCCTGACTACTCCCAGCTTCTCTTTATATTTCCAAATATTGTCACCTGTTTTCCTCTTTCTGAGATCTCTTGTAGTTTATGAATGATAACCTTTTCTCCATTACCTTTTCAGATATTTCTTTAGAAAACTTTCAGCGTATTTTTCCTCTTTCCTTTACTTACTTTCCTAACAAAAAGGTTAGTTGCCCTTATAATATCACCTATTAGTTTTGCCCACTGCTCTTTTCTTCCCCTAGATTTTCACATCTAGCTAATGACTCCTTAAAGTACTCCCCCCATTTAAAAAAAGGTTAGTTTTCCGGAAGTCTAGGACCCTCGCTTTTGAATGAACCTTCATCTCATGCATCCTAATACTGAGCCACACCATCCGTGATCACTGGATCCCAAATCATCGTCGATTACAACATCATAAATATTGTCCCCATTGGTAAACACCAGGTCCGGTATTGCCCCCTCCTGTATCTGTTATCAGTTGACAGAACAGTTTGCCTTGCAGAGTATCCTGCTTCTGGAAGATGCTGCAGCTGGAACATCCCAATCAACATGACAGATATATTGAGTTAGTCTAATAAAAAGGATTACAACTTGTTTGCTGACTCATTTCTATACAGTCAAGTGGACTAACGTGGAAACCATAATACTTTTCACAAGCTTGCTCCTAAATTACAGATGTATATGTGTGTATGGGCCTTCTTTTAAGTTAATCAGAAAAGCTGGACCTGCTGGGGTAGATATTCAAACATATCAAGTTAAGTGAGTTAGCTGCTTAAGACTTATCGTTCTAATTCATACGGGATATTCAGTAGCACAACTATGCTGCTGAATATCCCCAAAATAGTCTCTAGTTAGCTGGATAAATCTTATCGAGCTAACTTTAGACCTGGCAGGCCTAACTTATTTAGTTAACTTAACCAGATAAGTCTGAATATTGCTACTTATCCAACTATGTTACATAAATAGCTCCTCCCTGGAATGCCCACCTCCTGCCCACAGCTTAACCAGATAACTATTTATCCAGATAAATACCTACCCAGCTAAATGGCGGCTGCTGAATGGGACCAGATGGTCAGGCGCCCCTCACTGAGCCAGATAAGTCTACACTTATCTGGCTAAGTAGCGCTGAATATTGGCCTCACTCAATAGCATGTCTAAAGTTATCCAGTTAGGTCTTATCTTGCTAACTCACTTAAATGGGTATGTTTGAATATCTACCCCATATCAGTACACCATTACTATAAAATGTAAAGGTCTATTGGTTAAAATAAGGAACCTTTCAGAGTGGAGAGCTTCTAGAAGTGAGCACAAGCAGCAGAGTGACAAAGAGTTCCTTCCTCCAAAAGGGGATGGGTTGGGTTGGTGTTTATAAAAGGTGCTTCCAAGAGCACTTGGGAGGAGGAGCTGACCTAAGATTGTGGTCAGAGAACGTGACCTGGAGCTGATGGAGAAGCAGGGCTGAGACTCCCATAAATCAAGAGGCCTGGGGTCTGAGACTAAAACCTGTAGCCTTTGTGCGAAAGTGAGAAGTATTTCTGTTTCTAGAGAAGGTCTGAGAATTAAAGATTCCCAAGTAGGTTTCAAAAGAGAAAAAAAATTCCCTCAATAGTCTGGGATTTTGATGTTTTGCCTTGGGGAGCCCCCAGCTGTGGACAGAAGTGGGTCAGGAGAGAAGCCAGTGCTGCATGCAAGTAAAGGGTCTTGTTGGGGCTGGACTGGGGAAGCCCTGACCAGAGGGTAATGTCTGAACTAAAGAGAAACTGTGAATAACAGCTGTGCTGTTGTGGAAGATTTGGAAGTATAAAGCTGTTTGCATTTTTGCTTGTACTGTACTACTGAAGTGAATTTCCTTCTCTTATTTTGCTCTGCTTGGACTTTTATTTTTCTGTAGACTTTGAATAAATTCTGTCTATCTTGTGGAATAACAATTTGGTGTGGGCTTCTGGGTTTTTCTGGTATGAGTCTAAGTCTCCCCTTGGGCATCCCAGCTTTTGGACTGAATTCTAGTTTTAATCTGTTTCGGGGGCTGCAGAAGGGTCCTTTCCCACCCTTGCAGCCACTGAATGTGACCCCTGAGGAAGGGAGGAGGGAGTGTGGTTACACACACACACACACACACACACACACACACACACACACACACACACACACTTTGTGTGTGTGGGAGAGAGACTACAGCAAGAATCTTCTGAGAATATTATTTCCCCCTTCCCCCACAATTCCCTGAAAGAAGATTTCCTTTTGATGAATCTCCACCAGAAGAAAAACAATTAACGTTCCAGAAAACATTACATTCCCAGCGGGGGATGCTGGTCTGTTGTGGAAAGTTTTGTATTTCTTTTGCAGGTTCAGTCCTTTCCCCGGAAACATTCATTGCTATAAATAAAATGAGCAAAGACAAGTTTCCCTCCGCCTATGAAAAATGCAGACAATATGGATGGACACACTTTATTCTAGACGCCAGCAGATTGTCACAAAAGGTTTTAAAATATAATCTCTGAACATGGACATAGTGCTGCAACAAAGAGAAATCACTAGAAACTATTTTGATGGTTTCTAATCCTGTCATATTTTGAGTCTACCGATTTTGTTGTACTTTTGTTTTCTAACAAAAAAAAAAGTCCTAGCTCCTTATTTTAATTTCTGCATTCAAATAAAAAGTTAAACAATGCAATATTAACCAGTTTCTTGTTTAAATGATCTAAATACATTGACATATTGTCATGAAGAGTAGACTGGCACATTACCCTGGTCCCATCGCAGCTCTCTTTGGTGATGCCTCTGAAAGAAACACTTTTTAATCAGCAGGCAGTGCTTAAGTAATAAAACACAATAAGAGCGCACATCTCCAGAGGTTGTTGCACATCTTCTCTGACACAGGATTTGTGCTTTTATTTATCTAAGTAAAGAAATTGCATTTGTACAGGCATTGGCCTGGAAATTATCTTATTGATACTAGAGCATAGAATTGCCATGCTGGGTCAGATCAATAGTCTATCAACCCCAGCATCTTGTCTCCAACAGTGGCTGATCTAGCTCAATTGGAAGTAGCCAACAAATGCGACTAGGAAGATCTATTTCTTGTTGCTCAGTGCTCACCACTAGAAGCAAGAGATGGCAATCCCAAAGACTCTCTGGCTAATAATTCTTAATGGGCCTGAAATACAGAAACCAGTTCAAAAATGTTTTTTTTTTTAATCTGATTACACTACCTTTGACTCTATCCACTGGCAGCAAATCTCACAGCTTACCCCTAGATTCATCATTCTGCTATCATTCTGATGTGTCGGGAAAAATAAAGGAGCGGGGGCGATAGTGGGCAGCCGGCCGCATCGCGGTGGTGCGGTTTCGCACACTATCGCCCCCACAGTGCCCCGGGAAAAGGCGTAGCTAGTTTCTGCAGTGCTGCTGGCAGATAACTCTGTCCAGACCCCGTCTACACTCCTCCCCTTCCCCTAATTAGAATAATACTGCCTTGATACCAGCACATCGCAGAATAAAGAATGACCCTGTTAATTAGGTGCTGAACGAAAAAATACTTTAAAATTTGTTCTAAATCTGCTATCAGTTAGTTTCATGGAGTATGCCCAGTCCTAGTTCTGTGTATTTACCTATTGCCTTTTAACCTGTTCCCCGCCACTTATGATTTTCAAAACCTCTATCTTATCCCCTCTCAGTTGTCTCTTCTCAAAGTTGAAGAGCCCTAAACTGTTTAGCCTTTCTTCATAAGGGAGCTGTTCCATACTTATTAGTTCTTCTCTGTACCTTTTCTAGTTCTGCTATATCATTTTTGTGATGGGGTAACCAGAAATGCAGACAATACTCAGGGTGTGGCTGCACCATGGATTTATATAAGAAGTGCCATATTGGTGCTAAAATTTGTGCTTATCTGTATGTAAATGAAGGGTATCACATGCAGATGAGGCTTTAGCAGGCTCACTGGAGATAGCATGGTATGCTCACCACACCCACTGTTTACTGTGGTCCTCTGGCCTTTTTACTTTTGGCTGGTTAACACGCGGGATTTCCTCTCCCTCCAAGGTCAGCGTGCATCATCATCAACATAATCTTTTATTTATTTTGCATATTTCCACCTCAGATTTCAAAATGTGTAACCGTGGGCTAAAATGCACAGATATAATGTAAAAATGTACAATTCACAGTGATTAAAAATACTGTAGCAGGGTAGCAGCTAATGGTTACATTTGTAGATCCAAGGTATAAACTCACAAGGTGGGCATCTCATATTTACAATCACATTTTGCAAACATAGAGCACCTGGTAAAAAGTCACGAGGAGCATTATTATTGTAATATAAATAAAATGCAGTGGTCATTTGTAGGGAGTTTAGGGTTCAGCTCAGGGTGTCCACTGCAGGCCGAATACTGTTTTTAGCTGTTTTCTGAAGGCTAATAGGTACAGGACTTGTCTGATGGGTAGTGTAGGGATTTCCATAGGGTTGGAATTGCTCCTCATAAGGTCCTCTTTCTGGTACTTATGAGGCATATTTCCTTGGGGGCTGGAACAGTCGATCAGGCTTGTGATATTAATAGCAGAGAGCAGAAAGGGGTATAAGCGATGAAATGACAATTGAGGTAGAGAGTGTTGCCTGTGAGGGACTTGTAGACAGGCTTTTAAATTTGGCACGGTAGACTGCTGGGAGCCAGTGGAAGGCCTATAAAGTTGGGGTGATCTTGTTATACTCACTCACATTCCTTATCATTTAGATTGCATGGTTTAATAAGATTTGAAACTGTCAATTTAATCTGGAGGATATCCCAATATAGATTGATTTGCAGTAACCCAGGCAAGAGATCACTCAGGCTTGGATGGCTGTTGTAAAGGCAGAGTCTTCAAGAAGAAGCAGGATGTGTCGTACTTGTAGCTAAAAGAAGATTGTGTAAGTCACTGCTAGGACTTGGGCTTCAGCAGTAGTAAGACTTGCTGGCTATAGGAAAAAGAATACCCCTGAGAGTAACTTTTGGGTCTAGATGGCAGGGACCTTCTTTTCAAACCCACAGTACTTTTATTTTTTGTGGGTTGCGTTTCAGCTTGTTTAGATGTAGCCAGACAGAGAGTCTTCCTAGTATTCACTGAGGTTTTTCACTGTCCTGTCTGGATCTGAACTGAGTGGGACCACAAGTTGAATTTGTCTGCATATGAGTAGGCAAAGATTTGGTGGGCTCTGATAACATTGTTTAGGAGTCCATATAAATATAGAGACAGAATGGATCTTTTTGACACTTCACATGGGAGGGATTGGAGACTGGATAGAGTAGGTACAGGAAGATATTTTGGGAGTGATTCTGAAGGTAGTATTTAAACTAGGTGAGCTCTAAGACTGTTAGACCTAGGTCTCTCAGGCAGGCAATTAGGACTTCATGAACTATAGCATCAAGCACTGCAGAGAGGTCTAGGAGCACTAGGAGAGCATTTTGACCATGGTCCAAGCAGAGTCTTAGCTCATCTACTAGGTTTACCAGTAGTGTTTCTGTCCTTTCAGGAAGTTTGAAGCCAAACTGGTAGGGCTCAAAGGGATCTCTGTTCTGCAAGAATTAAGTTAAAAGGACAGCCTTTTCAACTATTTTGCTTAAGAATGGGAGGTTGGAGATGGGGCAGTAGTTACTTAGGTCATGTGGGTCTAGGTTTGATTCTTTAAGTTTAGCCTGATTGTAGCTCTTTTAAGGCCGTCACGTAGGTGACCCTCAGAAAGAGACGTATTAATTGCTTCAAGGCAATTCATTAGATCTGATTTCACAGACTTGGTTAGCAGCAGGATGTGCTGGAGTCCTCATTGCATGTTGTTGCACCTTAGTTCAGTGAGAAAATTGTTAATGACCTTCTCTAGTAGTAGGTGGAAGAGGAATTTGTGTTTCTTGTGGAAGGCTGATATTTGAGACCACATCAAATTCTGATCTAATGCACACAATCTTATTTGTGATAGACTCTGCTAGGTTGTTGCAATGCTTTTCAGACGATAGTGCAGAAGTGGGGGAGGCAAAAGATCCTGAGAGATTGTAAATTAGAATAGTTCTTTGCTTGAGCTTTTTGCTTGGTTAATTATATTGGTGTAGTACATTTTCCTTGAATTTGTCACAGCTCTGTCATAGATTATATGATGATACCTGTAGGTCCATCAAGCCCAGCACCCTGTCTCTGATTGTGGCTAGTCCAGGTCAATAGAAAGTATCCGGCAGATCCCTAAGAGTAGATCTATTTCTTGCTACTTACTCCAAGAAATAAGAGGGGGTTTTCCCAAGTCTACCAGGCTAATAATTGTTTATGTATATTTCTTCCAGGAACTTATCCAAATCCATTTTGAACCCAGTTATGCTAGATGCTTTCACCACATCCTCCAGCAACACATTCCAGAGTTTGAAGGTGCATGGAATGATAAAAAGTACTTTTTCTGATTTGTGTTAAATCTGCTGCTTGTTAGTTTCATGGAATGTCTCTTAGTACTATTTGAAAGGGTAAATAATCATGCCCCATTTACCTGTTCAAACTCGCTCATAATTTTGTAAGCCTCTGTCATATCCCTCTCAGTCATCTCTTCTCCAAGCTGAAAAGTCCTAATCTGTTTAGTTAGCCTTTCTTCATAAGGGAGCTACTTCATATCCTTTATCATTTTTGTTGGTCTTCTCTGTACTGTTTCTAAATTTTGCTACAGCTTTTTTAAGGTGGGGTGATTAGAACTGCACATAATACTCAAGATGCGGTTGCACCATGGTTTGATAAGGAAGCATTATATTCTCTATTGTATTTTCCATTCCTTTTAGATTAATTCCTAATATTCTATTTGCTTTTTGACTGCCACCTCATATATTGTCCAGAACAACTCCAAGTTCCTTTTCCTGGGTGGTGATTTATTAAACGGAAGCCAACATTGCACACCTGTAATTAGGATTGTTATTCCCTACTTGCATCACTTTTCCCTTGTCTATATTAAATTTTATCTGTCATATAGTTCCCCATTCTTGCAAGGTCCTCCTGCAACTCCTCATAATCTGCTTATGTTTTAACAACTTTCAATAATTCTGTGTCATCTGCAAATGTGATCATCTCACTAATTACTCCCTTTTTGAAATTATTAATGATTATATCAAACAGCATTGGTCCCAGTACAGATCCCTGTGGCACTCTACTATTTACCTTTCACCATTGGGAAAACTGACCATTCAATCCTAGTCTTTGTTTCCTATCTTTAAACCAATTATCAACCACAATAGGACATTGCCTCCTATTCCTTTCTAAATAATTCTTTAACATTCTATTTGTTTTTTTGACTGTTACAGCACACTGAATGGTGGAATTCAATGTATTGCCCAATGCCCACCATAACTCCAAGGTCCATTTCGTGAGAGCTGACTTCTAATATGGAACATAGCATTGCATACATATACAGTAGTTAGGATTACTTTCCCTTATGTGTATCACTTTGCGCTTGTCCACATTAAATTTCATCTACCATTTAGATTCCAGTTTCCCAGTCGTACAAGTTTCATCTGCAATTCCTCACAGCACGTTTGTGTTTTAAAAAATTTTGTTTCATCTACAAATCTGATCACCTCGAGCATTGCTTCCTTTTCTAGATGATTAAAGAATAAGTTAAGCAGCACTGATCAGGCACTCCACTCTCTTTTCTTTGGGAAATCTGACCATTTAGTCCTACTCTTTGTTTTCTATCCTTTAACCAGTTACCATTCCATAACAAGACCTAGCCTCCTAGTCCACAGTCTTTTCATTTCTGGGGAAGCATCTGAGGAAGAACTTTTACAAATACTTTCTGAAAATCCAGAAACTTTAACAGGGATAGGCAACTGCAGTCCTCAAGTGTCGCAAACTGGATGAATTTTCAAGATATCCAAAGTGAGTATTCATGAGATGCATTTGCATGCATTGCCTCCACTGAAAGCAAATACATCTCATGCATATTCATTGTGGATATCCTGAAAACCCAACTGGCTTGCTGCACTCGAGGACAGGACTTGCCTATCCCTGTACTACATCAACCAGCTAGTCCTTAGCTACATGCTTACTTTCACTTTTATAGGCCCTAGGAAGGAGCCCCAGCCATTGCCAAATGATGACAGTTACTAGTTGAGTAGAAGGACCATAGCTGCAGGACTTTGGAGGAGCCTTGGTGCATGATTCTTGGTTAAAGACTATCGCTGCAATGGCTGGACAAGATCAGTGGGAGAGGGACGTTAAATAGGGCGAAACCACAGTAAGTTAAGAATGAAGGCTCATGGCTCAATAGCCCAACAGAGGCTAGTTGTAACTGCACTGGAAGTCCAAAAGTACAAGGGAAAATGGCCAAAATAAATAGTAAAAAAATAAAAATTGCCCATAGAAGTACATTTCTGAAGGCTAGAGATGGCTATTCTTGGAATCTGCTCTAACATCTTTTTTTTTGCAGCATGAAAGAAAACATTTCATAGGTCAAATATTTCCAGATATTCAGTCATTTATACTGTTCAGGCAATTTGCAGAATGGAGGTCTCAGGGATTCCTTATCTTGTAGACTCTGCTTGACATGTGAAAAGCAAAAATAATTCACCTTCTCATGCCTTGTACATTGTGATTGACTGATACTACACTTGGTCTTTGCCAACTAAAGTAAGTACTAGTGATAACAAGAACATTAAAGAATGGTTTTACTTATGTCTGAGGTTAATCACTAAGCAACTTTCATCTCTAAGAAGAAGTGTTAACTGTGGTAGTAATACATCTCTCCAAGCTTATCAAATGGTATCGAGCAATGAGTATATGAGTGCTTGTACCCATACCTATGTACCGATTTTATATACACCTTTGAAAATAACTAAATATAAACTGTAATAGCAAAATGATTCAAAAGTTACACTACATTTCATTTCATTATTATCTTTTCTAAATATATATTAAGTGCCTGGTAGTTATTTTTCAAAATTAAAACCTACATGTTTGTACATATATTTTTTCCAGAATACATACAGGGTCCGATATTGAGAGCTGGCCAGTTAAAGAGGTTATCTGGATATGACTTATTCAGCTAAGTTACAAGGGATATTCAGAAGCATAGCCATGCCGCTGATTCTCCGCGTATTTCTCGCTACTTAATCGGATAAGCTTTATGACTGGTTTAACTTATCCAATTAACTTAACCAGATAAGAGCAAATATTGCAACTTATCTGATTAAGTTAACCGGATAAGTAGCATGCCCTGATCCGCCCACTGCCTGCCCACAAATTGACAGGCTAAAGGAGAGATGGATAAGTCATTTATCCAGCTATCTAGAAGCTGCTGATATTCAGCAGATATGTCCTACTTAACCGGCTATCAAGTGCTGAATGCGCTTTCAATATCGGGCCATAAATTATTGCAAATCTGCATTCATCTAAGAAATTATTTGAAACACAAAAGGGGATGAACCTTCAGTTATCATCTTAATTATGTGATGTCATGTGTCGGGATAAATGATGACGTTCCCTAAAGTACTCATGGCAGATTGGACATGTCAGCTTTTCTTCCCGCCTCCGCTTGCACTGTGTCTCAGTGGCATATTCCTTCTTGTGGTGAGATCGCATGTGGAGAACCAAATCTGATGTCATTCGGAAGGAAAGGTTGCATTTTGCACACCAGTTCTGTGCCGATACACCAAGGGATCTGTAGGTGGGTGGCAGGAGAGTTAATGAAGATGAGGTCTGCGACTGGATGCCAGTTTTGTTTGGCCATGATTCAGTAGGATATAGGAAAGAATGGCCTCTGGTGATATTTGTGTGCAACAATTGAGAGTTACATACATCGCTGACAAAACACTTGGAACTGAGCAGATTTCCATAAGACATGATATTAGTGCTGGTAATGAAGCCAGACAGATCCCCAAGGCTTTTCCTTGAGTCAGCCATTGGATGGGAAGAGCTTGACCTATTTTCTGCACACTTGGCTGGTTTGCTAAAAGCACTTTTTTGCTCTCTTTCAACTCTCGCTGACCACACAAAGGAGAAAGCACTCCCCGAAGAATTCACTGCTGAGTCCTCGGCACTCTCTTCCTTTTGAGGCTGAAGAACTCTGGCTTCTGGCTCAAAATTCCTGGATTTTCCATGCCTCATTTTGTCCTTCATTTTCCACACCTCCGTGAAAGCACTCTGCTTTTGATCTGAAGAACCCTTATTAACCTGTTTCACAGAACTGTATTTCAAAATTGAAGCAGCATTTTCTGAAACATCTTCCATGTTGCCATGATTCTGTTCACCTCCTAAGTTGTTGGTCTTCTTCAGCAGCACCATTTTTTTGCTTTTAGTGATTTCCCCTTCTTCAGATTTCATTTTCTTCTCTGCTGCATGGCCTGAAGCATCCTTTCTGACAGCCATTTTAACTTCAAGGTCCCTTGCCAGATTATGAAAGTTTGTTGGCTGTTGAGTTAAGCTGCTTCTGGTCATCCTTCTTTCCTGAGGACTTTTCCATAGAAGAAAACTGTGTTCTGGGACACAGAGGAAGCGAATGTGGGACAGATAGGGGTTTTCCCACTTGAATTCTTGGTCACATTCTGGGCACCGGAATTCTACAGAAAGAAGAAATATTTGAGGTACTGAAGTAACATACAGAAACGTTTTACATAAAACAGCATGCAATGATTTATTCTTTAGAGATAAGCAGTGAATGAGTGACAAAAAGTAATGTGGTGTCATCCATAGTCATTTATCTGTATAATAGCAGCAGGTTAATACAGAAACTAAACCACTTCTAGACCAGGGCAAAAATTGGCCATCAGCTTGCTCAGGTAACATATGTTATTGTGCCAAAAATTAGAGATCAGTCCCTTTTGGCAAAAATGTGACCAAGATGATTACAGAAAACAAGTGTTATGTTCTTCTTTGTTAATCCCACACCAACCTCTTTTTCTCATGTACAAAAGAAATAGAGGCCAATATTGAAACAGGACTTCTCCAGGTAAGTGGTGGTCGCTGAATATCAGCTATGTTGAGCAGCCGCTACATAGCTGTGCTGCTGAATATCCCATTTAAGTTAACCGGATAAGTCTTAACTTAAATAAACATTTAATTTTGAATATTGAACCCATAATGTTTTACCCATGCAACTATGCAAATACTGATTGCTATAATATTTTTCTTCTATTTTAGACATTTTGTACCAAAAGGCATTTAAAAATATTATTTAGCTTTCTTGTAAGCGAGGAGCAGCAGCTGTATATGCAGAGTTTCTTTTTCTGTCACAATTGATCATACTAATGACAGATTATGATGCCTTGAGTTTTGACAGAATTCTTTTGCTCTCTGCAGTGGGAAATTTTGGTTGATATGAGAAAAAATCTGGTTCATATCTGATCCATTTCATGCCTGTGAAGGACTTCATTACTTTCAAGCACAGCAAAGGTTCGGAAACCTCTATCCCAGAAAAATTATCAAGGACTGCAAACATGTCTGGAAAAGGGTTGGAGCCAGGTTACGTTCATGGCGAACCAGATTTTTCCATTTCCTTTGGTTTGGTGGACCAGGTCCCAGGTGCCCACACCGAGTCTCCATTACATCATTCACCCCTATTTTGTACATAGTAGGAGCCAGACTTAAAACTTGAGGAAATATCAGGACAAAAAGAAGCCGTAAGACAGTTTGCTTGCTCAGCTCTGAAAAGGTGCATCTAGGATGCAAGGGTATCATGGCCTGCAGCTTCTAGGACGGAAAATAAATTCCAAGGGAAAAAAATGGTACAAGCAAAATCCCGAGCAAAAAACATTGCAGGACTTTGGTTTGATCCTTGAGTTTAACACTGAGCAGCAGAAGTCTAGCAGCACTTTCACATTTTCTTCCACAATTGTTTTTTCCCATGGATTCATTTTTTTTTTTTCTGCAGACTTTGCATTCTACAAAATCACAGAAAAATAGGTATCTTGCTTGCTGATTAACCACGTCACACCTCAAGTTATTTCTGAACTGGTTATTGCTAAGATACACAAAGCAATCGCAATGTCAGCCCTGCGCCCACAAATTGATGGATGCCCTCGCTGCACATCTGCAGAGCTCCGACTCTCTGCCATGTGCCTCCCAGCAGTGCCCCTCACCGTGCAAAGGAGCCCTCGCTTTAATGTCCGCAAAGCCCAGGAGGCGGGAAAGCTCTTCATCATACCAGACCAGGAGCTCATCGTTTTTGTTGATTTGCCTAGTAGAGCGCAAGTACAGTTGGCTGTTTTTCAAGTAGGCTTCCACGTTTTGCTCTTTGCTATTGTGTGCTGCCTGGACAAGTCTCACCCACGTTAGTCCGGCTGAATTATGCGCCGATGCTGCATCAACCTGTCAGGGATAATCAAGATGAAAATAATGGTTTGCTATAATGACAGTCAAATCCTGCCTTTCCTTTCACTATGCGAGCATGAGAGCTTCTTACCATTACTTATCCATCAGTCAGGATAGTTGTTTACTGTATGTTTACTCTACTGCTACTATTTATCATTTCTATAGTGCTACTAAGCATATGCAGTGTTGTACAGCTACACAAACATATTTACAATTGAATGCTCATTTCCATGATTATAATGACAAATGTCCAGATTCATAGATTGCCTTTCATAGTTTGTTTGTGTTACACTGTAAACCGATGTGATATCCTGGATGAATGTCGGTATATAAAAAATTTTAAATAAAAAATAAATAAAAATAGTTGTACCATATCAGAAACATGCAATGGTATACAAAACAAAACTCAGGGTCAGCAGCAGCATCTTCCTTCCACTCTAGCCATAGTGGGGAAAAGGAAGCAGTTTACCACAGCTGAAAAAGACTCCAGGACAGTAACCTGGAAGAATATCAGCACTATATGCAGGCAGTAGCAGTTTTATAGAAACATAGAAATGATGGCAGAAGAAGACCAAACGGCCCATCCAGTCTGCCCAGCAAGCTTTCACACTTATTTTTTTCTCATACTTATCTGTTACTCTTGGCCCTTAGAAACTTTTTGGTTCTATTTCACTTCCACCCCTGCCATTGCTGTAGAGAGTAGTGCTGGAGCTGCATCTAAGTGAAGTATCTAGCTTAATTGGTTAGGGGTAGTAACTGCTGCAATAAGCAAGCTACTCCCATGCTTATTTGTTTACCCAGCCTGTGCAGTTCAGTCCTTGTTGGTTGTCTGAGTATAATTCCACTTTACTTCATTCCCCCCTTCCATTGAAGCAATGAGCTGCGCTGGATATGTATTCCAAGTGAAGTATCATGCTTAATTGGTTCGGGGTAGTAACCGCCGTAACAACCAAGCTACACCCATGCTTATTTGCTTATCCAGACTATGTAATTCAGTCCTTGTTGGTTGTTGTCTGAATATAATTCATCTTTTCTTCATTCCCCCCTGCCGTTGAAGCAGTGAGCTATGCTGGATATGCAGTGAAAGTGAAGTATCAAGCATTATTTGGTTTGGGGTAGTAACCGCCGTAACAAGCAAGCTACTCCTCTCTTTTTTGTGAATGCAAATCCTATTTTCCACATTTCCTCTTGCCATTGAAGCATAGAGCAATGTTGGAGTCACATTAACCGTGTGTATGTTTATTGAATAAAGGTATTATCTCCAGATAGAAGCCGTCATTCCCGCAAGCCACCCCCATGCTTCTTCTCTTCATTCACATCGTCTAGACTTTATGTGGTGGTACAACAGATATCCTTTTCTCAAATCGATTAGCCCAATCATTGCACTGGCAATTCTTAGCTAGAGGCCACTCAACAAGCCTTAAGTTTGATCATTGGGTAATTACTTGGACACCTACTTTCCCAGTGGCTGTGAACACTGGCTCTGCAGCATTCCCAGTCCTGGCTAGCCCAGGCAACAGAATCTTGGCATGGAAATAAAACCTCTACAACACATATGCCATCAAGCCACAAAGACTGCCCCAGAAATAATTCCTTTTACCTTGCTGAGAATATTTGTAACCCTAGCCCAGGCTCTCTCATAGAGGTGCTGGAGCACACACTCAATAGCGGGTCTAAGTCCTGGAGTCACTCTATCAGTCCCAAATCCAGGTCTTCCAAGTTCCTTGGCATTATGGGTGATATCTTCTTCTGGGTGCCAATAAAGAAACTGGACACTGTGATGGTATTCCACCATAAAATTTTACTGAAAAAATGATTCAATATGAATAATTTTGGCACATGTTTCTATGTGGTATTTTATGCTAAGATAATTTTTAATGTATTTTGTTTTATTGCGTTTTTTACTTTACTGTATTTTTATTACTGCTGTAAACCATTTTGTTTAATTGTAATTTTACTTTATTGTATTTTTTATTACTGTTGTGAAGGCTACACCGAATGATGGTATATAAAATCAGTAAATAAATAAGAATAAATCATGTCTATAATGCAACTAAATTCAATAAAATCTATGGTTGCTTACCCTTCAGAATCCCTTTTGTATCTTTGGATGGAATATGAAGATGCCCTGTGAAAACTGGAATGGGTCCTCTTATTCCATAAGGACTCTTCTGAAATATCTGGGTTCACTACTTAATCTTGAATTCTTCAATCCTCCCCCTCTTATATCTTGTAGGCATCTATTAGGGACCTTTGGTTTCCCCTTACTAAAGGAGTATACCAATTAACTGGGGAGGTTCTGTGCAGAGATAATTGAGAAAGGTTTGGGTTTTGCTCCACCTTGAGGGAACATGCAGGTGGTGTATCCTAGTTGTTTATCATCCCACAGCACAGTATTTCCTGGTGGGTGTTTAGTCATCCTTTCAAGAAAGTAGGTTGCTCTCTATCTCCTGCTTTAATTCCTTCTAATTTATGGGACAAGAGTAAGGATGAGTTCCCATTTAGCAGTCAGCCTTGACATGCCATCCTTTTAAGTATTGCTTTGGACTTTTTTAAGAAAATGTTTGAAGATTCCCTGTAAGAGCCAATACCCTTTGTTTCATTGGATTGGGGTGTCCCTGTATTCAAGACTGGATTTGGGGTAAGGAAGATCTGCAGTGTGCTATATCTCCTTCAGAGTATAGACCTGCCAGTGACCTGATACAAAAGAAGAATATTTTTGCATTAACCTTCTTTTTTAACTATCTCCTCTCTATGGAGACACAGAAGTTGTATACCAGCCTTCCTGTTTCTTGCTTGATCTTTTCCCTTTTGGGTTCATCTAATATTTTTTCCACTTGGAACTGATAACTTATGGTACCTAGGAGTCAGTATACCAAACATTTGGAAGAGTGAAGTCTTCATCCAGAAAGAAACAGGAGTATTACAAGTTATGTCTAAAGCAAGGGATCCCAGTAAAGGCACCACCAGGAGAAATAAAGAAGATACAACTTGAAGTTAACAAGAACTTTGTTATTTTTGAGGGAAGCATTAATCAAGGGTGTGAGAGGTGCCCTCCAGGCACTGACTAAGGAATAGATGGATTAAACAAGATGTTTGGAAAAGAATTGAATCTGGGACTAAGTTCTGATTAAACTGTCTAACCACCTTCAGTGGGAAAATCTAAGGATGAAATTGGGATTTTAGGAAGGATTGGACTACATTCAATCTAAAGAGACATTGGAGTAAAGGAATTGGAGAGCAAGAGACTTTCAGTGTAAAGCTAAGAGCTTCCAGTGTAAACATACTTTGTTAATGATGTAGAGTCACAAGTTTGTTATATCTTCTTGCTGTCTTATCATTTATCTACTGAATTTGAGAAGTGAATTGAAGTGTAAATATTAACCAGTCATCTAATCAATTATCAATAGATAAGTTGGAAACCACCATTCTTCTCATTGTGTGTTTATTGGATGCAGAGACTGTGTTAGGTAGTAATGCTGGAACCAAGGATGGGAAAGAAGGTTGGAAATGCAAAGAAGCAGGGTAGAAGAGCTATCATTCATCCCCACACTTAGGAGTCTGGGTCTCAGAATGTAAAGCTATCCAATGGGAGGACAGGAGTTTCAGAGAGACTTTGAGTAGTGGTGCATAAAAGCTCCGCCTCTAATTCTTTCTATGTGGCCCCGAGTGCCAGTTAAAGGATCCGTCCTGCCCAGGGGTTACACATCTCGCTATCTGATTGCACTAAGGAAGTGGCTTTTTTCTACTCCTCTCTCCTTCTGATTATGCTATTAGTGGCATATCCACTTCTTCTGAACCAGTTGCTGGATTGGCAGCAAAAGCCCTTGGACTGAGGAACATCTGGATGATTTGAAAACAAAAAAACTCAAGTTCTCTTTTTCTCTCTCTCTCTTTCTGTCTGTCAGGTAGGAATGGTGGGTAAAATGTCCTCCCAATAAAATCACACAAATGATAAAACAACTTCAAAAAAACAAAAGAGAGGTAAGTTACTAACCACTTAATGTGATTTGGAAATAAATCTCTTAACTAAGAATCCTCAGCCAAGGCTTTAGACCTATAATTTGAAAACTTACAGGAACTGAAGAAAATAGCTCCTGCTTTCTCAAATCCAAATCAAGAAATCCACAGACACTAGAGGTTACTTGCTATTAATATGCAAGCAGGAATATACTATTGCAGCAGCCTCCACTGGGGGTGCAGTTGCAAAGTTAGTACAGTTCTCTGTGTTGAATGACCTAGCTACTAGACCACACTCCTTAGTAGGGATCCCTACACATGAATGCAGTAATTAACTAACATGGAGGTAACTATTAAAGTTATCAGTGATGGTATAATTGGAATTCATTCATTTAATGAAGGTCAGTAATACTGTACAATATCATGCATGAGAGAGAGGTTTGAATGTTGAGGTTAGCATCTGATTTCAAGTCGAGTCAGAGCTAAGAATGTTCAGAGGCAGCATTCACAGCTCCCAGGGGTGAGTGAATCTCAGCCATTGCACTATGGTGATACTTTGTGACCGCATCCTGGTGAAAGACCATCACTGCAATCGCTGGGCTAGATAGGAGAGGGAGAGAGCTTATACAATGGAGGAAAAACCCCAGGTATTTTTTAATAAAAGCTCATATCACCATAGAAGTTGGTTCTGATTCAGCTGGAAACCCCAAGAAGCAGGAAGAAACAGCCAGAGCACCCAAAAATAACTAATGCATTGTTTGGCCTCGTAAGCTATTTTGTATCCAAGATCCTATCAGTTTAAGAATGCACCTGCATTCAGACATAGACTGGATAACCAGAAAGCCTTATTTTGATACTGAAGACCATATTCAAAATCTCAGTGAGTGGAAAATTACCCAAATAACTTTGTTCAGATAAGTCTGCTTAATATCCAGATAAAGTTATCTGAGTAAAAGTTATTCCAGGTAACTTTGCTGCTCACCAGGTTTTCAATATTAAAAGCCCTAGTGGGCTAGTGACTACCACAATACCCCTTCCTTCCCACCTGCAAGATAAAAAAAAAAAAAAAGCTGAGGGGCATGCAGCACTCAATCCCCCCTCCATCTTACCCCCAAGCTAAAGAAAAGGCCGGGAGGCATTCTGATCCCCCCATCAACTACATAAAAAAAAAGTTGTGGGTTAAATCTCTACCCCAACACCCACCTCTGATCCCTTAAAAGTGTGCACGAAGCCCACTTCTATCTGCTGGGCTAAATATTAATGCTGGTACAGCTGATAACTCCCAGCACTTAGTATTCATTGACATTTATTCTCTGCATTCCAGGCTGAATAGATCAATCCCCATTCAGAACTCGCTGGCAGGGAAGGCGCCAATCCCCTTTCGTTATTGAGCTCTGAATGGGGATCGGACTATTCATCCTGCAGGGCAGTAAATAAATGAATATTAAGTGCCTAGAACTGTCAGCTGTACTGGCACTTAATATTTACTAGGGATGTGCAGAGGCAAAATTTTCATTTTGGTTTATTAATTTGTTTTGTAGGACATCTCCAATTGTTTGGTTCATTTCAAATGAAAAAAGAAACCAATTTCATTTATTTGTTTTATTTGTTCATTCATTTACCATTAAAGTCAAGGAAGGTATCATTGCAGTCTATTTTGGACTCCAAAATTGGATTTCTTATCAATTCTAATGAAATTTGTAAGAAACCATAATCTGAAGGGGGAAAGAACTCCAAGGCACCTAAACTGTGGCAAAGTGGCACCAAAAGTGGCATGAATAGCCCAAGGCACTTAAACGGGTAAAGGGGTACCAGCAGTGGCAGGAGTTCTCCAAGGCACCGTGAGAGGAGCAAAGATGCAGCAAGAGTGGGAAAACATCCCAAGGCTTCAAAGAAGGCACCAACTACACTGACATGAACTCTCAAAGGCAGCACAAGAGGCAAAGTGCACTAAGAATGGCATCAATATCCTAAGGCACCAAGAAGGAACAAAGCAGAAAAGATGGCAGAATAAACCCTAAGGCACCGAATAAAGGACAAAGCAGTACAAAGAATGGCATTGACACACCAAGTGTCACAATCAGAACATGACAATGGTCTCTCATCAGAGTTTCTTTCCTAGTAATTTGTGAGATTCGCTTTATTAAAAATCTTTTCTCATATTCTGCAGCTGAACAGTCTCTTCCCTTTGTTGATTTTCTGGCATTGTATTAGTTCTCTCTTTCTACTGAAACCTTTTCCACATTCAAAACATATAAAAGATGTCTCCCATGCATGCTTTTTGTTGTGCCTGCATTTTTTCCTTCTGACTGAGGGTTTAGCTTTAGTCTGTGTATGTATATTGTATGTCTTCAGTATCAGATCTCTTATGAGGCCATAGAATGGTTTAAAATTAGGGATGTGAATCGTGTCCTCGATCGTCTTAACGATCGATTTCGGCTGGGAGGGGGAGGGAATCGTATTGTTGCCGTTTGGGGGGGTAAAATATCGTGAAAAATCGTGAAAAATCTAAAAATCTAAAAATCGCAAAACCGGCACATTAAAACCCCCTAAAACCCACCCCCAACCCTTTAAATTAAATCCCCCACCCTCCCGAACCCCCCCCCAAATGAGTTAAATAACCTGCGGGTCCAGCGGCGGTCCGGAACGGCAGCGGTCCGGAACGGGCTCCTGCTCCTGAATCTTGTTGTCTTCAGCCGGCGCCATTTTCCAAAATGGCGCCGAAAAATGGCGGCGGCCATAGACGAACACGATTGGACGGCAGGAGGTCCTTCCGGACCCCCGCTGGACTTTTGGCAAGTCTCGTGGGGGTCAGGAGGCCCCCCACAAGCTGGCCAAAAGTTCCTGGAGGTCCAGCGGGGGTCAGGGAGCGATTTCCCGCTGCGAATCGTTTTCGTACGGAAAATGGCGCCGGCAGGAGATCGACTGCAGGAGGTCGTTCAGCGAGGGTTCCGGCGCCTCGCTGAACAACCTCCTGCAGTCGATCTCCTGCCGGCGCCATTTTCCGTACGAAAACGATTCGCGGCGGGAAATCGCTCCCTGACCCCCGCTGGACCTCCAGGAACTTTTGGCCAGCTTGTGGGGGGCCTCCTGACCCCCACGAGACTTGCCAAAAGTCCAGTGGGGGTCCGGAAGGACCTCCTGCCGTCCAATCGTGTTCGTCTATGGCCGCCGCCATTTTTCGGCGCCATTTGGAAAATGGCGCCGGCTGAAGACAACAAGATTCAGGAGCAGGAGCCCGTTCCGGACCGCTGCCGTTCCGGACCGCCGCTGGACCCGCAGGTTATTTAACTCATTTGGGGGGGGTTCGGGAGGGTGGGGGATTTAATTTAAAGGGTCGGGGGTGGGTTTTAGGGGGTTTTAGTGTGCCGGCTCACGATTCTAACGATTTATAACGATAAATCGTTAGAATCTCTATTGTATTGTGTTCCATAACGGTTTAAGACGATATTAAAATTATCGGACGATAATTTTAATCGTCCTAAAACGATTCACATCCCTATTTAAAATGAGGCAGCCTCAGACCAGTTGTTAGCCCATAACACAGCTATGCCCCCAAAGATCCAGACTGGTCCTCTGGAGGCTTAAAAGAAGTTTAGTGTTTAGGCATCTAAATGACACCACCAAGGCATACAGTGCAGGAAATCACAAACAGCACAAAGGCCTATACAGGCCTTGGCAGCAAGAAGAAAAACTATAAAAGAGGTGAGGTTCGAGGAGAAAATTGTATTTTTTCACATTTTATTTCTGAGAACAAAACACCCCAGTATAACCAACATAAAAACAGAGTGTGACAACTAAGCTGAGCTCCAAACAGCGAACAACATGGGGAACCAAAACACTGCAGCTGGTACATAATAGACATGGCAGGTAGGCATATTAAAAGCATGAACACCAAGGTGATATAAGAGGAGCATGGCAGGCAGGTATGTGGCAGCACGACCCCTAAGGTGGTGCATCTGGGGCATGGCAGATATACAGAGCGGCAGCAAGACCTTCAAGGTGCTTTCACTCATCTTGCCATTCACAATGGAAATTCTGAAAAACCAAGCAAAGGCAGATTGATTTTCAAAAAGACCAGCTTTTCCATCAACCCTGGCACCATCCTTGAGCAATGAGGGCTCACAGTGCCCCTGCCATTAAGAAGGCATGTTGACTGGGCATGCTGATTGTTGGGCAAGAAAGATATCGCTGAGCCACCTTGGTAGGTCTGGCCAGACTGCAGACTTGTAAGCTCAGTATGCCAGTGTCCATGTTTTTGATGAGCTCTGAGAGATAGTGTTTCACAGAAATTTCTGTTGTGGTCTCCTTTGCTGGAGTGGGCCTGGGGTCTCTTTTGCCAGCTGCTTTAGCTATGGCCTGTGTCAAGAGAGATGATTCTTTGCAGGGAATGTGACTTCAGCATACTGAAGTGGGGGAGGAAGTGGAAACTGACAGGGTGTTATTCCTGCTTGCTCTGCTCTTTGAGGTGGCCACTCATTCCTGTGCTACGTCCCCACTGTGCCTCTGTCTCTGGTGCTCCTCTTCGTACACTCAAGCTCTCAGAATCTCCTTCATGAATATGAGATGCTGAGACTGGAAGGCGAGACTCCCTTTCACCCATGGATCACAAGGTGTAGCAAGCACGGATGTATTGTTTTGTGTGAGAATTTTCGGTCTCTTTTTCACCTGCTGCTGCAAGGAGTCCACAAACTGCAACACCTTTGCTGCCATTCCCTCTTGCTCACAGAAGCTCTTTACCGTTTCTTCCAGAATATTTAATGGAGGGATGGCCCCACCCAGGGTGGCACTTCTGGAACTCAGATCCTCCTTGGCAAACTTGAAGGGCTTCAGGATTTATTTTATTTATTTATTTACCAACTGCCTCATCACCACCCAATCATGATTCCCCATGGGACAACAAAAACCTTTCTCTGTTTCCAGAGGCAGATCATGAAGGGGGTGTCTGCTGCTTCACTCACCTCTGCAGTATCATGCAAGTGGAATTCCAGCAGGTGCCAACATCTTGAATCAGATCATGAATTCTTCTTGCTTCTCATGAAGAGGCCGACCTGCCTTAATGCTTCAATGGAAAAGCCATGCTTTTTTCCTGTATCTATCAGGTCCCTTCAGGCGTAGATTCCCATAGATTCCTTGGGTCCCAGCCCTAGGGCATCCCTCACTGCAGATGCATCAAGTGTGCAAAGCAATAGATACTTTGAAAGCCCATCCTTAGTGAAAAGGAGTACATCCTATACTCCTTGTTTCCAGGGAAGATTATATTTTCAGTCTCAAGAGGTGGATCTGTAATCCGCAGCAGACCTGAGCTATCAGGCATGTGGATTTACCCCAGGAGCTCCTGCATCAAGGAAGCAGAGGCTAGTAGTGGGCGTGTTTTAGAGGATTCTCTAAATTGAGGAATCCTCAACCAGAGAAAGGATTTCATTTGCAAACTGAAGAAGTGACAGGTTCCTGCTTAAAGAGGAAAACTCTTGCAAATTTACTTAAGTTGCAACTGGGAAAGCCCCAATGGCAGAAGCATCTCTAAAGAACACCCTGATAGGGGTAGGAAGGAAGATAAAACTCTAATCTGTAGATTCTGTGACTTTTAAACCATTGATGGTGTGTTTGAATATGTTTTGTTTTGTTTTTTCTTTTCGATATGGCTTGAACTAGAAGAAAGTGCCAAGCAGTCCATAGTTTCCAATTTTAGTTACAATTGTGGCTGTGTAATTTGTTTTTAGCTCCTGTCGACCCTCTGTCTTTTTCATTTGTAGACTATGCAGTGGATAGATGGCAGTGGATAGATGGAGCCCTATAAATAGCCTTGTAACCCTGTCAAGATAGATAAGCATCAATTACTCTTTTTCATAGGCCCTCTTAAATTTCTTTATGGTGAAGACCAAATTCAAAACTCGTTGGACTTCTAAATAGGCCTAGTTGCCCAAACTCATTTGTACAGGTTTTCTTCACAGCTTAGTTTACTTGTTACCCAATTATTTAAGCACTCAATTCTAATTACCTGATGAATTGTGCTAAGGAAACTAGAGGTTCACTTACTATTTTACAGTATCTAAATACAATCTGCTTAGAAATGCCAAAAAGCAGAATATAAAAATCAGATAAATAAATAAAATATTCAAAAGCATTTAGATGGATAACTCAGAATTTAGTGGGCTAAATGAATATTTAGGAACTTATCTAGATAAATTATAGCCAGATAATAAGACAGTCAGTTAGAATTTAGCCGGCTAAGTTAGCGGCATTCTGGGAGCATAGCTGGGAGGAGTTGAGTTAGCCGGCTAAGGGGGTCATTAATCAAAATGTGCTAAGGCATTTTTGCATGCGTTAAGGGTTTATCGCATGCGAAAAGCCCCATTAATGCATGCGATAGGCCCTTACCGCTTGCGAAAATGTCTTTAACGCATGTGATAGCACCATATTGTATGGTGTGATGCAAATTTCAAAAAGAGGAGGAGTTAAGGGTGGGCTGGGTTTGCCAGTGTGTGAACTCTATGTGATAGCTTCCCCTTACCAGGTGGTAAGGTTTTATTGCAGTGTGTGATGTCTCCTGAAAGGCCTGTTTGAGAGAGAGAGAGAAAGAAAGAGAGAGAGAGAGAGAGAGACAACCTAGCCATAGTGCTCTCTCCCTAGATAGGTATTTGTATCCCTATGGTAGGCCCACTTAGTAACTCGGGGTGACGGTTAGGTATTTGTGTAGGGGGTTAGGGGCCACTTTGACATTCAATGTGAGACGTACGAACAGAACAGTGGTCTCTGTGAAGATATGAGGACCGACGGAGAGAGGAAACTCACTCCAAGATGAGATTTGGACAATGTTCTCTTAACCTAGCTTGATGGACTCTCTACCTGGGTAACATCAAGCTAAGTGGAGAGAACATTGCCCAAATCTCATCTTGGAGTGAGTTTCCTCTCTCTGTCGGTCCTCAGATCTTCACAAGAGACCACTGTTCTGTTCGTACGTCTCACATTGAATGTCAAAGTGGCCCCTAACCTCCTACACAAATACCTAAACCTCACCTCGAGTTACTAGGTGGGCCTACCATAGGGATACAAATACCTATCTAGGGAGAGGGCACCACAGCTGGTCTCTTTCTCTCTCTCTCCCTCTCTCTCTCTCATCCCCCAGTGGTTGAATGCAGGAAATACAAAAGGTCTCAGACTTATCACAAAGTCTGAAAATGTTATTGCCATTTGTGCTAACTTAGCTCTTCACATAGGTAATTAGTGCAAATTGTGATAAACTGTATATTAGCATAATGCAATACTTATTGCATTTTGATAAATCCAGACCTAAGTCTAGTCAGGCCAAAGACTTGTCCTAAAGTTAGTTGGCTACATGGGTGCAGCTGCACTATTGAATATATCTCTGAAGGTAGCCAGATAAGTTTATCTGGCTAACTTTGCTATCCAGATTGTGTATGAATATGGACCTCATGGTTCCTTTTTTATATATTATTGTGTCTCAAGAAACACATAATTGTTTAATTTATACCCTTTTATTGCTAGAAAAAGAATGGTGCCAATTATACAAGTATATGATGTAAAGAACTTGTAATTCTCATTGTTATAGCTGAGGTTCACAAAATTTTCTCGGTAGAGTATCTGTCATTTTCTTTGAGCATCTTTCATTATGTGCAATACCTCTTTATTTTAAACAATGAATAACTTCTTCCATTTGGCTGCTCCTCTCGTCCAGAGTCCCTCTCACTTTAGCGGCATTCCTGCTGTTAATTGCTGGCATTGCTGAATCTGTTATCACCAGCTGCCACCTTCCGCCAGAGCTCTGAAACAGGACAAGCTAGTTTGGCAGGAGCCAGTGGAACAAGAAACAGAAGGCAGATCAAATTTGGTGATAATGATCAATAGAAAATTTGCATTGCCTTAATGTGCTTGCAAAGCATGAAAGTAGATAGTGAGACTAGGTTTGTATGTGTAGGTGGTGTGGGCATGTGTACATGTGACATAACTGCTAACACGATCCAAGGCTGAGTGATTGATCATAGCGAGAGAGTTACCACCTGGCTATAGGTCATAATGAGCAAATGAGTTAATTCTGATTTTTATATTGTAACTTCTGCTTAAAAAGCAAACTAGGTATTCCTCATCGTGAAAAACAATTTTTGAAACCCAAGACTGGATCATCTCCACCCTGTGACTTAGAGTCAGGCAGGCAGTACCTAGTTACTGAAAGGAACTGGTGGATATTGAGCACAATTTATTTATTTTATTTATTTGCATTCTGCTTTTTGGCTTTTCAAAGTGGATT
Source organism: Rhinatrema bivittatum (assembly GCF_901001135.1). Classification (NCBI taxonomy): domain Eukaryota; kingdom Metazoa; phylum Chordata; class Amphibia; order Gymnophiona; family Rhinatrematidae; genus Rhinatrema; species Rhinatrema bivittatum. Next base: position 188,249,328 of record NC_042621.1, read on the forward strand.
ACATTCAGTTACTATAAAAAGGAGGGCCTGTATTAACTAAAACTAGCACAATGCTAATAACAGTAATAAGCAAGCATAATTGGTTATTCTGTCTTGAGAGGTAAGAAAATGCTTATACCAGTTAGAGAAAGTTGAAGGATACTGACAACATCACTGAGAGATAAAGAAGTGCAATACTCATCATATTGCAACCAAACAGTATTGACCATGTTACTTAAGAGGTCAATATTCAAAGGATTTGTCTGGCTTTTAGGGTAAGCCAGACCCGCCCCCAGATTTGAGTTTTCCCCCTGCTCCCTGGCTAACCTTTGCCTACGCAAGTTGTCGCCTGCACAAAATTTACCTGGGCAAAAAGAGGTGGTGCTGGGGGCCTTCCTGGGACCTGCTTCCACTTTGCCTGTGCAGCAATGACATTCAGTGTTTACCTGGGCATAGTTACCCAGGAGGCTCTGAATCAAACAAATCTCTGTCCTTAAGTTACTCAAACAACTTTATCTGGACATAGTCTATAGCTGTTTTACTCAGATAAGCGCTGCTGAATATCTGAGTCAAGTTAACCAGCTAATGTTATCCACATAACTTACCCCCTCGGCAGTTCTTTCAATATGGACCTCTTAAGGGATAATGGGGATCATTTATCAAAGTGCTATATGGCGTTCTCGCATGCAAAAAACACCTTTAACACTTGCAAAAATGCCTTAAAGCATGTGAAAGCACCATAACGCACGATGTGATGCAAATGAGAAAAAGGGGAGGATTTGTGGTCTCACAGTAACCTTTTTCATTTGGAGAGAGAGAGAGAGACTGAGGCTAGCCATAATGCCCTCACATTTATATCTCTATGGGCATTGGGAGGCCCACCTAGTAACTCGAGGTGAGGTTTAGGTATTAGTGTAGGGGTTAGGGGCCACTTTGACATTCAAAGTGAGACGTACGAACAGAACAGTGCTCTCTTGTGAAGATTTGATGACCTTTGGAGTGAGGAAACTCAAAGGTCTTGGTGTTGCTCTGGCTGTTTGTTGTTGTATAGACAGTACTACCACTGCCTGATAGCAAACATTGGGGGTCATTTTCTATCGATATCGCATGTGAAAAGGGACAGAACAGTTCTCTCTTGTGAAGATTTGATGATCTTCGGAGTGAGGAAACTCACCCACAAATGAGATTTGTGCAATGTTCTGTCAACCTAGCTTGATGTTACCCAGGTAGAGAGTCCATCAAGCTAGGTTGAGCTAGGGGTCCAGCGGGGGTCCGGGAGCGATCTCGTGCACTCAGGCCGTATTTATAATATATTCAAAATGGCGCCAGCACTACCTTTGCCATGTCACATGGTAAGGGCAAAGGGCCATCGGCGCCATTTTTTTTTAGCGCAGCTGATGGCCTGGGAACGGGAGATCGCTTCCGCGGTCCCCCTGGACCACCAGGTATGTGTAAAAAGTTTGGGGGGGGGGGGGTCAGGAGAGTAGGGGAGGCTAAGGGGGTAATTTTAAAGGGTCGGGGTGTTTGTTTTTTTTTATTGGCGCGGGCCTCACTAAAAAAAATTTGTGATGTGAATTGGAATCGGAACCAATTCCAATTCACATCTCTAACGATCAGATTCCCCCCCCCCCCCCCCAGCCGAACCCGATCGTTAAAACGATCGGGCACACGATTCACATCCCTATTGCCTACCCCTAAAATAGCAAAAACAAAAATTCACTAGCATAAGCAACAATATTGAAAATGCAAAATCAAAAGATTGCAAAACTATGACCATCATATAAAACATAAGGACTGCACAAATCCAGTTTATGATCTATATCCACAAAGTGCTCATTCATTGGGTTATAATCGTAGGTCGTTGAGTCCAACAGAAAGGTACTTCATCTTTTTGCTTTTTTCTTTGCAAGTAAAAACTATGTAGTCCAGAAAAGTATATAAATAAGAAATGCACCTATTTTCCCATAAGTTCATTGCTTCAATGTATATATATTTGAAATATTTAAAGAACTTATTTTGAAAAAATATCATACAAAATCATATTTTCACTATTCGAGGTTCCACAGCCAGATGATGAGATGGACAACAAAAAGTGAAGGCAGCAAAAATATTGTTGCTTGTACAAGTGGATTTTTGTTTTTGGTATTGCTTAAGTTACTCCTGAAATACAGCATTCTCATGCATTGGTCCATCAGTTTGGAACACATTCCCTAGTAAATTATGCTCTATGAAAGAATTAATTATGTTTAGGAAGCAACTAAAGGCATGGTTTTTACTCATGCTTTTTAATCTTGGGTTGTACTGTTTTTATTTCAATTTAGAGTCATGTTAGGAGACATTTTATAATTATACTATACCCTCAAATAGGTAACTAATAACCTATGGTAGTTATCAATGTTTTATTTGTTGCCATTATTACAGTATTTTTGTTATTAATAATTACCTAGGTTAGTGTATTGTTATTTTTATGTTTGTATTTGTATTATTTATCTTGTGGTTCTTTTAAACCCTTTTTATGTTTTATATTTTAACCATTCTGCATTTTATTTGATTTCCCTTTTTTGGGTTTTGTTCCTTGCTTTGAGTCTCTTTGGATTTAAGCGAGCAAGAAATGTTACAGATAAATAAATATATTTTATTTGTTTACACAGTCTTGCATTCCGCAGTTTCCAACAATGCTGTTCAATGCAGATAACAATTTCGCATACATCATGTACACATAAACAAACAATACCATTGAAACATTTTTAAATAAATGCATAATCATCAAATAAAATTGCAACTTTTTTACATTTACCTCTTGAAAAAGCTTTGCTTTTAACTGTTTTCTAAATCAGGGTTTTTTCAGTACTCTCCTGGAGGTACACCTATCCAGTAGGGCCCTCAGGACATCTACAATGAACATGCATGAGACAGATCTGCATACACTGGGTCTCCAATCAATCAATCAATCAATCAATAAATATTCCATTTGAGGACATTTGTGTATACAACCCCATTGTGATCTCTATTAGTGAACTGGGCCTAGTGGTTATGACCAAGCAGTGTAGGACAGAGGAATGTACCATCTTGCCACAGTGCCTCCCACTGGAGGTTGATGCAATGGTAGTTTACTGCCTGCATATTAGCAGGTGACTTCCCAAGTCAGTGTGGCATTTTGTTTGGAGTCTGAAGGAAAAGGTCTGCTTTCTGTAGTTCCCCTATTTTCATTTGGTATCAGCTCAATACCTTTGCTGAGTGGTTTAAGAAGAAGAGAGGCCAGTGGCTAACCTACATCCAGAGATTAGTAAAGGGGTCTCAGTGATTTTTGAATGTTTTGATTCTGTGCAAATTTATGCTGGGAGGAAGCTTTTGTCTACTCTTCCTGCTCGAAAGGAGTGGGAAAGAAACGGATTTTTCCTTGTTGCAGTATTTTGGATCCTTCAGACCAAGAGAGTCCATTAACAACTGAGCGGAGTCTGAGAAAGTGAAAGGATACAAATTGGATTCTATAACCAGGAGGAGAAAAGAGAAACCTGAAGCTTCACAAAGGAATTTCTGCCAAGGAAAACAGGAAAGAGAGGTTTGAAGATTTCAGGATCAAGCAGTAGACCACAAGTATTTGGAAAAGGGGATCCGTGAGGGTAGGAGAACTATTCCAGAGCACCTTGGGAAGCTTTATATAATCCACTCACAGAAAGAAAGGAGATCCTTAAGAAAAAATTAAGGGACCACAGGCACAGATCATATTTGGACTTGATTTATTGTGAGATAATTATTGATGAGATAAGAAGAAAATGTACCTGATGCCAATTAATTTCCATTGAACCAGCCAAACAGCAAACTTTTAATTTTGGACCATCTACTTGTGTGTCCAGCCTGTTTCTTGGCGTTGGTTACGGAGATACAGAGTTTGAGTTCACACCCTCAGAAAGAGATTTACACTGTGCCTTGGGCCTTGGGGGTTTATCACCCCCCCTCCCTTTCAGGGCATGCACACTAGAGTTTGCTGAGACTGTGTATGGCCTTCATTGCTGCAACTAGAAAAGAGGTCTACATGCGGCACCGTTACAGTCAAAGGTACTCACATGGTCAAACTGCAAGAGAGCCGCTTAAGGAATTCAGAAATAAGGGCATACAGACAATTGCAAAAGATAAATAGCTCATTACTGTGGATACTTTAAAAAGCTAAAATATTAACAAAGGGCAAGTATGTGCGTAAAACACCATTTAAAAGTGCCATTTATTTATTTGATAAAAGGTATTACAAATATAAAACTGAAATGTAAAACGCAGGTCATGCTAGTACACGCACCAACGTGGCCATGTTTTGATAATAACACCTGTCTCAAGGGGATTTATTAATTGCTCTGTGTTGAATTAAATACATTTAATTTGTAATTATTCAGACTGTGATGGGGTTAGCTGATTAAGGGGAAAGTCTTGCAGGCCTGTGGCAGACCATGAATGGGCTCTCGCGTCAGTGCATGCATCTACTCCTGCTTTCACAATGAAAGCCTCAGGCATACTTTGTCTTCCCCAATCTTCCCTCTGCCGCGTCTCTGCCTTGCTGTACTTTAACCCACTGAGGGGTGGGGTGGGGGTGGGGCACAATTTTCAGCTGTTTACACACAAAAAAAAAATGCTTTGAAAATTACCCTCTAACTGTAAACATTATACAAATGGATTCATACCTCATGTATATATGATAGCGCCCTCATTCACTAGTTATTCTGTCATTTGTCATAGTGATTATTTGTATAACTCCCTATCACGTTTCCTTCTTTTTTTGGTTATTTGTGGACATTAATGCTTCTCTTTTATCTGTTACTTTTAAATATCATACGGCAGAGTACAAAAAAATATAATATTCTGTTAACCACTCCCTAACTTCCGATTGCCCCGCCTTTGTAATATGATAGTTAATTTATGTAAACCCCTCCCACCTCTTTGGGGAACTCTCGGAATGCAGGGGCACACTGCTGTCTCCAGGGCATCTTCTGCTGCTAACATCTCTTTTCTCACACAAACCCAATCCACTTTGCCCCCGGGTGCCGGGGTTCATTCTGCTGCAGAAGAGAATACATCTCTCGGTCTCTCTCAGGTGTACTCACTCACTATCCCGCTGTCCTTGCTTGAGGGCAACCTTTGCAACGACGAACCACACTGGACACTCAGGTGGGGTGTTCAACAAACATTTACTGCAACCAAAAATACTCCAAATCCAGTTCCTGACAAAAACTCTCCAATTCATCTTCACACAAAAATAAACAGTCCAAAGGTGTCTCTTTCCCAGTTCTTTTAGCTGAGTCAGTGTCCTTTAGGATGGTAAGCAAGCACGAGGAAAGACCCATCACTGCTAATGAGGGAGAGGGGACTCCTAGTAGGGTTGGGATCTCTTATCTCTTCCTTTGATGGGTAACAGCTCGGACTTATTGTGGTAGAAAGTCCCAAAAGTGTTCAAAAATCCCAAATCTCTCCAGCTCCTCCTCCTCAGTGACAGAAACTGCTTGCAATAATTCCTCCCAAAACAGGAACAACATTCTCTACAAAAACCACACCTCTGTCACATCACCGCGATGCCTCCTTAGCTAGACGGCAGGGAATCACAGCACCTAATCCTGACCTCCCAAAGCAGGGGTGACAATCCTCTTCAGGCAGGAGCAAGCTTCCAAAAACGCAAAAATCTCAGGAATACCAACAGCTCTCTCAAAGCTCCTCTTCCCCTCTTCCAAGACAATCCTTTCCGGATCGTGGGATGCTGGCCAGGGCAAAGTCTCTTTCCCATGAACCAAGATGGGGATCCCAAGGTAGGGAATCACTTCCACAACTCTCCTCCTTCTCTAAAACTTTAACAAAGCACCACTTCCCCTGTATCAGGCTGTGGGGCGCAACAAATGGGGAGCAGTACAAACTGCAAGTCAAAGCCAAACCAAAAACCACAGAAAAATGCACACTGCTCCTTGTGCACATCCTGCTTTTATAGTGCTCTGCTGACCCATCCAGACAAGCTTCTGGGGAGGTGCCTGCAGGGATGGTCTGCAAACTACTAAAGGGATTAAGCTAGGAACCAACTGGATAGTGGAGACCAACTGACTTTAGTGAAAACTAAAGTCAGTTACCAAAAAGTACTGATACTGTAAGAATAGTGCTAATGTAATGGTCACCAAGAGTTGAGGCTTTTATACCTATTAAATTAAGTCAGATACATCAGAAAGGTTTGAAAAGAGAAGGACGATCAGTTTGGAAGGCTCAGAAATTCCTCATTTTTATCCTACCTTAAAAACATAATGGATATTTCTTCTGTCAGAGCATTTGAGGGCAATAAAAGTTATGGTATCCAAAAAGGTGTACTGAAGCATGCAAGGCCCAAAAGTAGTTCCCTCGGGGATATCCTGTGTAGTGTGAACCGTTGCAAATACTTCCTGAAACTGGTGATGTAAGAATTTGCTGTCGTTGCTCCAAAGAAGTTTTGGAAAAGATGTAAACTCCATCATAAGCCTGGAAACAAACAAGAGATATAAAACATGTATACTATGTGCTTAAGAGAAGAAGAAATGCTGTCACAGATATCTAACTTTGGACAAGGATGTGTACGCTAGACAAGAGTTAAAGATTTACATATTCCAGTCATATAACTGTTAATAAGGAAGGATACATGTACACTACTACGTGTTAGGGATGAACAAGTTCCATCATGCATCTAAAGTAAGGAAGATGTGCAGGGCTAATGTAAGGATATTAGGTGCCCTAGGGGAACCTTCAGCCTTGTGACCTCAACCCCCTCCCCTCCTGACTTCCCCACACACAATTAAAAATGATGTATTCATAATAACAGATTTTACATGAAAAATGATATTCTGAGGTAAAAATATCACTTACAACAACATTTATATTGTATCTGCATGCAGTACTATGGTGCTAACCAGAAAACCTTGCAAAAAAAGACACTTGGAAGCCATATGGTATTCCTGTCTACTGTAACACTTATTGGGTATAGGCTTGGCCCTCAGAAAGCCATGAGTAAACTGAATTACAATATAGTAAACCTCCCACACCAAAATAACACTAACTGCCATTACTCAAACAGTAACAACCCCCCCCCCCTATGAAATTGCAACACTACAGATATAAAAACAGACCCTAAAACACAAATTTACCTCCTGTTAAAACAGAATAAGGCAGGCTGCTATAGACCCCTACTCAGAAGCTACATGCTAGCAGAGCACAGTCAGACCCTCATCAAGTATAGAATAAAGAGAACATTAAATACAATAAAAATGTGCAGACAAAAACTGAACTGGAAACCACAAGCCAGACTCTATATGTAGTGCAACTTTGAAAAAGCAGAATTACCACCATTCCTCGGAAAACTTAAAACAAGAAATATAAAACATCATAATAGTAAAACTATATTAATAAAAATAATATTTCAAAACAGATGACAAATGGAATAACATCAATAATTAAAAACTCATGCAAATTTTAAAAATTTCCCAAACACCAATAAACTATTTCAAAACACCAGACACATCAAATAACATCCAATAAATAAAACTAATAAGGATTAAAAAAAAAATTTTAAAAATCCCCCACTCTCCATAACTAGGAACTTTAGATTTCCCATCACCCTGGGATTGTTGTGGATTAGTGTGTTGGAGCATATGTACAAACTTTCTCTGCTATCTCTCACCTATATGCACATGCTGTCTCTAACTCTCCCATATGCTCTCTCGCTCCCTCTTACACACACACATGCTCTCCCCACACACATACATGCTAAGTCCCACATGCTCTCCCCACTTCCTCTCCCCCCCCCAAATACACACATTCTCTCTCATGCTCTCTCTCTCTCTCATTCACACACACACTTTCCCAGTATACTCTCTCCAACACATACACATGCTCTCTCACACACATACACACACACACACACATGTTCTCTCCATCATGTTCTTTCCCCCACACACATGATCACTTCTACATGCTCACACATTCACTCCCACATACTCTCCCACACAGTCTCCCCCACACATGCTCTCTCTAATACACAGACACACATGTTCTTAAACACATTTGATTTCACCCACATGCTCTCAAACATACACATTCTGACTCCCATGCTCTTTCACGTAAACAGATATGCTCTCTCTCTCTCTCTCTCTCCCATGCTCTTTCACACACAGAGACATGCTCTCTCTCCCAACTGTTAGCCATACAAGGCTGACCATGAGTAGGATGTCACTCTTTATCCATTTTACTAGAGGTTATAGCCAAATTATTGAGGAACCCATGTTAGGCAACCTCCCACCTCCTCCCAATTATACCTACGAGTGTAGCAAAGCCCTACTGCCACTCCATGCTGGTTGATACCTTTTCCTAGGCACTTATTTATGTATTTATGCATTTATTATCCAGAATTCTAAGTGGAGTATAATTATAACAGTCATAAAACAATCTTATAAACAAACAGAAACAAAATAAAAACACACTAAAAATGAAAGAACATTCAAGAGCCACTATGGAAGACCAAAAACAATAGAGTGCCTATTAGATCAATAATTGTTACAGCTGTTATACTGTCAGTTCCACATAGACCTCAAGCAGGAGTCCAACAGCTTCAGAATTCAGCCCTGAAGGTTCAAAGTCCTGGATGTTCAAGAGTGCTTCTAATTGTTCTTTTTTTAACCTGTCAAAGATGCCGCAATAAAGAAGGGCCAGCAATGGAAAAATCTTGTCCTATGTTTCAGCTAAATGTGCCAGTCTAACTGAAGGTATATCTAAGAGGTTTTTTCAGAGCAGTAGAGAGCATGAGATGGTCTGTAGATTTTCTGTAGTGTACTGAAAAACCCAGGGGCTTTGCTTCTCAGAGTCTTATAAATTAGAACTAGGATCTTAAATTTGATATGGGCTTGAACAGGGAGGAAATACAAGGAAGTGAGATGGTATGACACAGGTTATGTACTTCATGAGAAATAGGTACCTTAATATTTTCAAAATGAAAAAGTGGAGATTTTCTATTAATCAAAAATGATCTAATATTAGAATTTCTGTTTTAGCAATACCTGAGTAAGTTTTCAAAGGGGTTCCATGCAGAAAAATACCTAATGCATGCATATGTAGGATGTATCTGCATATATGCTGTTTTATAAATATCAGAAGTACATGCATATTTTTTGTTTTGTACACACATTTTACAGGCACAAAAGAGGGGCAGTCTAGGAGTGTTCCAAAGTTCAAGAAGTATGTGTAGAAGTTCCTATAAGAAATATATGAATATACATTATCAAACTTATTTGTACAATTTGACACTGCTAATTGACTAGCACAAGTGAAATTGGTCTTGTCTGTTGTCTGCAATATTTGGATGGGAGGTCTGAGTGAATTGTCGGAGATTTAGAATGAAGTGCTTGATGGTGTAGATGAACTAGAGATGGAATGGTTAAACTGACAGTGATTTCAAGTATGCATGCAAGTATTTTCAAAAGGGTATGTGTGCATACTTTATAAAATCTCTGTCTCTCCATATAAATCAGGGTTATTATGCATACACGTTATATTTTTGTGCCTAAATTTTAAGTATGTTTATAAAATAGGAAGAGAAAGTAAGTGTTTTTTTTGCATTGGAAATATTTGTGCGTACTTTCAAAGCAGGTCATGCTGCACAGTTTATAAAATACTAGGATAAATATCTCTGCATCTGCTTACATTTGCAAATGCAATACTGTGTATAGGTTTGAAAGTTAAGCTAATTAAGAACAAGTTTGCTCAATGTAATCCATCTCCTAATCGAAGCCAAACAGCTGGTATCTTTATGGAAGGCTTCATAAAGGGCTGTAGACCGAGACCCGGGAACAAAAAACTGGATATTAACTGAACAGTAATGGTACACCATATCCAAATTGGCCACAATTTTACACAAAGGAGCCATGTACATGTTTAAAAAAAAAGCACCAAGAGCGCTGATCCATGAGGAACACCAGTAGCCGGCAAGAACAGACAGGAAGAAGATGAGCTACTAATTACTCATTGAGTACAATTTGTTAGGAATCAAGTAAACCACTGAAGGACTGTGGCAGATAAACAGTAACTACGGAGGCAGGATAGCAAAAGAGTGGTCCAGAGTGTCAAAAGTGGATGAGATGTCATGGAACATCAAAATAAATCTCATCCAGGTGTCAAAGCCATGCTAGAAGACATCAAAAACGTGAAAGCAGCAAAGTCTCAGTGTTGGAATGGGTGACAATCAAATTGAAACGGATCCAAAATATGATGAGCTCAACAACTCTTGGAGTTGTGTCAGAACTGCTTTCTGAAATTAGTTTAGTAGAAAATGAGAGCGAAGAAATAGGTCAGTAATGGGCAGGCACAATAGGGTTTAAAAAGGTTTCTTAAGAAATGGGCACAGACAAAAAAAAGAAATGGATTGATGTCAAGGAAAAGACTTTTATTTAATCATGTAGCAAAGAAGTTACCCGACTCGGGCCGAGTTTCACCCAAACCAATGGGCTGCCTCAGGGGTTGTATAACACTCTATATTCCTATGTTGTTAATTAACTGAGCGAGGTAGTATCTTCATATGGTATCAATGTGTCACTCCAATTCCTTATTGTTTTATTTCTCTAGATGGTAGTGCCTACACACATCCGGTTCAGAGTAACGCTGAGCAGTGCCTTATTTCCACTAGCCTAGAATATATAAACTTTATTAAGGACACTGGTCAATGGTTTTCCTGAAGTGAGGAACCGTTTATTTACCTTCAAAAATTATTGTTAACACAGGCACTACCATCCAGAGAAATAAAACAATAAAGAATTGGAGTGACACATTGATACCCTATGAAGATAATATCTTGCTCAGCTAATTAACAACATAAAAATATAGAGTGTTACACAACTCCTGAGGCAGCCCATTTGGTTTGGGCGAAACTCGGCCCGAGTTGGGTAACTTCTTTGCTGCATGATTAAATAAAAGTCTTTCCGTTGACATCGATCCACTTCTTTTTGTGTCTGTATCTCTAACACATTGGATTAGCTTCCTTGCTTTTTTTTTGGGACCTTAACAAATGGGCAAACAGCAATCTGCTTCAGAACAGATGGGAGAGAGCCATTGATCAAATGGGATAGAAAAGTGCTGATGTTTGACCTGAGGAATTTCATGACAGTAGCAGGACAAATATTAGAAGTTCATACAGAATTATTTAAAGAAATAATAAGCTGCTTAACTTGCTGAGCTGATACCAGAGAAAAATACTTCCATAATTCAATATCATGATCAATTAAAGGAGCATCAAGCTCATCAATTGAACAAAATAATACACAAATGATATTCATTTTCTATTGAAAACAATTCAGCAAAAGTATCACAGCTGATATCAGAGTAGGCAATGGCACCAAAGGAACCTGTCAGAAAACTCACAGTTCTGAACAATTCATAGGGACGATTAAGGGAAGACTGAATGCACAATGAACAGAAATATCTCTTGTTCCTTTCAGCTAGGACCCCTGTACTCAGCAAATAGGTTCAGATAAGAGGGACTTATCAGTAGATCAGTGCATCTTATGCCATTACCTTTCAGTACAGTAAACAAGATACTTGGTGCATTTCAACTCTATGGAGTACCAGGAAGCTGAATGAGTCCTGGCCTTAGGTACAGATTTAATTGCAACAAGCAAATGTAAAGCTTTGGTTAATGTATCTTGCCAATGGGCCACAGCTGAATCAATATCAGGACAAATTGTAACATCTAAGTTGGAGATCAAGTGCTCATGGTGCACTTCCAGTTCAACATGGCCTCTCTTGAGACAGGGAGACAAGTTAGAAACTGCAGCCTCGGAAACAAAGCGCATAAATCTGGCTTTAATGAGAATGCAATCTGACCAGGTAGTCCCACTTGCTATTAAGAAAAATGAGATTCAATGTAAGCCCACAGCAATGGCTGAGAACATGGATCTTTTGCACCTGTCCTAGAGTGGACATGTGATCCAAGACCTCCTCACAAGGGGGCCGATGTAGTAAGACCTGCACTGAAATCTGCGCTGATATTTCTGTGCGGACTTTTCTGGCATGCGTGACAAAAACCAGTGGCAGCATGGGATGTAATAACGGCCATGTATGCTAATTAGAAGCACACATAAAATCCACGCACAGCAACCATACATGCCGTAATGGGCGCAGTAACGTATGCTAATGGCCCTATGTAGTAAAACGCGCAGATAATCCACACAGAATCCCGTGCAGAAAACCATCGGAGTGTGAACTCTTGCGATTGACTCTCAGGTCGAAAGCCTTTCTTTTCAAAAAAATGAATAAATTAGGGGTCTGTAAGTTGATATATAGAGCAATGTCTAACTCCTTCATGAATGGACTCTGACTGCCGGTGAGAGAGTGAAATGCAGATTGGCGATTCTGCCTCATCGAGAAGCTGCCTCCTCTCTACCCCTTCCATCTGCCGCCCGGCAGACCTGCAAAAGCATAAAAAAAAACGGTCTCCACACCAGTACTTTCATACCTCCTGCCCTGACCCAGGTGCTAAAAAAAAAAGTATTAAAAAACCCGCACTAACCCGATCTCCCTTTTAGCACCACTCCCTGCATTGAATAGATAATCACCTCCGTTCCATGCCATTAGCATGCCCTCCTGCAGAAAAACGTGGGTCTGTAAGCACGTATGTATGCGCTTTTTTCCCATGCACAAAACCCTTATTACATACCCATACAGGGCTTTGCATGGGAAAATGTGCATACAAATGCGTGTAGAGGTGCACACCAACCCACCGCAGCTTCAGCGCACCATATTGCATCAGCCCCAAGATGCAGATAATTGACCCGCTTCAACATGTACGTTGATTTGCCCCAGAACTATTAACTTGCTCAAATCAATCTGCAGAGAGAACATTTTCAAAAAAAGAAAAGTGAGAGGAGGACAGCAAGCCAGGAGATGGTTAGACTAAACAAATGCCCAAGAAGGAGTAGATAGGAGTATCAACCACAAGTTGTTTCAAAGGAATAGACTGTTTAAAGAGAATTAAGAGACCACCCCATGCCTACAGCTTTGTAATCTAGAAATCACTAAATAAGAAGGACAAAGTTGATTCAATAAAACATTGTCAGTATTAGGGATGTGAATCGTTTTAGGACGATTAAAATTATCGTCCGATAATTTTAATATCGTCTTAAACCGTTATGGAACACAATACAATAGAGATTCTAACGATTTATCGTTATAAATCGTTAGAATCGTGAGCCGGCACACTAAAACCCCCTAAAACCCACCCCCGACCCTTTAAATTAAATCCCCCACCCTCCCGAACCCCCCCCCCCAATGACTTAAATAACCTGCGGGTCCAGCGGCGGTCCGGAACGGCAGCGGTCCGGAACGGGCTCCTGCTACTGAATCTTGTTGTCTTCAGCCGGCGCCATTTTCCAAAATGGCGCCGAAAAATGGCGGCGGCCATAGACGAACACGATTGGACGGCAGGAGGTCCTTCCGGACCCCCGCTGGACTTTTGGCAAGTCTTGTGGGGGTCAGGAGGCCCCCCCCAAGCTGGCCAAAAGTTCCTGGAGGTCCAGCGGGGGTCAGGGAGCGATTTCCCGCCGCGAATCGTTTTCGTACGGAAAATGGCGCCGGCCATACGCCGGCCATACGCCGGCGCCTGCAGTCGATCTCCTGCCGGCGCCATTTTCCGTATGGAAAATGGCGCCGGCAGGAGATCGACTGCAGGAGGTCGTTCAGCGAGGGTTCCGGCGCCTCGCTGAACGACCTCCTGCAGTCGATCTCCTGCCGGCGCCATTTTCCGTATGGAAAATGGCGCCGGCCATACGCGTATGGCCGGCGCCATTTTCCGTACGAAAACGATTCGCGGCGGGAAATCGCTCCCTGACCCCCGCTGGACCTCCAGGAACTTTTGGCCAGCTTGGAGGGGCCTCCTGACCCCCACAAGACTTGCCAAAAGTCCAGCGGGGGTCCGGAAGGACCTCCTGCCGTCCAATCGTGTTCGTCTATGGCCGCCGCCATTTTTCGGCGCCATTTTGGAAAATGGCGCCGGCTGAAGACAACAAGATTCAGTAGCAGGAGCCCGTTCCGGACCGCTGCCGTTCCGGACCGCCGCTGGACCCGCAGGTTATTTAAGTCATTTGGGGGGGGGTTCGGGAGGGTGGGGGATTTAATTTAAAGGGTCGGGGGTGGGTTTTAGGGGGTTTTAATGTGCCGGTTTTGCGATTTTACGTTTTTTTTATTTTTCACGATTTTTCACGATTTTTCACGATATTTTACCCCCCCAAACGGCAACAATACGATTCCCTCCCCCTCCCAGCCGAAATCGATCGTTAAGACGATCGAGGACACGATTCACATCCCTAGTCAGTATGAAGAAGCCATGATTCAGTCACACACAGAAAATATCTGGGGATTCCTCAGACAGCAAATGAAAAAGCATATCACCCTTTTTCTTAATAGACTGAGCATTCCCCAGAGACAAAGAGAACGGAGAATAGGACAAGGGAGTTGAACCAAGAAGAGAAGAAAAGCAAGTGACATAAGATAAACAGACAGGACTAACACCACTGTAATACTTCAATTGCTGAACAGCCCCGTAGTGATACCTGCCACAAATGACTGGGATAGATGAAATATTAGAAGACGCTATTAGCACAGAAGCAGTGTAACAGATGATCGGGTCCTGTGGGCAGGCAGTGCACAGGAGGCGCACAAAACATGCACAAAGGAACACAACAAAGGGGCACTCCTTTGTGCATTCTGTGATGCAACAGAAAATGCACATGACCCAGTGCTCATGGCATCATCTCCAGGATTTAAGTCTCTGGGTTGATGATGTCACTGGGGGAGGTACCAGCCAGAAGGGGCAGAGCCACTCACAGCACAGTATCCTGGGGAAGAGGTGACAGCTGGGGAAACACACATTGAGAAGAGGCAGGCAGCAAGGCAAGGTGAGTCCTTGGGTTTGCCATCTCAGCTGCACAAATCCAGCACTTGACATGGCCAAACTGTTATTCCATATTATATATATGTTGTCTCATATTTTTGGCCCTTCCATTTTACCATTCCTTGTAGATCAGTATATGTGTTTTAATACCTAAACTAACACTCAGCATCCCCCTCCTCATTTCTTTACCCTACCCCTCCCTCACCCTGTCCTTACCACAAGCTTTTGAATCTGTCCTAAACATGCTTGCATTTTCTCACAGTTTTGGTATTACCACCTCTGCTGGTGAACAATTCCTGGCTCATTATCCCTTCCTGTTGCAATACCACAGAGGCTACTGGCATTACCTTCAATTCTTCTCAAATAAGAATCTTCTGTGCTTTTCCCATGCTTTCTTACTGTTTTTGTTTCCACCAATACCATTGCGAGGCTGTTCTATGTATCTACCACCCTTTCCCTAAAGAAATATTTTCTTATGTTATGTCTCAGTCTAGTCTACTACCTTTGAACTTCATCTTTTGTTCTGGAACTTCTTTTTCACCTAAAAATAATTTCTTCAGATGAATTATGTGTATCTACAAGGTATTTGAAAATCTTAATCATATCCCTTTCCTCATATTTTATAGGAAAAAAAGAGATAGACATATAAATTCTTCTCTGGGAAAATGATTTAATAAAAATGTAGTGTGCAATGCATAGGCCTCAGAATGGGCTATTCATAAATTCAAATAAATAAAATAGAGAAAGGAAAAGAATAGCTTTTTGGTAGTGGATCCGTTTAATTCCTCTGTGAAGTTCAATGCTTTACATCATCTTTTCTGTAATTTTGTTAGGGTCCTTATAAGCAAAACTTCTAGTACTGAGTGGGAGCGAGGCTCCCTTTTCTGTTCAGTTTTGCCCTGTGTGCATGCATTGGCCTTTTGGGCCTGTCTCATTAAAAATGAAATGTGTGGTCCAACCGCAAATATGTCACAATCACAGTCCAAACCCTCTCTGTCTCCTCATCTCCTCTTCCAAATACAAGTACTCCATAGCTTAAGGTCATCTCTTCCCAGTGTTTCTCTTCTGGTTTTAAAATCAAAGTGAATGGTTTACTAAGGGGTGGATTTTAAAACCCCTGCGCGTAAAGCCCCGGGATGCGCGTAAGTCCGGGGCTTTCGAAACGGGGAGGGAGGGGGCGTGTCTGGGGGCGTTCCCGAAACGACGCGGCGTTTCGGGGGCGGGCCGCGGCGTTTTGGGGGCGGGCCCGGGGGCGTGGCACCGGCCCAGGGGCATGGTCGAGGCCTCCGGACCACGCCCCCGGGACCGGAGGACGGAGCGGGGCTGCCGGCTGAAAGCAGGCGTAACTTTGCCGACAAAGGTAAGGGGGGGGTTAAATAGGGCCGGGGGGGTGGGTTAGGTAGGGGAAGGGAGGGGAAGGTGGGGGGAGGGCGAAGAAAAGTTCCCTCCGAGGCCGCTCCGAAATCGGAGCGGCCTCGGAGGGAACAGGCAGGCCGCGCTGGGCTCGGCACGCACAGGTTGCACAAATGTTCACCCCCTTGCGCGCACCGACCCTGGATCTTATAACGCGCGTATCTTATAAAATCTGGTGTACTTTTGTTCGTGCCGGTGGCGCGAACAAAAGTACCGGCGCGCGTATTGTTTTAAAATCTGCCCCTAAGAGTATAACAGTGACAGTCAGCCCTCATCTTCCTCTGCTAACACACACGTTCTCCACTCTAGGAAATGGCTCCTGTGTCTGCTCTGTCTCAACTATATGAGGTCCATATTCAAAAGCCATTTAGATGGATAACTCAAAGGTTATCCATCTAAGTGGCTAAACCAGCACATTCTGGAGGTGAGTGGGAGGAGTTTAGGGGGGTGGATTTAGCTGCATAAGTTAAGCGGCTAACTCTGGTTGTGCCACTGACCTATCCTAAAATTAGCTGCATAAACATATGCGGATAACTTTAAGATAGCTGGGTATATTCAGCGGCAATCAATGGATGAATATTGCTCCCTTAGGTTCTTCTTCCAGTGCCATTATGATTACATAACCCTTCTTCTCATTTCACTACCTGTCTCCCCAGCTGCTTCCGCATATGGTTAAAGTTTCTCCGATTCACTTATGTGTCTTCATACTGCAGTCTCTCATTACCTCTCACCCCCCCCTCCCCCTCCCCGATACAGCTCTCCTCATAACCTCCAGTTAGGTATAAACTGCTTTTATCTGTACCATTCTTCTCCATCGCCAACTCTGCACTTTCATTACATTTCATTTGTTTTATTTCCTGCCCTTTTGCACAACACCCAAAGTGGTTACAAAATCAATAAAACGTACAATACAAGCAACATATAACACAACTTATACCTAATCCTCTCTCTACCTCTTCCTACCCTCTCTCCCCTCATTAAAACTTCCCATGCATTCTCCCTCACCCCATGGAAAGTCCCCACTCTACCTGCAATATCTCATAGAGCAGCAAATAACCAGATTTTCCATTGGCAGCTAAGCACCAAGAAATCTCACTGTCACAAAAATTGAGGATAATTGATTCTACAGGAATGGAACTGTCCCAGAAAAGCACTGATTTCGGATGGCTATGAATCTCAGATCCCTTGCCATTGAGAACTGCAACCTGAACATAATCTCTCCCTGTGAATGCAGTGATTGGCCAGGGATGAACCTTTGTACCTTGCTGCACTATATACCTAGAACAGCCATCCTGAATTGCTGTGTCATACCCTCTTATATGGATAACAAATGCAATAGAAAAACACTATAATGTGTTCATAATAATAATTCCCCCACGCAAAAAAAAAAAGAGTCAAATCCAGAGTGAAAAAAATGATCGCTAACTTTATCACATACAAATATGCTAAATATATATCTTAATATGTATGAAGGGGTTTCAGCAAGCCGGTATTACATCTGGCCATCATTCATAGTAAATGCTGGTCCTCTCGATTATAAACCACAGAGATTATTTTTTTTAGCAAATTTTCAACAAGCTTGAGCAAAAAAACAATCATGCTACCTTCAACTAGCTCTTCTGAAAATATCAAAGTGTTTTTTTGAAGTGGTAGGGGATTTTTTTTTCAGAAGTTCTATTCAAAGGTGACATAATTGTGTTTTTTGCACAAGCGTATTGAAAATGTGCTAAAATATATATATATATATATATATATATACTCTCTTGGGTTTATGATCAAGAGGACCAGCGTCGGCTATGAGTGATAGCCAGATGTAATACCGGCTTGCTGAAACCCCTTCACACATATTAAGATGTATATTTAGCGTATTTGTAGGTGATACCCTCTTATAGGGCCATATTCCCAGCCAAAATTCCATCTTTTTAAGGTTGCCTTTAAATCATAAACACTGGCTCTTCCCAATTACAACCTTGTCGATTTTAACCATGTTTGTCAGAATAAACAAACTTCCTGAAACCTCTTACTTATCTGTCTGTCTTGAATAGTGTTTAAGCTCATTGTACTTTATATGTCTAATAGCAGTATAGAAATGATAAGAAGCAGGAGCAGTAATACAGTAATAGTATTAGTATGTGAGGTGGTTTTTACCTGCAAGTTTGGGAGAACAGTGGCAGTGGTATTAGAAGTCTTCTTTGTGAGAAAAATCGAAATTCCCACTAGGGTTGCCAGCTGGCTCCAGATTTTCAGATACGCAGGTACTTATAGTCTTGCTTTTCTGAGGGACTGCAATACAGAAATCAGAACAAGCCCTTGCATGCAATCGGGTAAAACCAGGGCTGGATCAACCTGCCCGGAAAATCTGGAGTCAGTTAGCAACCCTAATTCCCGCGCACATAGTAAACCTTCTAGATTTAATACTCGGAAGAAATGAAAACAGAAGAAAAACAATTCCTGAACTCCTACCCATCCTTTGTTAACAGAAAAGATGGCTTGCATGAAAAATGAGGTGCTGGTGTTTTCTCTGGCTGGTGACATTGATACTGAAATAAAAGCTGCAAAGTGCTCATACGAAAGCAATGAGGCAAAGATCTTTTAAAGGGGAGCTCCATGTTTTGCCCTTACACCAGCACATTTTTCAGGGATAATTTCAGTTAATGGAGAGAGCAATTTTGAAAGCTGCTTTACCAGGTAAAACCTTTGACCCATGTAAATTGACTTTTTAAAAAGTGCCCACCCTCAGTGCTGGTAAAATTAGGCATGGATACTTGTGAGATCAGGAGGGGTTTTTTTTCTTTTTAAAAACCCATGTTTTTATTTAATTTCCAATGTAACACAAGAACTAACGTTTAGAAATTCAGACACAAATAGTTAATAGATTACAATAATAAAAAAGTAAAAGAGAAGAGATAAAACACAGTTGTGCCCAATAGACACCTCAAACTAGGAAGAGATCCAAGAAGATTCTGAGCGAGAACCAATCGAAGAAAAAGAAGGTAAGGTAATCTCACACTGAGAAGACAGCAGTTTAAATACTCTTAGACAGATTCACTACTATTTTCATGTTTGAGGGTCCTTGCGGTCTTTTAAGAGTGCAAAAATAATCAAAGGCTAAATACTTTAAATGCAGAATATATATTTGCAAGGAAAACGTATAATGAGCAATGTGCCAAAGGCTCGAGCCTCTTGACACATTGCCAAGAACTTTTTGCTCTGCACTTGTGTGGTTTTTGAAATATCAGGAAATTGCCAGACTTGTTGGCCATGATATAATGCAGACTTATTTCGAAAGAAAAACTTCATAATGAAGTCCTTATCCTGGGGAAAAACAAGAGTGACTAGGAACATTCCTCTGTTCGTTATTCCTGCATTACTAGATATTTCTTAAATATCCATAATAGTCAAACTGTCTGCAGAAAGGTGACCTTACTCTTGAGAAGCTCCCTGGCTCATTTCCTCAACAACACTGTCACCTGAGAGCAGAAAGAAAGCTTTGCACACTTATAGCTGGAACTGCCTCAGATGGAAACATGGCTCGTATCTGTTCAAGCACCGTGAATAGTTCTCCGGGTTCTCAGTCTTACAGGTCATCATCAAGTTATTTAAATTAAAACCATTTCAGTCTGGGGATCAAAAACTTGATTTGCATGCTGCTCAAGCTTGTGCATTGAGAGATACCGCATTGGACTTGTGTTTATGCACAAAGTAACCAAAGAAGAATGTGCTTGTTCCAAGGATGCACTTATTATAGTCCACAAAGAATCCATCATGAGCATATCTGGCTTAACCAAAGGAGATCATCTTACCGTTAATGAGCCAGAAGCACGGAAGGTTTCACCAAAGGACTGCTCTCTTTTACACTTCCTGGTGTAGCCTCGTGGGTATTTCACAGTTGTGCCGGTTCGTCCTCCCTCGGGCAAATGCTCTCCTCTGCTAACGCCTGGTAAGAGTTTCGAGCTCCTCCCAAGCATGGCCCTAATTTGTGTTGTTTCCATCGGCACCAGGAGGGGGAGCGGAGCAAACACGAACAGCCTCATCGGGACGAGGACGTTCCGGGACTGTCACAGCGCTGCAACTCCGAGACGTTTAAAGTGCTGCTGACCGAAGCGCCATTTGTTCTCATGCAGCCAAAGAAGCTTCTTCCAGAGCAGGTCCTGCTGTCTGGGCCAGGTAGCTATCAAGTGGCAACTGTCGGATGAGGGCTCCTTCAGAAGTTAATGGAAGAGCCCTCCCGATACGCCCTGTCCGCTTAACCGTGGTAGGAAAAGTAGGAAATGCATTCAATAGATGTAATGAGAGAGCTGCACGGCGCAACCTCTCTTCGCGTGCTGCAGATCGCATTTGCAATCCCATGTGCTTTATTTTGTTTAAAAATGTTGCAGCTCAAAAAGCAAGCACAACTATCACAGGCACCTATGGCAATCATCAAAGCTAAATTGTGTAGCAAACCCCATGAGCAAAAAGTGCCCGCAGTATTTGTACCAATGCAGGTAGTTTGATTATTGCCCCCTTAATAACCATTCATATGCAGAACCATTTTAGCCTACTTTCCATGTATCCCGCTTAACACATTTTTTGTTTAGTGTCGTATCAACATCAAATTTTCAGGACATAACAGGGAGACCAAGAGGTAGGTTTTATGGGGGCGGGAAGATCCACATTTTTATGCACACACATATTCTGGAAAGTAAGCTTATTAGTACTGTGTGGACCTTCTTTTTTTTTTTATTTTTTTAAACAGTGTGTCATTTTCATTAGTAGGGCAACCTCAATATGAGACACTCAGTAAAGGAAAATATTGCAAGCAATATTTAGCATGGCAAAATAGCAGTATGCAGTTTTGCAAAAAAAAAAAAAAACAAAAAACTAGGGTACTATTGATTTAAATATGGTATTAGGTGCAGTGTTGATCCTTTGTATGGCAAGAGTCCTTTGTGCATTTTGTTACAAAGGTTTGTAACTACTCGAGCAAATGGTGCAGAAAATGTATATTGGAGACAACGGTGCCGCTGTATGAATGTTTAGTAACAGTTAGGAGCTCTGCACCACTTAGGGATGGCACTAAAATGTGACCAGATTTATGAGTGAGGGGGAAAGCAAAACTGTGCCCTAATTCTGGCACTCTTTAGTCATGGAACAGTGAGCGCTTGCCCTTATATATAAGAAGGTGTGTAAAACACTTAAATTTGCAAAAAAAAACCACATAGGTGTTTAAAATGTAAATTATTCTCAAATGACAAGTTTGAGTGAAAGTGTGCTGCCAGAGACCCTGAAAATTTAACGCTGATGAAAACCAGGCTCAATCTTAAACAGCCTAGATCTTCATGATATTTTGATTTAGCGGTATGTTTATTTTCACAGTGTTGAGTAGATTATTGTTAGAAAAAAATGTAAATACTACAGCACTAGTAAAACTAGGAATCTATGGGGAAACTGGTTATGCCAGTTCTTAACACCAGTGCTAGGAGTCTATTGCTGTATTAGTCTCGAACAGCAAGGAGATTCATTATTTTAACTCTGGATAATACAGTCTTCTGGTAACTCAAATATTTAACAGGGCAGTGAAAAACAGGACACGAGCAAGACTGCACTGCACCTGCATGCAACATTGGCCTCCAGCACTTCTGTTTGGTATCACTAAGGTTTATTATAAAGAGAAACCACTAAAAACTCTTTCTATGGGGTGGCAAACTTCTCACCTGATTTTTGGGAAATAAGAAGATGTACTCTGCTGAACTAATAGTTTGCAATACCTGAAAAGAATTCCCCCAAATATACACTAACTCTTCTTTTTTTTTTTTCTACCACAAGAACTCTAACCATAAAGAGAAAATACTTAAAAAAAACTGGACAGATACAGAGCAAAAAACAGTAAAGAAGCAAAGTAAGTTTGCAGAAAGTAAGAAAAAAATTATATATATATATATATATATATATATATATATATATATTCAACAAGATATTTTAATCTTGCCCTGAAGGATGCTGAAAAATCGCTTAATCTGGATGCTGAAAAATCGCTTAAACAAGTCCAGAAACAAAGACTAACAACGGAGAAGAATCCAAACATCACTATCTTCAGAAGTTTTTCATAATGCATAATGTAACATCTAACTCCAGTCACCCTGGTTTAAACCTAATTAGACGAATGACTTCATAGTGCCATGCATAAATACTGGGTCTCTATATTTCTCCACTGTCAGCTTTTCTTTTTAGCGTTATTGGTATTCAGATTTAACAGACAGGTTTCATTCTTATACAAAGATTGCATTCAGCTCACATGAGACTTTTTGAGTCTTTAAATACTCAGCTTTAATGAGATTTTCTCACTGTTCCATACCACAGTTTATATAATATACTCACATGCCTTCTTATGCCTTCCTTGCTCCAAACTGTATGTAGAAAAAAATTAAACAAATAAGCCATTAATGAAAACGTTATAATCAGGGAAATAAGACCTCGTTAATGAGTAGCTGGAAAATTGCAATCATCATTTTTGACCCAAATATACAGATACCCAAGCTTAATCCTTCTTTGCCAATACATATGTCTCTTTAAAAAAAAGAGTCTGTTGTAGCAGAATGGTACTGCTATTACAAATACTGTATAAAATGTATAGTGCAAGATAAGAAATGTCTTGTTATAGTCAAGGATTTTTATATAGTGGGACCATCTGGTAATAATATTGATACATTATATAGCCCACTCTGTGAACACAAGCCTATGCAAGTAAGCAAAGACCTCCCCCGAAAGTGCTTTAAGGCCATCACTATTTCAGTTGACATCTCTGGGGCTTGGTCTGTGATGCATTCATCTCAAAGACATCAATCTGAACTGGATCCTCCATTCCTCTGAATGCTTTAAACCACTGGCTGCAAGATCAAGCTTTCCAATTGTTCTTGCCTTTTATTGGCAGAAGATCCGGACACCCATCCCTTTCTATTGTCTGTGCATCTGTTAGCCAACTGCCTTTTCTTTCTGTATTTTACCATTAAACCAATGTGAAAGAACCCAAATCTGTGCTCAGCCAAGCATTAGGTGCTCAGTGGGAGAAAGAAGAGGGGATAAAAAAAAAAGAGCATCAGCAGAAGTAGGAAGAAGAGAATGACAGCGTGCCACGCTCTGCTCCCTCTCTCAGTGCTGAAAGGAGCAGCCCTCAAACAAACCAGAAACTACATCCTGTGAACTACCAGGCACAAACGAAAAAAGGCATCAGCAGAATCACCACAGACCTGCTTAAATCTGTTTTCTGTAACTTAGGTCTGAAGCAAACTCATACACAGATGAAGAACTCTTGCATCCCATTTCTAGTTATGGTCTAAAATCTGAAGCAACCACAACAGCAAAAAAAACAAAAAACAACCTTCCAATTGTGCTCCCAATATCTGGTGATAAATAAAAAAAAAATCAGCTTTGTACATTTGATGCTGGACACTAATAAAACATAATGCAAAAAAAAAAAAAAATCTTGCCTGCCGACTTGGCTGCTGTGCTTCTAGGCGGGGAGTAGAGAAGAGTCCTTAGGAGCTCATTGCGGTCAGCTGGAGAGTTAGAGAGTGAGTGACACACTGAGGAAAAGAGTCAAGTATCGCCAGCCCTGAGAAAGAGGGAGGGAAGAGCAGAAGGATGAAAAGGCGGAGAGAGAAAGAGGGGGAAGGTGGAAGTAAAGCAAAAAGGAGGGAAAGGAAGGGGCGCAAGAGAGCGGCACAGGGAGAGAAGGAGGAGCTTAAGTGAAAGCTCAGACCCAGGGGGAGGAGGAGCAGAGGTGAGAGTAGAGTGTGGTGAAAAGATGAGAGTGACAAAGGGAGTGAAGGGAAATGAGAGAGAGGTGGTGAAGACAGAAAGAGAGAGGGGAAAAGAGGAGGGGGAAGTGAAGAAAAGGAGAGAGGCAGAAGGAGATACTGTACTGTGAATTCACAGAAGATGCTTTGTGAAGCATTCTGGTAGTTCATGGTACAAGTTCAAAACCATGAAAGGACAGTGAGGAAGAGGGAAAGGTTTAACTAAATAAATGTACTTAAAAAATGTACTCATTTTAGAAACACTAAGCAACCAATTTTTAGAAACCCACTGAGAGACCAAGATAGCCAGCTATCTAACTTCCCTGATTAATGCCTTTAGTGGGCTGAAACCTCTACCTGGAGAGAATGGTGTATTAGTTAGAATCTAGGACTAACAGTATGGAAAGTCTAGGATCTAATTCTGGTTGAACCATGGTTATACCACTTGTGTGGCTCTTCTGTTCATCAGAAGTGGAGAGTTTATTAAAAACTACTATAAGTAGCAGTTTGAAGAAAGTCAGAAGTTATAGCTGACTAAGTTTAGATGAATTTCCAGCTAGCGAGTTAGGTTATGGCTGACAATTCACTTGTATTAGCTACTCAGCAGCTTACTGACAATTTATAAAGCGGGAACTCTGATCTTCTAAAGAACAACCCCTATTCCTGACACTGGGATCCCCCCAACCCTTGAGCCCTTAATGAAAAAAATCCCTTTCAGACACTGTGATCACCCCCATCACATAGCTCATGCTTTGATGACAAAGCAAACCCTTCCTAGACATTGCAATTCCCCCTCCCACCAACTGACCACTGACAATCAAATACTCCCTCCCCAGTCTGCCTCCCCCCAGACCCATCCCTTAACCTAGGAAGGCAACTGTTTTTTCTACTGGAACCTTCCAAGGGTAAGGGATAGATCTAGAGGTGGAGCCAGACTAGAGGTAGTTTAAAAAAGGTTTGGATAAGTTCCTAGAGGAAAAATCCATAAACTGCTATTAATTGATAAGCAATAGTAGCTTCAGATTTATTTAATGTTTGGTACTTGCCAGGTACTTGTGACTTGGATTGTCCACTGTTGGAAACAGGATACTGGGCTTGATGGACCCTTGGTCTGACCCAGTATGGCAATTCTTATGTTCTTATGACTCTATCCATCCTAGACCTAAAGGCTTTGAACAAGTTTCTAAGAAAAGAAGTTCAAGATGGTTTCCCTGAGCACCTTGATCATCCTTTTACAAAAAGGGCACTGGCTATGCTCCCTTGACCTAAAGGATGCATACACTCATATTGAGATCTTACCCAATCCCAGGAAGTATTACCGATTTGTGGTGGGAATACAGCACCTCCAGTACCAGGTGTTGCCATTCAAGCTTGCGTCAGTCCCATGGGTCTTCACAAAATGTCTGGCCATGGTGGTGTTGCACCTCAACAGGTTGGGAGTGCATGTTTTCCCATATCTGGATGATTAGTTGGTTAAGAGCACTTCTCAGGCAGGGGCCACCAGGTCCATGTTCTTGTCCATTCGGGTGTTGGAATCACTAGGGTTCGTGCCAGGCCACTCAGAGCCTCCAGGATTGCATCTGAGTCACCCCGTCTCTCCGGGACTAATTGTCCTGGTGGCGGGTACTTTCAAATCTGGAACAGGGGCTATCTTTCAAAGTCCCCCTACCCAAATTGTCCTAATCATGGATACATCCACCCTGGAGTGGGGAGCTCATGAAGATGGGCTCAGCACTCAGGGTCTCTGATCCGCTCAGGAACGCTCTTGTCAAATCAATTTGCTAGAGCTTCAGGTCATCAAGTATATAAGAACATAAGAAATAAGGCTTTCCATACTGGGTCAGACCAAGGATCCATCAAGCCCAATATCCTGTTTCCAACAGTGGCCAAGCCAGGTCACATGTACCTGGCAGAATCCCAAGGGGGAGATAGATTCCAAGCTGCTTATCCCAAAAATAAGCAGTGAATTTCTGCAACTCTACTTTAATCATTGTTAATGGACTTTTCCTCCAGGAACCTGTCCAAACATTTTTTAAATGCAGCTATACTAATAGCTTTCACCATATCCTCTGGCAACGAATTCCAGAACTTAAGTATGTGTTGAGTAAAAAAATATTTTCTCTTATTAGTTTTTAAAGTATTACCCAGTAACTTCTTTGTATGTCCCCTGCTCTTTGTATGCACTATGGGCTTCCAGAGATCAGCTGTCCAACAAAGTTGTCCTGATCCACACTGACAACCAGGTAGCCATGTGGTATGTCAACATGCAGTAAGGCACATCCGAGCTGTCTACATCCCTAATAATTGAATCACCAACTATTACGGACAACCTAACTCTTCCCTCCTGAACAGTAGCCCTGGGAGACACATCCTCGGTGCAAGAGGACAATGCATCACCAGGAGAGCAGATCCTTGCTACAGGATCATTTCCTGCTGCACCAAGTTGATGCTCTCCAACTAGAGACCTTTCTTCTTCAAGGCAGCACCAGGGTTGCCAGAATGGAGTTGGGACTTGGCTACTATGTCTCTCTGTCTGCCTCAGCTCCCTCAGGTCTGCCATTTTAGCCTCTAGTGATCAGACTCGTTGTCTGAGAGACAGGAACTGTTTGCACCAGGTGCACATATACAACCTCTCACTAGTAGATAAAAAATCATACTTGTGACACTCAATGCAAAAAACTAGAAGCCACCCCCCCCCCCCCACCTCTTGCTGCTGGATTGATGCCTTCATCTTAATTTTGTTCAGTTAATAATTAAGTTTAGATTGCTATGGGAATAGGAATGCGTACAATTAGAGTCCTTTAAATGTTTTAGTGTATTCAGTTTCACTATTTATCTGACAGTGAACTACAAGGGGATGACTAAACTCTTGATAAGGCATGGGGAATTTCTGAATTTAAGTTAAAAGGCTGATTAATTTTCTTTTTTTAGTGTGAAAGTGTCATGTGCCTATAAATCAAAGGATGAGCTACAGGTGGGTAGGAGGGAGGGAAAGACAAACATACAAACTCCTGGTTTTTGCCTGCCCTCTGACTAGCTATTTAAAACAAAAACACACAAGCTCCTGATTTTTGCCTGCCCTCTGTCTAGCTATTTAATACAAAACACACAAACTTCTGTTTTTTTGCCTGCCCTCCAAACTAGCTATTTAATACAACACACACAAACTCCTGGTAGTTGCCTGCCTTCCATCTAGCTATTTAATATAAAACATACAAGCTCCTGTTTTTACCTGCCCTCTTACTAGCCATTTAATACAAAACACACAAACTCCTGGTATTTGCATGCCCTTTGACTAGCTATTTAATACAAACACACAAAACTCCTAGTTTTTTGCCTGCCTTCTGACTAGCTATTTAATACAACTGCTCAACCTCCCCACGTGCTGCAATTTTTTTTTCATGCCACTTTAAATATGCAGCAGGAGCCTCAGGACCCACATTAGGGTTCCGGGCCTCCCACCTCACATCTAACATATTTTAAATAGGTGTCATTATTTTATCACAGCTGGCACCTTCTCGGTTGTCCTTGATAAAATATTTACATCAAATTGGCTAGTAATGACCTTCTTCGCATACATTTGTATTATTCATGCATGCAAATTGCATGCAATGAAGGTCATTGTAATAAGAGAGGGTATCTGAGTGGGGAGATGCTAAATATCTTATATATCATATGATATACACAATATAACATGCATTAGAGCACTAACACAGCTTGATGCATCATCCCCATAATTTGTTTGATGCTGATGTACTAATTAATAATATACAGATAATAACCTGTGTTACTGTGGCCATATGAAAGACAATACAACCATGGTAAGGCTAGCTATGAGCAACAAATCAAGATTACTGTAATACCGGGCCCAAAGTGATCGGGCTAATTAGTGTGGGGAATTCATGATAACCCCCCTCTCAGAATAGCAATAAGGCCTTTTTGCCCACAACCTTCTCATAATTTAATCCATAAATGCCACAATTACTCAAACATGATCAAGCCTCTGGGTCTATGAACCACCCCCTACTCACCAATATGATTGAGTCTCTGGGCATGTGATTCTCTGCCTTAACATCCCTCACCCCCTAATAAGATCAGGCCTATCAGTTAGTGACACCCAGCCCCTGACTTGCCTGAACACAACTGGGTCTCTGAGCTTGCAAACTCCCTCCCTCTACAGCTAATGCGGCCATTGCAAATGCTGACTCAAAGTGCCTCCCCGTCTTTTCATTGCTTCCCTGGAGACAGAATGTTCTATGGTGCCATTTTATTTTTCTTAATTTGTTTGTGCCCTAAATTTGATTTTATGCAACTTTGAATTATGCTCTGTAATAATGGGCTCTGGTCATAATTACTTTTTGGTATTTGTTTTTTTATAGATTGTTTTATTTTGTGCTTTTTCATTTGTTCTTTGATTTGTTTTTTTTATTATATATTATATGGTTCTTAAGTATGTACTATATGTTTATTATGCTACTTATGTTGTAAACTGCCTTGGGTAATCCTTGTGTTCAGAATGGCAGTCTAGAATAAAAAAATACCAAGATGGAGGAGAGGAGAGAAGGCAGAAGACCAACTGAATTCTGCTGCAGCTTATTAGCAGTGACAGCCTTGCTTACATGGGCAGAGGTCCAAAGGTCCAGTGTGCCAGATCAGTAGGACTAAAGGTAGGGAAAACCCAATCTGAACCCTTCTATTCTCCTTTTTAGTCCTCTTTCTCTCTTTTTTCCCATCTCTTGCTCCTCTTATTTTTTTCACTTCCCTGGCACTCAATAATTGCCACTGACATTCGCAATAATTAACACCAGCCTCCCTTCGGAACTACTACAGTTTGGGACTCTACCTTCTGCTAGATGCCTAGGGCTATATTTTCAAATGGGAGCAAAACAGCTATTCAAGCAATTAGCCAAGATTCATACCTAATTCAGCCAGATTGCCTTTGTAGAATGTTGTCCCCATCAGAGACCTTCCCGTGTTTACAATAGGGGAGTGTGTGTATGTTTGGATTTTGCAATCTCTGTGTAACCCCTTTTTCCTGGCACTCTCTGAAGTAGGCAGGGGTCACTTTCAGATACTTTAAACACTTCTGCAAATGTAGATTTAGTTACCACACATGGTTGAATTTAATATTTCATTCTTAATTCATGTCCTTCCTTACCCAAACTCTAATTTTTTTGGCAAGTCAGTGAGTCAGATAAACCTCTTTTTCTGACAACACCCTGCTTCATCCAAAACCAATCTGCTACAGTTCAGCCTACCCTTGACAAAGCTCTCAGCAATCCAGCAAAACCCTGCAGAAAACAGAGGCCTGGCCATGGGTGGCCCACCCACTTTGTAATCAGATTCAGGTCCACCTGTTAAAAATGCTATCAACAGTGGCATTAGCCTGTGTGGTGCAAAGGGAGAAGATAGGGCCAGGGACAGCCATGGCGCAGGCTCAAGAGGTACAGATGACATCAGCACTCACGAGCCGCCACTGAAGAGTGGGCACTGGCAGTGCTCAGCAGCCACTCGTTGCACTGGCATAACTTAGAAGAGGAAGGAAGCGGACAATGGTGACCGGTTTTCTCACACAGAGCAAGAGGAGAGCTATTGATTTGCTGCCTATTGCAAGAGACACAGTAAGAGATATGTATAAGAAGCAGAAAGGGAAAGTAGGAGGTTTGAAGTAGGAGATTTGAAGGATTAGAGAGAAAGACAGTAGGGAATAGTAGGGGAGTGTTGAGAGAAAAACCCTCCTTCTAACGCTATGTGCTCATGTGCTGTATCCTGACACCCGCTTTATAACATTATGTGCTGTATCCTGAGACCCTCCCTGTAACACTATGTGCTGTTCACTGAAACCTTCCCTGTAACAATATGTGTTGTACACTGTAAGTCATTTATTTGTCATAAAACAGAGTTGAAGGATATGTGCTAAATTATGGTAAATATTTTCTCATAACATCCAACAGGCTTTTAAATACTTTGCAGAATATTGTGATATATGTCGAGATGTTTGTCTTTATAATAGACTTGTGTCTGGTCATGTTTAAATTATGTTATGGGATACTGCTTCTTGGGACATCTTTAAATATAATTTAAATATTTGTGTTTCTGTGTATATGGTTTAGCATTGGTAAGTACTTGAGGTCACTGAGTTTAAAGGGGCAGATTTTCAAAGCCCACGCGCGTAAATCCAGGCAGATTTACGTGCGAAGGGGGGGTTATGCACGCCGGGCCTATTTTCAAAAGGCCCGGCAGCACGCATAAAGCCCCGGGACGCGTGAATGTCGCGGGGCTCGAAAAAAGGGGCAGGGCGTGGGTGGGGTGGGGTGGTCCGGGGCGGGGTGGGGGCGTGGCCGGAGCCTCCAGGCACAGTGGCCATTTGCTGCTGTGCCCGGGATCACGGGCCGGCCGTCGGCTGCGCGCACATGTTATAAAATTGGGCGTAGATTTGTGTGCGCCGGGTTGCGCGTACAAATCTACGCCCGTGGATAGCTATTAAAATCCGGCCCAAAATATTTGAAGTGTCACCTATGATGCATGACATCTGATGCACACCATTTACTTAGAAATCCATTGTTAAGGGCACGTAAGGCATTATTTGTCAATAAGAACTAGCATGGCTCAGACTTGTTTGCCTGGAGCCCACTCATGTTAAACTTGGACCCTGCCAAAAACTCAGTCCTAGCTATGCCACTGACAAAAAGGGCCCAGTTCTAATTTACAGTATAGTCTTTACTTGTTAAAGGTGAGAGAATGGGAAACATTCATGCATAGCAACACTACAGCACATTTAAAGAAATCTTTGCAAGTTTTTTTATTTGTTTAAAAAATAGTCATTAAAAATGTTCTGTAGAAAACTACACAATTAATGAAAGTAATCTGCACAGATCGATTTTGTTTAAAAAAGGTATATTCTTTATTTTTAGCATGTGCATTTATTAGGGATGTGAATCGTTTTCCATATCGTCTTAACGATAGAAATCGTGTGGCAGGGCAAGAAAATCGTCTTAGGCACGATTTTTTAGTTAAAAAATCGTTAAAAATCGTTTTTTCCGATTAGTGCGCACTAACTCGAGTTAGTGCGCACTAACTGGGAGTTAGTGCGCACTAACTGAAAATGATACAATTTGACACTTTTCAGGTCAGTTAAGGTCAGTTTAGGAATGAATATGTATTCCTATTGGCTGCCCTCTTATTTATTCATGTTACCAAGTTTCCTACTGACAGTATATGGGGGATGGGAAATGGAAACAGTTGGTAGCTTGACAAAACAAGTAATGTGATCAGTCAATGTGACTAGAACTTGTGCCCTAACCCTGATACCAGGGGTATTGTGATCTTCCTGCACACAGTGCCCTATCCCTATTAATACCAGGAGTGTTGTGATCTTCCTGCACACAGTGCCCTATCCCTAATACCAGGGGTGTTGTGATCTTCCTGCACACAGTGCCCTATTCCTGCTACTGGGGGTGTTGTGATCTTCCTGCACACAGTGCCCTATTCCTGATACCGGGGGTGTTGTGATCTTCTTGCACACATCCCGGTATCAGGGATAGGGCACTGCATGCAGGAAGATCACAACACTCCTGGTATTAATAGGGATAGGGCACTGCATGCAGGAAGATCACAACACTCCTGGTATTAATAGGGATAGGGCACTGCATGCAGGAAGATCACAACACCCCTGGTATCAGGGATAGGGCACTGTGTGCAGGAAGATCACAATACCCCGGAGGAGTGAGGGTCAGGCAGCTCCCCCCTGTCTGTGAAGCCAGCCTCTCACTAGTAATGCAGGGAGGGAGCTGTCTCAGACTTCACCATCCTCCCCCCCCCCCCCCTCACCCACACACCATTCACTAGCTGGGACATGGGGGAAGTCAGGAGTGAGGGTCAGGCAGCTCCCCCCTGTCTGCGAAGCCAGCCTCTCACTAGTAATGCAGGGAGGGAGCTGTCTCAGACTTCACCATCCTCCCCCCCCCCCCCTCACCCACACACCATTCACTAGCTGGGACATGGGGGAAGTCAGGAGTGAGGGTCAGGCAGCTCCCCCCTGTCTGCGAAGCCAGCCTCTCACTAGTAATGCAGGGAGGGAGCTGTCTCAGACTTCACCATCCTCCCCCCCCCCCCCTCACCCACACACCATTCACTAGCTGGGACATGGGGGAAGTCAGGAGTGAGGGTCAGGCAGCTCCCCCCTGTCTGCGAAGCCAGCCTCTCACTAGTAATGCAGGGAGGGAGCTGTCTCAGACTTCACCATCCTCCCCCCCCCCCCCTCACCCACACACCATTCACTAGCTGGGACATGGGGGAAGTCAGGAGTGAGGGTCAGGCAGCTCCCCCCTGTCTGTGAAGCCAGCCTCTCACTAGTAATGCAGGGAGGGAGCTGTCTCAGACTTCACCATCCTCCCCCCCCCTCACCCACACACCATTCACTAGCTGGGACATGGGGGAAGTCAGGAGTGAGGGTCAGGCAGCTCCCCCCTGTCTGTGAAGCCAGCCTCTCACTAGTAATGCAGGGAGGGAGCTGTCTCAGACTTCACCATCCTCCCCCCCACCCCCCCTCACCCACACACCATTCACTAGCTGGGACATGGGGGAAGTCAGGAGTGAGGGTCAGGCAGCTCCCCCCTGTCTGTGAAGCCAGCCTCTCACTAGTAATGCAGGGAGGGAGCTGTCTCAGACTGGTATCAGGGTTAGGGCACTGTGTGCAGGAAGATCACAACACTCCTGGTATTAATAGGGATAGGGCACTGTAAGAGATGACTGTAGTAGATTGAATAAAGATCTGATGTTTCTGCTCTCCTCACACCAAACAAAAACAACACACAAGCAGAGAAGCCCTTCTTACAAAGCTGAGCTAGTGAGTTAAGTAGGAGGAAAAGTAAACATACTGGTGCCAGTGTGGCTACTTAAAAAATACACTTACCAACAATCAATTACATATATTTGAACTGTGTACAGTTCCAGCCAGGACCACCTTTCTAAAATGCACAGTGATTGGCAAATTCAACATGCACTAGCATTTCAGGTGCCTGCTAACAAAAATAATAAACAAACAAGTTCTAGTCAGGTGAGTGCTGATCATTACATTACTTTTTTTGTCAAGCTTCCAACTGTTTCCATTTCACATCCCCCCAACCATATTGGTAACATCAATAGATAAGAGCACAGCCAGCCAATAGGAATACATACATACATATTCATTCCTAAGTGACCTTTACTGACCTGGGAAGTGTGAACACTTTGTTTCATTTTCTGTTGGTGTTCGTTAGTTTCCAGTTCCATTTCCCATCCCCCCAACCATCACCTCAGTGGTAACCTTGGTAACATCAATAGATAAGAGGGCAGCCAGCCAATAGGAACACATATTCATTCCTAACTGACCTTCAGTGACCTGGAAAGTGTTTATTTGTATCATTTTCAGTTAGTGCGCACTAAATCGAGTTAGTGCGCACTAACGGGGAGTTAGTGCGCACTAACTCGAGTTAGTGCGCACTAACACGATTTAACGATTTTTAACGATAAATCGTTAGAATTTCTATTGTATCGTGTTCTATAACGATTTAAGACGATATAAACATTATCGGACGATAATTTTAATCGTTGAAAAACGATTCACATCCCTAGCATTTATGTTTAAGATTTGATCACTAGCATCACACACATTCATACATTTGACTTGCCATCTCGTCCTAAGCCCTCTTTGGAGGAGTAATAATTATGGATTTGCTTGCTGGAAGGTAAAATATAATCTGATATAAGCGATCAACTGTTTTGTCACACTCAAATAATCCCCATATCTGCAATAGCTATATTACTTTTGAAAGATGTCTTTCCATATAAATGTATGTTACGCCATGTAGGAAGTCTTTATGAACACGTCAACAAGTGAAATAACAGAACCTATCTGATTATTGCCTTTGGAATCCAAATATTAGATCATATTAAAAATGAAGTTTAAATTCTAATTCATATTGCAGTTAAACCATGGTTTCAAAACTTTGGGTCTGTGATGTGATTATGCATGTAGATAGTGTGTGTGTGTGCGCGCACGTGTGTGTGTGTGTGTATGAGTTAATATGCATGGGTTTTCCAGATGTTTGTGTCTACAACAGGGTTTCCCAAACCTGTCCTGGGGACCCCACAGCCAGTTAGGTTTTCAGGATATCCACAATGAATATGCATGAGATCAATTTGCATATTCTGAGTCTCTCATTGTGGATATCCTGAAAACCCGACTGGCTGTGGGGTCCCCAGGACAAGTTTGGAAAGCCCTGGTCTACGAATACCTAACAACTAACATTGTACTAGTAACAAATAGAATTTCTGCTTTGCTTGAATGTTTTGTAATTTAGATAAGTATATAGATATATATAGGCTAATCATGAGAATATAAGAAGTGCCATTGCTGGGTCAGACCGATAATTCATTAAGCCCTACATCCTGTCTCTGACAATGGCCAGCCCAGTCACTTGGAAGTGTTCATCAGATGCTAATAGGAAAACCCATTCCCTGCTGCTCCCTCCCAGAAGTAAGAGATGGAGATATCCCAGTCCATCTGGCTAATTATCTGATGGTCTATTGGGGGTGTATTCTATAGTGGCCAACAGTTCTGAATATTATTTCATAACATACAGCATCTAAAAGTCACTCCTGATCTATATGAAGTGTTTTGACCTTCCGTTTCAATTCATGTCTAACATGTTGACTTCAACATGTGATTATTGTCCCACATCAAGCATACATTTTTTTTAATCCTTATCCTGTGGTATTTTTTTATCCGGATAAAGAAAAATGATTTACAAAAAAAAAAAGCACTTGCTTTCTTCTAAGGTTGGATGCATCTTGAAAACTATTCAGAGGGAAAACTGAAGTCTTTTTTTAACTCAGAATTATGCAGTTTTTTTAAAATATGCGATGTGGGAAAAGAGAGGTCAGATAAGCACAAGAATGAATTTGCCAGCAGGAAAACCATATGAAATTCAGCAATTTTCTAAGGCTGTGTTTATTTTATTGCTAGTTTTTCAGATGAAGATATAGCCATGGGAGTCCTTGGGCTGATTCCTGTGAACTCTATCAGAGAAGTGGGATTGGATTTTATGTTTTTGAACTTCTTATTATATTCCATATGCAGACCTCTTCCAGGTCTGGGGAACAAACTCAATACCAGGGCTTAGTTACAACTCAGTCTTGTAAAACCCTGGCATGTGTCCTCTGACAGGGAGAAGTATTGCCTTGAGGAACCAAAGTGTTTAAATGGTATAGCAATAAGGAGACACTTCACACAAGGAATTAATGTTCCAAAAATAAGAATATTTGCTACAATTTAAAATGACAATTATTACACATCCCCAGAGTGGGTACCCCCTCTACACCACTGCAGAACCCCCCCCCCCCCCCCCCCAGGGACAGCTACTTATAGTAAAGTATCAGATGTACCACCAAAGGGACATTTTTGTGTGGCCCTCTATATTTATGGGACTGTGGAGAACTGGGGACAGAAAGCAAACCTTTTCCTCTTTCACAAACTCCAAAGTCCTGCATAGAGAAAAAGAGACTTGACTTCTATCTCTCCCAGCTCTAAACCCTTCTTCCCAGAATATTCTGGGGTTTCTCTGACCAACACCCTGGACTGCACCAACGTGGCCACTCCTTACAATTCCAATATTCCCCCTGCTGTGAGAAGCATAAACCTCAGTGAAGGGACCATAGGCCCCTTTATACACTAAAGACAATATGTTTTCAGTGATGCATTTGTTGTCTATAATAAAGATATAAGAGGCTTATTGCACTGTGACTCAAAGTATAGTGCAGATAGGATTTGCTTTGTTAATTCCTATATTCATACATACCTATTAAAGTGTAATTTATTATTGATTAACTATTGGTGGATGTATTATTATCAGACCATATACAGTGTCAGGTATTGATTATGACAAAAGTTCCTGGTCAATAAACTTGTCAAATGTGTTTCTATCACATCCATATTTTTCATGTTTCTTAGTCTCCACCATTTGAACTGTTAATAGCAAAACTAGGTTCTTTTCCTATAGACTGGAGGACAATATTTTCCAGTGTTGATTGTCCTTCTAGTTTTAGGGATTGTATTAACAGTTAACATCAAAATTTGAATTTCAGGATCCAGTGAATTTAATGAACTTTGGGGAGTGCTAGTAAGCATCACTAAAAGATGGCTGCTCGATTCCTAAGCTCCTCGATTCTCTGTTATCTCTTTCCTGATAAACTGCGGCTTGGCTCTTATTCATTGGAGACTTTGTCATACTTCTCTGGAGTTATGTCAGCCCCAAAAACTGGTAAAATTGAGGTGGCTTTTGCCCTCTACATGGGCACTAAATGCACAAAACATGATCTTCTGACTCCGGAGAAATCAGTGCCTCACAAGGCCTCCATTACTGCAGACCTGTCATGGTGGAACTTCACACTCTTAAGGATATTCTGCGACAGAATATGGAGACCACATGTGCCATTAAATTGGATCTGACGGACCTGGCTAACATTATGGCTGCCTTTCACCCTCGTGTCGAAACATTAGAACAGAGGGTTGACACCTGTGAAGCTGGTCTCACTGAACTACTCACTGGTGGCTCTACAGTGCACAATGGAACATCTTTTGAATTGAAACAGAAGAAACAACCTTCACATTTTAGGCATTCCTGAGAGTCGGGAAGATCCAGACATGTTCTCTTCCTCCGATAATTGATACTGGCTTGCCTCTGTTTGCAATTTGATCCTCCACTAGAAATAGAATGGGTGCACCAGATCCTGTCTCGGCTGCTGCGACAAAGCAAAGAAAGAAGGCAAAACGATTACCAGCATAGTTAAAAGGGGAGGTGAAAGAAGCTATTTTAGCCAAAAGATCTTCATTCAAAAATTGGAAGAAGGATCCAACAGAAGAAAATAGGATAAAGCATAAACGTTGGCAAGTTAAATGTAAGACATTGATAAGACAAGCTAAGAGAGAATTTGAAAAGAAGTTGGCCAAAGAGGCAAAAACTCACAGTAAAAACTTTTTTAAATATATCCGAAGCAGAAAGCCTGTGAGGGAGTCAGTTGGACCGTTAGATGATCGAGGGGTTAAAGGGGCACTTAGAGAAGATAAGGCCATTGCAGAAAGATTAAATGATTTCTTTGCTTCGGTGTTTGTTGAAGAGGATGTTGGGGAGGTACCCGTAATGGAGAAGGTTTTCATGGGTAATGATTCAGATGGATTGAATCAAATCACGGTGAACCTAGAAGATGTGGTAGCCCTGATTGACAAACTGAAGAATAGTAAATCACCTGGACCGGATGGTATACACCCCAGAATTCTGAAGGAACTAAAAAATGAAATTTCAGATCTATTAGTAAAAATTTGTAACTTATCATTAAAATCATCCATTGTACCTGAAGACTGGAGGATAGCAAATGTAACCCCAATATTTAAAAAGGGCTCCAGGGGCGATCCGGGAAACTACAGACCGGTTAGCCTGACTTCAGTGGCAGGAAAAATAGTGGAAAGTGTTCTAAACATCAAAATCACAGAACATATAGAAAGACATGGTTTAATGGAACAAAGTCAGCATGGCTTTACCCAGGGCAAGTCTTGCCTCACAAATCTGCTTCACATTTTTGAAGGAGTTAATAAACATGTGGATAAAGGTGAACTGGTAGATGCAGTATACTTGGATTTTCAGAAGGCGTTTGACAAAGTTCCTCATGAGAGGCTTCTAGGAAAAGTAAAAAGTCATGGGATAGGTGGCGATGTCTTTTCGTGGATTTCAAACTGGCTAAAAGACAGGAAACAGAGAGTAGGATTAAATGGATAATTTTCTCAGTGGAAGGGAGTGGACAGTGGAGTGCCTCAGGGATCTGTATTGGGACCCTTACTTTTCAATATATTTATAAATGATCTGGAAAGAAATACAAGTGAGATAATCAAATTTGCAGATGACACAAAAATGTTCAGAGTAGTTAAATCACAAGCAGATTGTGATAAATTGCAGGAAGACCTTGTGAGACTGGAAAATTGGGCATCCAAATGGAAAATGAAATTGAATGTGGATAAGTGCAAGGTGATGCATATAGGGAAAATAACCCATGCTATAATTACACAATGTTGGGTTCCATATTAGGTGCTACAACCCAAGAAAGAGATCTAGGCGTCATAGTGGATAACACATTGAAATCGTCGGTTCAGTGTGCTGTGGCAGTCAAAAAAGCAAACAGAATGTTGGGAATTATTAGAAAGGGAATGGTGAATAAAAAAGAAAATGTCATAATGCCTCTGTATCACTCCATGGTGAGACCGCACCTTGAATACTGTGTACAATTCTGGTCGCCGCATCTCAAAAAATATATAATTGCGATGGAGAAGGTACAGAGAAGGGCTACCAAAATGATAAGGGGAATGGAACAGCTCCCCTATGAGGAAAGACTAAAGAGGTTAGGACTTTTCAGTTTGGAGAAGAGATGGCTGAGGGGGGATATGATAGAGATGTTTAAAATTATGAGAGGTCTAGAACGGGTAGATATGAATTGGTTATTTACTCTTTCGGATAGTAGAAAGACTAGGGGGCACTCATGAAGTTAGCATGGGGCACATTTAAAACTAATCGGAGAAAGTTCTTTTTTACTCAACGCACAATTAAACTCTGGAATTTGTTGCCAGAGGATGTGGTTAGTGCAGTTAGTATAGCTGGGCTTAAAAAAGGATTGGATAAGTTCTTGGAGGAGAAGTCCATTACCTGGTATTAAGTTCACTTAGAGAATAGCCACTGCCATTGGCAATGGTAACATGGAATAGACTTAGTTTTTGGGTACTTATGGCCTGGATTGGCCACTGTTGGAAACAGGATGCTGGGCTTGATGGACCCTTGGTCTGACCCAGTATGGCATTTTCTTATGTTCTTATGATCCTGAAAATCTTATGATACCAGCAAGCCCTCACGATCCTCACTATGGTGAAAGGGAAGGCACCAGTTTCTTACAAAGACATGCGCCTACATTTTGTACCAGATCTGGCTCCCATCATTGCTCACTGTAAAAACTGTTCTCGGTTATGTGGCCTAAGCTGAAAGACATTGGGGCGCAGTATGGCCTTCTGTATCCTGCCTGGATGAGGGTGGCACATCTCAACACAACCAAGGCCTATGAGTCTCTGAAGACCTCCAATCCTTTCTTGATAATATCTTTTTTGTGATGGAGATGATCACGAAGTTTCTTGGAGGGATCCATGTTGGACTGATGGTGTCTCTCCTCATCTTCATTTTCACAGTAT
Organism: Rhinatrema bivittatum; assembly: GCF_901001135.1. Lineage (NCBI taxonomy): Eukaryota > Metazoa > Chordata > Amphibia > Gymnophiona > Rhinatrematidae > Rhinatrema > Rhinatrema bivittatum. Next base: position 188,288,686 of record NC_042621.1, read on the forward strand.
CGGAAGATCAAAGGTGTTTCATGTTATGCTCTCGCTTTTAGCAATTACTTGACTATTTATCTTTGACTTTTGTTCTCTAGTACCTAAGTCCTCTCCGTTTTAAATTTTATTGTACTGTACTTAATGTTTCTAATATATAGTCTTTGGCTCTTTTATCTATGTTTTTTTTTTTTTTTTTTTATTTCCTCATTGCCGCAGTTCTCATTATGACTCTTTGTCCTGTGGCAAGAAGCACACTCAACCCTACCCAAGCCCGAATTTGGGCGTGATGGCATGGTCTTTTTTTTGCTGTGCCTATTATTTTTTCCTTCATCTGGTTTTTCTTTTCCTTTCTGTCCTACTCCTGCAGCTGTAGTGCCTTGACTAGGCTGTCTGGTCTGAGTTTACTTTCTATTTTTGGTGAGCACTGTTTTCTTCACTATCAACATTTTTGCAGTGATTTATTGTTCAAGGGTGCACTACTGGTTCTTTTTTTGAGTCTCCAGCTTTTACCTTTATTCTCATGACCACAGATTTAAAGAGTTTGTCATTGAAAGTAAACAGGCTGAATCACTGTATTAAGCATAAGTGCTCTCTTACTTTAAATCCCTGCATTCTGATATTGTTTTTTTTTTTTTTTGCAAGAAATACATTTATCTCATGTGGAATCACTTAAGCTAAAAAGGGATTGTGGCATTCACTGGTACAGTATCGAAGAAAGAAGGAGCGGCCATATTGTTTCACTAATGACTACAAACGCAAATTCTCCACCAGGAATCTGATATTGAGGGCAGATGGATAGCAATCATTGCAAAACTTTTATGTTTTTCTATTGCTTCTTAATGTGTATGCTCCTAACTCTGATGCCTCTATATTTTTTCAGGATTTCTCATCCTTGTTGTGCAATCATGCTGACCTCCCTTCGGGGGCAATTTCAACCTTCCACTGGATCTGGTGATGGATCAACAATCCTCTTTTTTTTTTTTTTTTTTTAAATTCTTTATTTCTCAGTTTTTACACAAATTCACAAAATATAATTTTGTTTGAAACAGTTTCATGAGATACAAGAAAACATTATTGTAAGAAAAAAAAAAAAAGATCATATTCATATAATCATATGATATACAACTATTAACATAGTCCTTCTCATTTTTAGTATCTCAATAGAAACTAAAGAGGTAACATTGGGGGGAGCGTATTTACTATTACTTGAGAAGATCATAGGTAAATTATCAAAGTTAACACAAAAACATAGAACCCACACAGATTACTCTCTTATTCTAAGTAGATGGAGGCTGACTCTTACTAATCAGGAATTCTCTCAAATGGTCGGGGTTAAAGAAAACATAAACATTATTAGAAATCTTTACTACACATCTACAAGGGTAGCGGAGCTGAAAGCTCGCTCCTAGTGCCAAGACTTCCGCTCTCATAGAAAGAAAAACTTTTCTACACATTTGAGTCGGCCGGGACAAATCAGGGAATACTCGGATCTGTTGACCTAAATACATTTCTTTTATATTTTGAAGTAAGCTCTCATTATCATACTGAAATCCTGTTCCGAATATAGGGATATGAACAACACAGCTCTTTCTATTATTTCTACTTCAGTATTTTCTAAGTACTGGGTGAGGTTCGCAATATCAGGCCTATTCTCTTCTCTCGATGAAACATTTCCAGTTCTTTGGATCAAAAAACTGATTTTCTTCACAGGAAGTATTTGCTCCAGTGGAATCTTTAAGGTCTCTTGAAGATATTTTTTAAAGGTCACAATCGGTAGCTCACCCATTATTTTTGGAAAATTAAGAAGTCTGATGTTCAAATGTCTGAGGAAATTTTCCACGGCTTCTAAACGCCTTGACGAATTCAGGGAGTCTCGCACTAGGTTTGCAGATATGTTTTGTAATTTTTTCATATCCTGATTTAGTGCCTCAGTTGCTTGTGCCTGTTCTTGTTGTGCACGGCAACTATCTCCGGCCACCAAATCCAATTTCCTCCCCAGATTTACAATTTGAGAGGTTTGTTCCTTGATTAATTTGGACATACCTGCAATCATTCCCCAAAGGGAATCCAAAGAAACAACCTCAGGCTTGACAAAATCCTCTGCCTCCATGCTGTTCAATCCAAACTCCTCCGGTAAGCCGCGTTCCTCTCGATCCACAGAGGCCACACCTCCAACTGCCCCAGCCTCCGGGGGATCCCGCGGACTCTGCCGGGTATGGATGAGGAGACTTCCCGAGACTTCACCATTTCTTCCCGCGGACACAGCACCGATGAAGTTTTCTCCCTCCGTCAGTATCTGTGAAGGAGTGGTTATTTTCGGTGAGGAAGCGTAAAGAGGTTGTTTAGAATCCGGCAGGCTTAGAGTGACTTCCCCAGGTGAAATCGTAGCTTCTCCCTGCGATCCGCCAATAGGGCTCCCCGCCGGTTGCTGCTGTGGGGCGGTTGTGTACTGGGTTATTAAACGCTGTTCCACTGCCTGGCCAGGGTCCGCCGGGAACACCCTGATCTTGCCCTTGCGTTTATGCGGCATAACGCTTCAAAATTTAGGAAATAATCGAGGTTATTAAATAGAAGGAAATAGCAAGTTGGGAGCTGCGGCAGCACAAAACCGACTATGTCGCCATCTTGGAAACGCCCCCCCCCCCCCCGATCAACAATCCTCTTGTCCTAGCAGATCTACTCCTTCTCACATCACTCTTTGAACTATGATTTCCTGTTTTGGCCTAGTGGATCCCTGGAGATGGCTCCACCCGACGGACAAAGACTTCACCTTTTTTTCTTTTCCCTACCACTCTTACTCATGTATTGATTTTTTCTTGGTTTCTAAAAGCCTTCTCAGCTCTTGTCACACATGTTAGTATACTTCCCATCCTTATTTCCGATCATGCAGCTGTTTCACTAGCTCTTCGATTGTTAGTGTCCCCTCCTGCTCCTCCCAGCTGGAAATATAATGTGGAATTTCTAGAAAATCCTTTTTTTTTGTACAACATATAACTGGCTTCATAGAGGAATTCTTTATGAATAATGCTGATTGTGGCACCACACAACAAATTGTGTGGGAGGCCTTTATGGTCTCTCTCTACGAGGGGAGATAATCAGTCATGCCATGTGAAAATGCAGGGTACAGAAGGAGGAAATATCTACATTAGAAGCACAAATCATGTGCTTAGAACATGAGCATATAACCTTGAATGACAATTCTCCTCTCCCAGCTAATTATAAATTAAAATATCAATATAATAAACTATTAAGTGATAGAGCTAGGAAGACTGCTTTCCTGTATAAATCTTGCTGTTATGCTGATAACAATAAATCTGGCAGATTATTGGCTAATTATCTTAAATGATGTAAGGAAAACAGGAGGATAGCCACTATTAAATCATCCTCTGGGCTTACCTTACTTGTGGAGCAAGAGATTTTGGCTCACTTTAACAGCTTCTATAGCTCTTTATACTCATCTCCTCCCAGTATAATTGCAAAATTTTAAATCTAATCTCTTCCTGCTAGAAAGGTGGGGAAAATTGATTCTCCCTTTTCACTATCAGAAGTGGAATGTGCCCTTTCTTCACTAAAAAAAAAATAAGACTCCAGGGCTAGATGGGTTTACTACTGAATTGTATAAAACCTTCTCTGCTACCCTGACTCCCAAACTTCATGCTTTATTTTAGATATGCAGCCCTCTGGTGTTAGTGCACCACATTTAATGATGCTAAGATAGTGGTCTTCCTCAAGTCCAACAGAGACCCTTAGTTGGTTTCCAATTACAGGCCCATTTCCCTCTTAAATGTTGATTATAAAATTTTTGCTAAGTTACTAACATTTTGTCTTGAACCTTTCATGATGAAACTGATGAAACTGATACATCAACACAATCAGGTTTTATAAAAGGCCACTATATAATTGATAAAGTTTGTTTATTTCCCAATCTGATAATGCTTTTCCATGACCTACCAGTCCCAGTGATGGCTTTATCGGTGGATGCCAAAAATGCTTTTGATCACGTTGAATGGGATTATATTTATATCTCTTGTTTACGCACACTTTATTTCCATCCCATTTCATTTCTTTCTATTAATGGTATGTTGTCCGCTCCGATACATCTACAATGTGGCACTCGTCAGGGCTGCCCCCTTTCACCTTTTCTTTTTAACCTCTCGCTTGAACCGCTATTGGAATCCATCTACCAGGCTCTAGCTATTATTGGTGTACAAATTCATGGAACTGTCTGCATATGCGGATGATGTTTTATTGTATGTGAGCTCTCCAGCCTTCACCATTCCTTCTATTATGAGTCATATCTCATCTTTTGCTCAGTTTTCAGGATATACCGTTAACTGGAATAAATTTGAAATAATGCCTCTTAACCTTGCTGCAGCAGTGTTATCTTCTAGCTATCCATCGTTTCACTGGATCCCTAATGGAATTAAATATTTGGGATTTTTTTTTTAGAACCATGATGTTTACTATTACCAAAATGGAAGAACGCATTCTGGCCCTTCTCATGACTACTTTGGCAAATTGGACCCCTTTATGCTTATCCTGGTGGGGCTGCTGTGAAACGATAAAAATGATAGCACCACGTATTAATTTCCAATTAAGTATGTTGCCAGTGTTTTCATCTATTGTATTTTATAAGAAGCAGGATACAGTCTTATCACTCTTTTTTTTGAATAATAAAGCCACGTGGATTGCTCTGCAGAAACTGAAACTCCTGAGGGAACATGGGGGTGTTAATTTTCTGGATTTTTACTGCTACCATGCTACCTTTATTTTACAACAGGGCATAGCATGAATATCCAATAATCTAGCAATCGAATATCAACCATTAGGCCTGGATGTAGAAAAAGAAATCATTGGGCCTGTTCTCCTATGGTCCATCCCAGGTTTGTCTTCTATGCAAAAGTTTCATACCAAACCAATTTTTTTAGCTACTTACTTTGTTTTCTGACTATCCCACAGTTGGAGGCTCCCTGGAAAACATCCACCATGGCTACCATATGGCATAACCCTTCATTTCAAATTGGCAGTACACTGGTATGTGTTGCGGAGATGGACCCTTGGCCCAAGGTGGTGTTGGCGCTAACCGTAGGGGAAACCCCCATTGGTCCCCACTGTTGGGAGGCAAGGCCAAGCGGAGGCCGACTGGAGCGGCTAAAGGCAAGATCAGGTCCAAACAGAGGGTCAAAGCCAAGGAGGTCCATCAGAAGGTAAGCGGGAACAGGAACTGGAGCTGGAACGGGTACTGGACAAGGAACTGGAACTTGAAGCGGATACTGGAACAGGAACTGGAACTGGAGTAGGTACAGGAACAGGAGTAGCAATGAAGTGCATGACTGGAAAGCATGGAGACCTGTAGCCAAGGCAAGCTCTGAATGTCTGAACTTGCTCTATATAGGGAAGCTGGTTGACATCATCATCCAGGGCCGTGGGAGGCTTTCCTGCCGTGGCCCTTTAAAGTACAGAGAGGCGTGCATGCGCCTACCTAAGGCTGATGGGCCAGAGAAGAGACAGTGGTGGCATTTCCCCGCGGCACCCGTGGGGAGGTCTGGTCAGCCCCGGAGGAGGCCGCAGCGGCACAGGAGGGTCCCGGGAACATGGGCTCATAGGCGGCTGCCTATCGCTGCCAAAGAGATCGGGCCAGGCCAGGGGCCCAGTGTCGGGGGTCAGTGAGTCCGGCCATGGGCCTGCCATGGCTGGGGAGCGCAACAGTTATGTTGGTACCTGTGGATACAAGCTGGTATCCGGTCTCTTGCCCAGTTGATAGATAAGAATTGTTTCTTATCCTTTTCTCAGCTGGTAGAATGATTTTTCTTTCCCTGTTCCCAATTTTTCAGATGGATGCAACTGCTAATCTGTGTCTCCGCTTTTTCAACTGATCTGGCATGTTATAAGCCTCAACCACAGGTGGTTGGTTTACTTAATTCTTTGAGAATTGGAGGCCATATTGTTTCCTGCATATATCTTAAAATAAACAAATTCCATCATTGCTTTGGTGTCAAAAAATCATGGGCCAATGAGTTTGCCTTGCTGGTTGATTTTCCTTGGAATTTCTACTGGGATGGTTCCCTGCATGTTTCCTTCTCCTCCCAATTGACTCAATCTATGTTTTCTCTAGCTCACTCTATGATATGGACCCCATGGACCTTGTTTCAAGCTGGGTTGTCTCCATCTCATTGCCTGTGGGGTCTCCAAGGTCACACTATCCCAACTTTTATTTTATTGTGAACTAACTAATGTCTTTTGGAAGGAAGTACTGTATGGGGTAAAATCTCTTTAATGCTGTCTCTTACTTCACCAATTACTTATAATATTATTGTCCTGAAATATTTCGCTGTGTACCCTGAATTGCCTCATCCTAAGGCTAAGCTACTAGATTTTTTGTTTACTATTGCAGTTAACATGGTTTTACTGAATCTGAAAAATGCTTCTCTTCTTAATGTTAATTTTTGGTGGAATACAGTTTGTATGTTTTATAAACATGAAAAAGTGGCAGCAGTTTGTTCAATTGTGTAGCCAACTTCTGCTGGATGTGGGCTTGACTGATAACTTTGTTCAGGTTTAGCCAGCCTAATTCATAGATAAGTGATGTATACCCCTTCTGAACTTTGTAAGTAGTTCTAACCATTATTATGTATTTCTCACCTCTTTGTGCTCACCTGTATGTTCACTGATGTTTCAATAAAAAGATTTGAATAGAATTTAATCAACTTTGACAATTTTTAAAACTGAAGTTGGCCACTTGACAAGAGTTTGTAACCAGATGAGGTATACTGCAGATTTAAAACTATATTCCAAGGCTGGCTGATAAACAATTTATCACATGAACCATGGATTCCAGATCTGGGATTCTTGCCATTTTATCTCTTCCCTCTATATTCTAGTACTAATAGAAAAGACCATAAAAAATGACATTTATTTAAATTCTGCTTTTTGGCACTCAGAGAAGATTACATTCAGGTACAGCAGGTATTCCCCTATCCTCAGAGGGCTTACAATCTAAGGGCCAGATTCATTAAAGCTTTTCTCCCATTTTGTGTCTATGGGAAAAGCCCCTACTGAATCAGGTACTAAGTTTGTGCCTGAGGCCTCAGGGTGTAAAGTGATTTGTGCAAGGTCACAAGAAGCAACACTGGGATTTGAACCCTGGCTCCCCTTGGTCATAGCCCAGTGCTCTAATCTTTGGGCTGCTCCTCCACTAGTAAATGGTAACATGGGCTTAAAGCATGTAACTTCAGTATTGCAATGTCTTTCTCCCTTACTTATATGCACACTTAACCTTGTCCACCATTAAGGCCCCCTGTCTCAGCCTCTCCATCCTCTAAATACCCTCAACCTCAATGCATGTGCCAACTCAGCACCACCATATGGAAAGCTCCCATCCCCTTTCCAGCTGAGCTTTGGCCCTCCACTGAAGACCCCCATTAATAACTGCATCACTACATGGGACTCCTTCTTCTCCTGCAGGCAGAAAGTGGGGATCCTGCCAGCACTGTGACCCTCCCCCATGCCAAATGTCCTCTTGGGCCTCTGCTGTGCTTTCACACAGCCCAGTGTTATATGATGATTCCCTGAAATACTGACAGAGATGGCCTATTATGTTACGTTTATTAAAACGTGTCAATCGCCTCAACTGAAGCACGAGATGATGTATAAAGATACATTCATAATTTGATAAAACATCAAAGTTGCATATATTACATACAATTCAAAGTCAAAGAAGTAATAAAACAAAATACAATACAGCTACACTCTTATTATAGCAAGAGTATCCTGAAAGAAGCATCCCATAAAGCAAACAATTCGGTAGCAGAAAGCAATTTTCAAAAAGAATTTCCCTGGGTAACTAAGCAGGGGAAAAATTGTTTTCCAGTTACCCCTCAGCCAGTAGAAGTATTTCACTTTTTCACTGCATGTTACTTTTAGCCAAGGATAAAAGGAACCAAGCTGGGGGTGGGGTTAGGACAGGGAAAGGGAAATGCATGCAAAAATGTAATTTCCAAATCCCTATGCATGCTATCCAGTGCAAACTTGGCAAATGCGATCTTTACTGACCCAAAATTTCAAAAGGAACCTCCACAAGGAGTTTCCCTTTGAAAATCAGCTTGCTTTGTCCCTATGGATCTGCAAAGTACCTGCAAGCTCCCTTGGGGACTGGAAACTCACTTCTAGTTGTATATGGCATCTTATGTATTTATTTAAAATCATTTATAACCCACTAGTCTAGCTTTCATAGTAGATTACAACTGAGTTTTATTCAGAAAGGAGGGTGACTCTGACAGCAATATGAAGGATAAATCCATCTTAAAAAGACCAAAGGAGAAAGGAGATCAAATGCAGCAACTGTTTTTGTAGACTGCCCTTAATTAAGTGAAGTCAAACTTGCATCTATGTCAGTTTTATGGCAAGGTATAATATGGTTAAAAGAAAATTATTACTTACCTGCTAATTTTCGTTCCTGTAGTACCATGGATCAGTCCAGACCGTGGGTTATGTCCCCAATCCAGCAGATGGAGTCAGCACAAGCTTTGAGGGGGCGTATCCATATATACTACTACCCCCTCTGCAGGAGTTCAGTATCGAGTATATCAAAGCCCGAGTAGAAACCCCCGAAGGATCAAGTTTGTGGAAACAGATAATGAAAACAATTGTAACCGCAACAAGTAACTGCAAACATCCTACCAACTTGTAGGAAGCTGTGAAAAACAGCGAAAAGAGACGACTGTGAAGACACAGAACACTGCGAGCAAGAAGGAGCGCAGAGCTGAGCAGGATCAAGAACCCAAACGCGGTGGGCGTCTGGACTGATCCATGGTACTACAGGAACGAAAATTAGCAGGTAAGTAATAATTTTCTTTTCCCTGTACGTACCTGGATCAGTCCAGACAGTGGGATGTACCCAAGCTTCCCTAAATCGGGTGGGGTCCTGCGAGGCCTGCTCGGAGAACCTGCTCGCCAAAGTGTCCAGAGACCGAAGAGGCGAGGTGCAGACGATAGTGCCTCGAGAACGTGTGTAACGATTTCCAGGTGGCTGCCCTACAAATTTCCTGCGAGGATACCGAGCGAACCTCCGCCCAGGAAGCCGCCTGAGAATGTGTAGAATGCACTACGATTCCAGGTGGGGGAGTCCGACCTGCCCCAATGTAGGAAGCAGCAATGCCGGCCTTCAGCCATCTGGCAATGGTAGTCTTCGAGGCCTGAGACCCCTTCTTAGGACCGGCCCAGAGTACGAAGAGATGGTCAGAGGTCCGGAACTCATTTGTAGCCTCCAGATAGAGGCGCAGAGTGCGCTTGACATTCAAGAGACGGAGAGACTTCGGCTCTGAGGAAGAGAAGGACGGCAACTCCACCATCTGGTTCACATGGAATGCAGAAACCACCTTCGGAAGGAAGGAGGGAACGGTGCGAAGTGAAACTCCAGAGTCGGAGAAACGGAGATAGGGCTCTCTACACGACAGAGCCTACAGCTTCGAGATGCATCGAGCGGAACAGATGGCCACAAGAAATACAGTCTTGAGAGTGAGATCCTTTATTGTTGCGCTGCGCAGCGGCTCGAACGGTGGTCCTGACAGGGAGCGAAGCACAAGGTTAAGACTCCAGGAGGGACAAGGGTCCCGTAACAGAGGACGCATATGCTTGACACCCTTGAGAAAACGAGCAATGTCAGGATACTGTAGAAGAGAGCCCCCATCGCTCAACAGCGAACCAAGGGCGGCCACCTGAACCCATAATGAATTATAGGCGAGCCCTTTTTCCACCCCCGCCTGTAGAAACTGAAGGATCTGAGGTACAGAAGCCTTAGCGGGTCTCGTGGCCTGGCTGGTACACCACAGCTCGAACACCTTCCAGACTCGAACATAGGCCGCCGACGTCGATGTCTTTCGTGCCCGCAATAGCGTGGATACTTCCGCCTCCGGGTAGCCCCGACGCCGGAGGCGGCGCCTCTCAAAAGCCAGGCCGCAAGACAGAAGAGTTCTGCCTGCTCGAAAAATACCGGGCCCTGATGTAGGAGCTGGGGGAGGTGCCCCAGCCTGATTGGCCCGTAAACCAGGGTCGCCTGGGCCATTCTGGGGCGACGAAAACCACGGTCCCCTGATGGCTTTCTATTCTGCGGAGCATCCTGCCCACCAGGGGCCATGGTGGAAAAGCGTAGAGCAGAAGATGTGGTGGCCACGGGAGGACCAGGGCATCCACTCCCTCCGCGCCGCGCTCTCTCCGGCGACTGAAGAAGCGTGGAGCCTTGGCGTTGAGAGCGGACGCCATCAGATCCAACTGGGGGGCCCCCCACCGATGGACGAGAAGTTGCATCGCTTTGTCGGAGAGAAACCACTCTCCGGGGTCCAGCAGTTGACAAATGAGGAAGTCCGCCTGGACGTTGTCCACACCAGTGATGTGCGAGGCCGCTAGCCGGACAAGATGACGCTCCGCCCATTGCATCAGCAGCGCCGCCTCGAGCGCGACCTGCGGGCTGCGCGTGCCTCCTTGTCGGTTGATGTAGGCCACGGTGGTAGCGTTGTCCGATAGGATTCTGAATTCCCGGTTCCGAAGAAGCAGGAGGAAATGTCACAGAGCTAGCCGGACCGCTCTGGTTTCCAGACGGTTGATTGACCACTTCGCCTCCACCGTGAACCACGTCCCCTGCATGGCGCTTCGATCGCAGACTGCACCCCAGCCTGCTAGACTGGCATTGGTGTTCACCACCACCACCCAATTTGGCAGATCGAGGGACACGCCACGGGCCAGGTTCGGCGGATCCAACCACCAGCCCAGACTGTCCCTGGCATTCTGCGGGAGCGGGAGAATCATCTGGTAGTCCTGCGATACTGGTTTCCAACGGGAGAGAAGCGCCCACTGTAAGGTCCTGAGGTGCGCGAAAGCCCAAGGTACAAGGTCGATGGTGGACCCCATCACTCCCAGGAGTTGCAGGTAGTCCCAGGAGGTGGGCTCTGGTAACGCAGAGAACCGTCGTGTGTGATCCCGCAAGGATTGAGCTTTGTCCTGGCGCAGAAAAACTTTGCCCAGTAGGGTGTCGAAGGTTACCCCCAAAAAAACCCAAGCGTTGCGAGGGCATGAGGGAGCTCTTGGTCGTACTACTCGAGTCACCGCTGAGCGTCCATGATCGAATGACTTCGCCCGGAGGAGCCAATCATCCAGATAAGGATGAACCAGGATGCCCTCCTTCCGGAGAGCTGCCGCCACGACTACCATGATCTTGGTGAAGGTGCGCGGCGCCGTCGCCAATCCGAATGGGAGAGCCGTGAACTGAAAATGCTGGTCCAGAATTTTGAAACGAAGGAAACGGTGGTGGTCCGGGCGGATGGGAATGTGCAGGTAGGCCTCCGTTAAGTCCAGGGAGGCGAGGAACTCCCCCCGATGCACCGCCGCAATCACTGACCGGAGCGTTTCCATGCGGAACCGAACGACTCGAAGAGATTTGTTGACTTCCTTGAGGTCTAGGATAGGCCGGAAGGAACCATCCTTCTTTGGTACGACGAAATAGATGGAATAGTGGCCCAAGCCCACCTCTCCGTAGGGCACGGGCGCAATAGCGCCTATCTCCCGGAGTCTGTCCAGCGTTAGCTGCACCGCTCCTCTCTTGAGGTCCGAGCCACAGGGGGAAAAGATGAACCTTCCCTGCGGGGGGCGGACAAATTCCAATGCGTAGCCGTGTTTTATGGTATCCAGGACCCACTGGTCCGAGGTGATCCGTGCCCACTCCGCGTAGAAATACGTTAGTCGGCCCCCAATCCTGGGGACAGGGGAGTGGGCAAGACTGGCATCATTGTGAAGACTTGGTAGAGGGGTTCCCGGTTCCGGGAGTAGTGCGTGCGGGCCGACGCCCGCGAAAGGAGCGCGACCAGGGCTGAGACCTGGGGGCGGATGACCGGGAGCCCGCCTGTCTGTATCCCCTGTAGCACCGTTGCGCTCTGGCTCTGGTCCGAGAAGAAGAAAACGCTCTGGATGGTCGAAACCTATCCTCCGGCAGCCAATGAACAGCGTTCTCCCCCAGGGACTTGATGATCTGGTCCAAATCCTCCCCGAAGAGGAACTTGCCCCTGAAGGGAAGAGAGCCCAGACTCGACTTAGAGGACGTATCAGCCGCCCAATTGCGTAGCCACAGTAGTCGTCGTGCTGCCACTACCGAAACCATGGATCTTGCGAGGACCCGAAAAAGGTCGTATGAGGCGTCCGCCCCATACGCCACTGCGGCTTCTAGCCGATCTGCCTGGGCAGCCTCATCGGACGGCAGGTTCTGAGACGTGAGGAGTTGTTGCACCCAAAGGAGACTAGCCCGCTGGGCAAGCGAACTGCACATCACCGCCCGCATACCAAGAGCAGAGACCTCGAAAACCCGCTTAAGGAAAACTTCCAACTTATGATCCTGTGTGTCCCGCAACGCCGCACCTCCCGTCACTGGGATAGTCGTCCTCTTCGTGACCGCCGACACTGCGGAGTCCACCTTTGGGACCTTGATGAGGTCCAGAAAATCTTCGGGGAGCGGGTACAGCTTTTCCATAGCCCGGCTGCTCTTCAGGGAGGCCTCCGGGGTGTCCCATTCCCTAGTGAGTTGTAAAAAACGAGTCATGAATGGGAAAAGCCCGAGCCCTCGGCCGGAGTGCCGCCAGGACAGGATCTCCCTTCCTTGAAGAAGTGACGACAGCGGGAGCTACTGGGGCAGGCGGGTCTGGTGGCAGGTCCAAATCTAATTCTTGGATGATCTGCGGGATGAGGTCGTCCAGCTCTTCCCTCTGGAAGAGGCGTAGGGTACGTGGATCATCCCCCTCCTGCGTGCCGTCCCCTTGTCCCCCGTCTGGGAGGTCAAGTCCATGTCCCGCTGGGTCTGGCACCGCCCCCACTGCCGCGGGCATGGATCGGACCCGGGTAGGAAGGCGGGAGGCCCCCACTCCCGGAGGGTCGGGGGGGGGGGGGGGCCGGCGTCGAGGGCGACATCCGAGGGATCTTAGGAGGGGGGGGGGTCCCACAGGTGCTTCCAGCCCCTGCAGATAAGCGGTATGCATGAGCAGGATAAACTCCGGAGAGAACCCCGGCCTGCTCGGGTGCGCTTCGGGGGCGGCGTGGTTCCTGCTCCCTGGCCCTGGGTGCTTGGTTCCTGCACCAAAATCGGGGGAACAACCCCGCTGGTAGAGTCCTCCAGGGATCCATTCTCCCTCGTGGCCTCCAGGGATCCGTTCCCCCTCGTGGCCTGCACCTCAGGGTGCTCAGAATGTAAAATGGCCGCCGTTTCCGCCAAAAATGGCGGCGTGGCCGGCCCGCGCCGCCCGGGCAAAAAAGAGAAATCAGTCAGGGACTGTGAGGTACCTTCCCCCCCGGGAAGGCATCATGCACAGATGTCCTCCCGGGAAATCCGGGACCCCAGGTCTCCGCAGGCCGCACAGCGGGATTGCTGTAGGAGAAAAGAAAAAGCCACGGGGGGCACGCGCACAAAAGCGCCGCTGCGGGGGGCCCCGGTCGGCCCGCTGTCCGAAAATAGAGGAGGGTGCCGCGGAGGGGCCTTCCTGGCCACACGACCCGCCCCAGACATCTTTCCCTAAATGGCTCAGCAGCCCATGAGGAGCTGTAAAATGGCCGCGGGTGAGGGAGTAAAGAGCGAAGAGGCCGGCTCCACCGGCTTTCGCGGGCACCGGGGGCTGAGCTGTGAAGGAAAAAAACTACAAAGGAAAAACAAACTTACCCCTGGCTGCAACGAGAAATAAACAGCAAGGCCGCAGAGAAGAGACAAGGAAGATAAGCCACTCCCCAGAAGTTGAAAGAACTCTGCCTTTTTTTTTTTTTTTTAAACTTAATACAAACTTGATCCACAGAAAAAGACAACAAGCCATAATCAAGCAAGAAAGTGAAGAAAAAGGAAAAGGAGGGGAAGCCTGATTCCCCTACTCGCATCTGCTGGAGTCAGAAGATACTGAACTCCTGCAGAGGGGGTAGTAGTATATATGGATACGCCCCCTCAAAGCTTGTGCTGACTCCATCTGCTGGATTGGGGACATAACCCACTGTCTGGACTGATCCAGGTACGTACAGGGAACAGCCCTTTGAGGATGATAGCTCTTAAGTTAAAGATGCATCAGAACTATCTTAGGTATGAGTCCTGGAGAAACAGATGCAAATGTGTTTCATATGTGTGTTTTACTGTTTATATAACTTATGCTGTTCTAGAAATATTTGTAATGTTTGTAAGATACATTGATCTTGAAGATAATCTCGGATGTGTCATCTGGAGATAGGTCACATGGGTAATGGAAGGTTGTTTCATAGAAACATAGAAGACAATGGTAAATAAGGAACATAAAAACCATCTAGTCTGCCCAGTTTTATTCCTGCTGCAATGCCACAAGCCCCAGTTAATGTCTGGTTTCCTTTAATTTCTTTGAAATCAGGGATTCTCTGTGCCTATCATATGCTTTCTTGAATTCCATTAATGCTTTTCTTCTCTTTCACCTCCACGGGGACACCACTCCATGCATCCAGCACCCATTCCATGCAGAAACATTTTCTAATGTTGCTCTTGAGTCTACCCCCTTGGAGCCTCATACTGTAACCTCTTGTTCCAACATGGAGCATTCTTTCCTTTGAAAAAAAGGTTTGTTTCTTGTCCCTCCTCTCCTCTAAGATATATGTGGGCTTCCCTGGGTTTCCTACTAAAATGAATGTCTTAAGTACAGAGATTGTAATGGTATCTTCCATTTCTAAAGCCATCCGTGAGTCTGGAGTGGAGTGGTCCTAGAGGGGAATAGAAAACCTCAGTGAGTGAAAAATCCCTATAAGAAAGCCAGCAGAGAGGACATGAGAGCCTTCAGAAATAGTTCCAGGGGAGGGACAAGGAAAGAACCTTTTCATAGTTGATAGATGGGTTCTCTACAGGATCCCCAGAGGCTGAGAGATGGATTGGGGCTGAGGAAGGAGGAAACTGTCAACCCATTCTGCTGAGAGCTACTGGTGGTGGTTGGGGGGGGGGGGGGGGAATGGGGGGTATTAGATTGGAGGAGGCAACACTAATACTGGAGGGAGGGGTAAATTCAGGCTGAGTGGCAGGGGATGGCAAAGGCCAAGATGGGTTGCTGAGAGAAAGTCACTGAGGGAGATGATTGAGATTTGATGTATTTGTGTGTGTGTGGGGGGGGGGGGGGGGGGGGGGAAAGGATGATGGGGCACTGAGGGAAGGATGGGAAAGAGGAAAAGAACTGAAATTTGAAGAAATGGGAGGAGAGGAACTTAAGCAGACAAGCACACACAATGTAAAGAATACCTTTGGGAATTGTGTGTACTCCACGTTGTGAAAGAATGGACTGCGTATGTAAAAGCAATGACAATGGCAATTTTATTTAATAGATTGATTTTCAAGCTCATCAAATTGCTATACAATAAAAATATCACCAATTACATACAAAAAAATTATCTGATAACATACATCCTGAATAATTAAATATAATGAAATAAAAAAACAAAATAAAATTTAAAGATAAAAGTAGGTCTGAAAAACAACAGAACCTAGAGGCAACACTGATATCAACTAAGCATCTAAAGAGCAAGGATCTAATACTGGAACACCAAGCTTTTACTAATGGAAGGGAGTTCCAATGAAGTGGAGCCTAATATTGAAAAGCTGCCTCTCTGGTATGTACTACCTCATGACATTTTTGAACTCTCAGATCCTATCCCTCATAATAAGCATTCTTCTAATATAACAAAAAAAGTTAAAAACAAAAATGATTTATTGCATTATAATTTACAAGCTAATATCAAATAACTACACTCACATAAAAGGCTCCTAAAATAAGTATTGAAATGATATTAGTGGGCTCATATATGCAGTATCCATTGATCTCGCTAGTCATCCCTAAAGTATCCATAATTTATTACATGGTTCATTTTCTGCAAATATTATGTTACTAGTATTTCAAGCAGTTATCATCTTGCTTGGTTTTCAGAAATGTAAGAACACTGAAATTAGAAAAATAGGGTTAAAGGAAAGGCGCAAAAGTCACAGCAAAAGCACCTAGTTGTTAAAAAGAGAAAACAGTAGCCACAGAGGCATTCAAACACTGCACGGAGCGGCAGTAGCCACAGGGGCATTCAAACACTCCACAGAGCGGCAGTAGCCACAGAGGCATTCAAACACTGCACGGAGAGGCAGTAGCCACAGAGGCATTCACAGAGCGGGATGCCAGTGGCCAATAGTTGGTGTTCCACCTTCACGGAGCGGAAGGATGGAAGGCTGCTATCTCCAAAAAAAAAAACAAAAAACAAAAAACAAAACCAAAAAAAAAAATAAAAACAGGGGTGGTAAGAGTATGGGGTAAGGGAGTGGCCTACTTGTTACAGCAGTTGCTACCACTAATTGAGCTGGACGTTCACTTGGATGCAGATACGCGCTGCTCTCTAAATTGGTGGTGGGGTGGAGGGGAATTAGGGCTGGAGGGTACTGGAAGCCAATAGTAACAGGTGGGAGAGAAAAAAAAAAAAAAGGGGGGGGAAAACGGATAAAGTGCGTAGCTTGCTGGGCAGACTAGATGGGCCATTTGGTCTTCTTCTGCCGTCATTTCTATGTTTCTATGATTTATTTGCACATGAATGTCAGCTACATGAGCTGCCCTGTTTGCCAGGAAGCTGAATCTTTCTTGAGCGCATTTTTTAAGCATCTAGCACACGGCGTGTAGTGTGGAGGTGGTCAGCGAGTTTAACCGAAGGCTCTGAATTTTACTTTCGAGATCTGCCTGGTGGAACTGCCTGAAATGTTAATACAAAAGAAAGAATCTTGGTATTATATCAGAAAGACCTGTGGTGCTTGGTAGGAGCTTGCTCATTGCTTCCCAGTTGCTTGTCGTTCATGCTACAAAAAAAAACGAAAAAAAAAAACCACAACTAAACAAAAGAAGAGTGAAATGTTTTATATCAGAGTGAAGATGTCTGCTCTAGACAGAAAAGTGGCAATATTTCGCGCATGTCTTATTATTATACGTGATATCTTTGTATCAAGTTCGGTTCCGAAGAGGCGCCGTCTGGGAGATTTGAATGCTGGAATGATTTTGTATTCGGCAGTGTTGCCAGGTTTTCATGAAAGAACAAGCACTTTTTTCCAAAAAAACAAGCCCAAAACACATGAGATTGAAACATTTTATTTTTTATTGCAGTTAATGCCCTCACATACTCATACCCCTCTCCCAGCCCCCTCCAAGCAAATCTCTGGCCCCCCACACTCTCATTCCCCCCCCTCCCAGCACATCTCTGGCCCCCCACACTCTCATTCCCCCCCCCCTCCCAGCACATCTCTGGCCCCCCACACTCTCATCCCCCCCCCCCCCAGCACATCTCTGGCCCCCCCCACACTCATTCCCCCCCTCCCAGCACATCTCTGGCCCCCCCCACACTCATTCCCCCCCCTCCCAGCACATCTCTGGCCCCCCCACACTCATGCCCCCCCCCCCTCCCAGCACATCTCTGGCCCCACACACTCATTCCCACCTCCCTAACCCCTCTCCGAGCACATTTCTGGCCCCCCCCACACTCTCATCCCCCCCCCACTCCCAGCACATCTCTGGCCCCCCACACTCTCATACCCCCCCCCCCACTCCCAGCACATCTCTGGCCCACCCACACTCTCAATCCCCCCCCCCACTCCCAGCACAGCTCTGGCCCCCCACACTCTCATCCCCCCCCCCACTCCCAGCACATCTCTGGCCCCCCACACTCTCATCCCCCCCCCCACCCCACTCCTCCCAGCACATCTCTGGCCCCCCCCACTCTCATCCCCCCCCCCCCCCCACTCCCAGCACATCTCTGGCCCCCCACACTCTCATCCCCCCCCCCCCCCACTCCCAGCACATCTCTGGCCCCCCACACTCTCATCCCCCCCCCCCCCACTCCCATCCACTCTCTGGCCCCCCACACTCCCAGCACATCTCTGGCCCCCCCACACTCTCATCGCCCCCCCCCCCCACACATCTCTGGCCCCCCCCACTCCCAGCACATCTCTGGCCCCCCACACTCTCATCCCCCCCCCCACACTCCCAGCACATCTCTGGCCCCCCACACTCTCATTCCCCCCCCCCCACACTCCCAGCACATCTCTGGCCCCCCACACTCTCATCCCCCCCCCCCCCCCACACTCCCCACACTTCTGGCCCCCCACCTCTCATCCCCCCCCCCCACACTCCCACATCTCTGGCCCCCACACTCTCATCCCCCCCCCCCCCACACTCCCCACACCTCCCCCCACACTCCTCATCCCCCCCCCCCCCCCCACTCCCAGCACATCTCTGGCCCCCCACACTCTCATCCCCCCCCCCCCACACCCCAGCACATCTCTGGCCCCCCACACTCTCATCCCCCCCCCCCTCATCCCCCCCCCCCACACTCCCAGCACATCTCTGGCCCCCCACCCACTCTCATCCCCCCCCCACACTCCCAGCACATCTCTGGCCCCCCACACTCTCATCCCCCCCCCCCAACTCCCAGCACATCTCTGGCCCCCCACACTCTCATCCCCCCCCCCCACACTCCATCACATCTCGGCCCCCCCACACTCTCATCCCCCCCCCCCCACTCCCCCCACCTCTCTATCCCCCCCCCCCCCCCCCCCTCCCCTCCCCCCCCACACTCTCTACCCCCCCCCCCCCACACTCCCAGCACATCTCTGGCCCCCCACACTCTCATCCCCCCCACCACTCCCAGCACATCTCTGGCCCCCACACTCTCATCCCCCCCCCCCCACACTCCCAGCACATCTGGCCCCCCCCACTCTCATCCCCCCCCCTCCCAGCACATCTCTGGCCCCCCACACTCCCAGCACATCTCTGCCCCCACACTCTCTCCCCCCCCCCCCACTCCCCCTCCAGCACATCTCTGGCCCCCCACACTCTCATTCCCCCCCCCCGCCCACATCTCTGGCCCCCCACACTCTCATTCCCCCCCTCCCAGCACATCTCTGGCCCCCCCCCACTCATCCTCCCCCCCTCCCAGCACATCGCTGGCCCCCCCCCACACTCATTCCCCCCTCCTAACCCTCTCCGATGCACAGTTCTGGCCCCCCCCCACACTCTCATCCCCCCCACCCTGCCCAGCACATCTCTGCCCCCCACACTCTCATTCCCATCCCCCCCCACTCCCGAGCACACTCTCTGGCCCCCCCACACTCTCATCCCACCCCCCCCCCCACTCCCAGCATATCTCTGCCCCCCCACACTCCTTCATCCCCCCCCCCACTCCCAGCACATCTCTGGCCCCCCACACTCTACATCCCACCCCTCCCACACATCTCTGGGTATCTGGGCCCCCCACACTCCCAGCACACTTCTCTGGCCCCCCCCACACTCATTCACCCCCCTCCAGCACATCTCTGGGCCCCACACACTCATTCCCACCTCCCTAACCCTCATCCGAGCACATTTCTGGGCCCACCCACACTCCTCATCCCCCCCCCACTCCCAGCACATCTCTGCCCCCCACACTCTCATCCCCCCCCCCACTCCCAGCACATCTCGGTCCCCCCCACACTCTCATCCCCCCCCCTCCCAGCACATCTCTGGCCCCCCCCACACTCTCATCCCCCCCCCCCCCCACTCCAGCACATCTCTGGCCCCCCACACTCCCCCCCAGCACATCTCTGGCCCCCACACTCTCATCCCCCCCCCCCACACTCCCAGCACATCTCTGGCCCCCCACCCTCTCATCCCCCCCCCCCCCACACTCCCAGCACATCTCTGCCCCCCACACTCTCATCCCCCCCCCCCCCCCACACTCCCCCACTCTCTGGCCCCCCACCTCTCCTCCTCCCCCCCCCCCCCACACCTCCCCCCCACCCTCTCTCCCCCCCACCCTCTCTCCCCCCCTCCCTCCCCCCCCCTCCCACATCTCTGGCCCCCCCACCTCATCCTCCCCCCTCCCCCCCTCCCCCCCCCACCTCCTCCCAGCACATCTCTATCCCCCCCCCCCTCCCACACATCTCTGGCCCCCCACACTCTCATCCTCCCCCCCCCACACTCCCAGCACATCTCTATCCCCCCCCCCCCCACACTCCCAGCACATCTCTGGCCCCCCACACTCTCATTCCCCCCCCCCCACACTCCCAGCACATCTCTATCCCCCCCCCCCCACACTCCCAGCACATCTCTGGCCCCCCACACTCTCACCCCCCCCACACTCCCAGCACATCTCTGGCCCCCCACACTCTCACCCCCCCCCCACACTCCCAGCACATCTCTGGCCCCCCACACTCCCAGCACATCTCTGGCCCCCCCACACTCCCAGCACATCTCTGGCCCCCCACACTCTCATCCCCCCCCCACTCCCAGCACATCTCTGGCCCCCACACTCTCATCCCCCCCCCCCATCTCTGGCCCCCCCACACTCTCATCCCCCCCGCCCACATCTCTGGCCCCCCACACTCTCACCCCCCCCCCCCCACATCTCTGGCCCCCCACACTCTCATCCCCCCCCCCCACATCTCTGGCCCCCCACACTCTCATCCCCCCCCCCCCACTCCCAGCACATCTCTGGCCCCCCACACTCTCATCCCCCCCCACTCCCAGCACATCTCTGGCCCCCCCACACTCTCATCCCCCCCCCCTCCCAGCACATCTCTGGCCCCCCACACTCTCATCCCCCCCCCCTCCCAGCACATCTCTGGCCCCCCACACTCTCATCCCCCCCCCCCTCCCAGCACATCTCTGGCCCCACACACTCATTCCCACCTCCCTAACCCTCTCCGAGCACATTCATGGCCCCCCACACACTCATTCCCCCCAGTACATCCCCGCCCCCCACACACTCATTACCCTCTCCCAACATACTAACTCCTTCCCTCCTGATACCTGGCTGTAGCTGCACACTCTGTATTCCTTTGCTGTTATTCTCCAACGCTGTGCTGCTGGCCTTCCCGTTTCGCCTACGTGCAATGCTGTGCTGGCTGGGTCTGCCCACAAAATGTGCTCCTGACGTGTGCATCAACAAGGCTTGCAGCTCCTGCTCTGATTGGCTTACTGCTGCAATATAGGGATAGGGTGCGCCTGCTATGGACAGGCTTCATCGCAGCAGCAGCAGCAGCCAATCACTGTAACATGATTCAGAGCACAAGTCCCTCCCAACAAGCCCAAAAAAAACGCGACTGGCAGAAAAAATAGCCCAATTAAAAGCA
Source organism: Rhinatrema bivittatum (assembly GCF_901001135.1). Taxonomy (NCBI): domain Eukaryota; kingdom Metazoa; phylum Chordata; class Amphibia; order Gymnophiona; family Rhinatrematidae; genus Rhinatrema; species Rhinatrema bivittatum. The sequence goes on from NC_042621.1 coordinate 188,309,816, forward strand.
ACTAGCGAATCGGAAAAAAAACCGCGAATGACTAGGAAAAGAAGCCCAATCTCGCGGTAAATAAGCAAGGTTGGCAACACTATTCGGGCACCATGAAACCTCGATTTCCTTCTCCCTGACCGCCCTCAGCTCTTCTTAGGACAAGAGTGGAGGCTCTGCCCAGCTCTTCTCCTGGACCACAGATCATCCACGTGGCAGACTGCCCCCTCCCCCTCCCTGGCCTCTCGCTCAGTCCCGGCCGCTCGCTCCTGCCGCTCTCTCCCTTTTCCAGATCAGAAATATCAATGGGAAAATCTTGCATCCCCCCCACCCCCTCCAAATCCGGCGGTTTGAAGCCTCTTGCTAAACTTGCAGAAACTTTCAAAACCACTTGGATTTTGGAGGAAAATAGAACAAGTTGCGAAAAAACCCCCAAAACAAAACAGTCCTTTGAAGGACAAAATCCAAATTGATATTTTGATCCATGCCACTGTTCGAAGGGGTAGAAATAATGCTAAAAAAAAAAAAAGAGCCTTTAGAAAATCGGTACAATCATCCTTTCCACCAATTTTGCTTTTCTTGTGCTTAAGCCTCTCCTCTCTCTCTCTCTTTCTCTCCATCCCATATTCCGGAACACGAAAGGATCCCCGACTTCCCCGCCAAGGAGCCCTTTCCGTCCCTCTTCTTCCCTCACCGTCAGGGCTCCCTTCTCTGCGCACCGAGCGAGGGGCGAGGGGCTCGCGTGCCCGCCCCCCGCCGGCCTGAGAGATCGGGGGAGGGAGTGCGGTAATCGGAGCCCGCTCGCCCTGCCCGCCAGTGACCACGGCCCCCGCGAGCCCTCGCATCGCCTCTCTTCCCCCCGCCCGCTGACGTCAGGGCGCTCGGGAGCCGCAGCATCGCCTGGTTAAGCGCAGGGCGGCCGCTGCCCGTAATGCGCTGCGAGCTCCCGCGGGTCCCCCAGCGAAGAAGCCAAGGAAAATGGCGAGCCCCCGGCCTGGCGTGGCCACCTGGGCGCTTTGCTTCTTTCTCATACTCGCGGCTTTGCAGCTGAGCTCCAGCCAGAAGAAGGAGGAGGAAGGTGCAGAGAAGGAGAGATCGTGCCACGGAGCCTTCGACCTGTACTTTATCCTGGACAAGTGAGTGTGTGAGGATGCGGTCGGCTGCCCTCCTTTATTGTTTCTCGTCTTCTCCGTCGCTCTCTTTCCTTCCCGGAGGGGAGAGGACTGGGCAGAGCAGGGCACGCAGACAGGCAAAGAAAGGGGAAAAGACCTCCGAGAAGTAATTGTGCAAACTCGAAATACTGTCCGCTGCTAAGCCAGTAGGTGTGCGTCTGTAGATTCGTTTGCAGACCGTGCAACCAGCTGGCATGGACCAGATTTGCTCAATAAAGCTCTTTTGTTGTTGAAGCACATAGCATAGGGATAATTTGCCTGATTAGTTTGCGGAGACAAGGGGTAGGGAGCTAATATTGGGGGAGGGGGCAGAGCGGACAGATTCAGCAGTAGCACCTGGAGCCTTTGGAGGACACCCTCCATGCTACCCTACCTCCCCACCCCCCCCCCCCGAAAAAAGTATATCCAATGATGTTTAGATAATGCTGTTTGTTTTTAAAGAAGAAATGTGCTGGGATAAAAGTATTGTCCCGTATGTGATTGTAAGTGTCCATTTCAGAGAATTTTGTTCTTTGTGTGAGCTCTGTGTATGTGTGTACAGAGTACGGTCTAGTTTTCATGGATATAAGAGGTGTAGGGGCAGTAAATAAGGTTCATTTTAATATAGTTTAAATTGATTTCTGCTTTGTGTGATGCTGCAGTGCTGTGTGCAGAATTTGCGGTATTAAAATATGATTTGCATGCGCAGAATGCGGTGCGGCAGCGATAGAAGGGTGAGTGCTTGTGTGTGCACAGTTCCTTTTACAGATGTACAGTATCTGCAAGTTGTGCAGAGTTTGTTGTTCACATGCATGCATCCGGCTTACAGGGTAAAAGTTTGACATTCTTTCCCTGGGTAGAGTAGGAGGAGGGTGATATCTGACCCACACAGCCCCCGCACAGCTGGTCGTTATTAGGCGGCTTTTCTTCTAGTTCCAGCTGTTCCTGGCTTGGAAACCACTGGCTACAGCTCTTTTCCTGCTGAGCAGCTAAAAGTGTGCTGGTTGTGAGGCAGGCTGAGGCGCTCCACCCTACAACACAGTATGCTGTTCAGCTGAGTATTATTTTGTATGGCAAATTTACCAAATAAAGATGTGACTGAGGGATAATAATAAATATTATAAAAATGCTTTCCCTCAATTCCAAACTAGATATACAGGAAAAAAAATAGTGAAACCCATTATACTTAAATGTATGGGTTTTTTAAAATTATTGTTACTATAACAGTAATTGGTGTTGGGTGAGTGGGAGCTCAGGGAGATGGTCACAGCCTTACAGAGCCTTTCACCTCCCAGCTAGGAGGTCAAATCCTAGCTAAACTGGCCTATGTGAAATGAGATGATAGTCTCAGTCCACTTTCAGAATCCATAGGAGAAACATTCACATCACAGCTCCTGTCTGGTTCATACAAATCCATGAGTTTTGTTGCACACTTTGTCACTGACTTCTGAAAAGGATTTGATGGAAGAAAGAGCTTGGCTCAGTCAGAGTGTTTTATTGTCTTTCAGGGCAATGCGGGAATCTGGGCACTAAAAAAATGTGTGCACATTTTTAACACCCAGATGATTAATTTTTAATTCCTGATGCAGTAAGCTAATGATATGCTAATGCATCTGGAGTTAAAAAATGCGCCAAAACACATTTTAACTCAAGAGGGGAGGAGGCATCCCTGACAGGCTGCTGCCTCTGCCACTTAGCCAGTTAAATTCTGCTTTATCTGTCTATCTGGTAGTGGGAAGCAGCCATCAGATAGCTGCATAAGTCAGTGTGTATGTATATGGCTATCTGGTCATCACTACTTAACCGGATATGTACTTTATCTGGCTAATAAATGGCAAACCGTGCCAGATAGCTGGATAAGTACTGACTTATGCGGCCATCTGGTGGCTGCTTCCTGTTACCAGATTGATGGATAAATCAGTATTTATCCAGCTAATTGGCCACAACTATGTCCACTGACACAGATAAGTCAGTTCTTAACTGGGTAAATGCCAGCTCCTGCTGTCACTTACCCGAATAAGTCAGTAATTATCCAGTTAAGCAGTGGCTGCTGCCTGCACTTACCCAGAGAGTTTCTGACTATTTTTTAACTTTTTAACTATTTTTTTCATGGTGCTGGAAACTTAATTCCAGCTGTGACCGGGGTTAAGTTTCCAGCTCTAAGAAAGATGCGCTGTCCAAAGGCAGTCTCTCTGCATTGGGGAATACTGATTAATGCCCTCGTTTGAATGGGATTCCCATGCAAGGGCACTAAGCACTCCCATTTGGAAATGCACATTTTCTGCATGCAAAATTCCTTGTTGCATCAGCAGTATGTTTTGCAGGCAGAAAAGTATGTTTGGCTGAACCCATCTTTCTGCATCTGCCTGTTTACAAAATTACAGTAGCAGATGTGTATTTCTTAGTAGTACATCAGAGGGGGGATATGATAGAGATGTTTAAAATCGTGAGAGGTCTAGAACGGGTAGATGTGAATCAGTTTTTTACTCTTTCAGATAATAGAAAGACTAGGGGGTACTCCATGAAGTTAGCATGTGGCACATTTAAAACTAATCGGAGAAAGTTCTTTTTCACTCAATGCACAATTAAACTCTGGAATTTGTTGCCAGAGGATGTGGTTAGTGCAGTTAGTATAGCTGTGTTTAAAAAAGGATTGGATTAGCTCTTGGAGGAGAAGTCCATTACCTGCTATTAATTAAGTTGACTTAGATAATAACCACCATTATTTCTAGCAACGGTAACATGGAATAGACTTAGTTTTTGGGGTACTTGCCAGGTTCTTATGGCCTGGATTGGCCACTGTTGGAAACAGGATGCTGGGCTTGATGGACCCTTGGTCTGACCCAGTATGGCATGTTCTTATGTTCTTATTTTGTTAATACTCTCTTTCTTTTAAAGACCATAGCTAAACTTTATTTTGGCGTGCTCTGATTTTATGTTTACTCCAATTCATTAAGCTACATCACAGTTTAATTGAAGCATGTGCTCCTCTGTGAGTTATATCACATTCTAGCAAAGTCAGAAGGATGCTGGATTCAAAGCAGGACATTTCTTTATTATTAATTTTTATAAAAATTTAATTTGACCACATTGAAATACCCAGGCTTCAAGGGTACATAGTACTTATGATGCAGGGCTGTATGCATATGAAGGGAGGGAGTTGAAGAGTGATGAGAAATAGAGAGTGTGTTAGTTAATTTGGCTATGCTCATCTTTGACTCTTAGAGTTAAACTAGAGAGCTGAGCTGGGCTTTGGCTCAGCTCAGTTATTTCATGTTCTGTCTCACTACTCCTAAATAGCAATGGTCCCAGTATTGACTCCTCTGGTATCCCATTTAGCCAAATGGAAGAGTAATCCAAATTATTGCTATAAATGCAAGGCTCCACATTGGGAGTCACTACCCAGGAAAAGGATCTAGATGTCATCGTGCAGTGGCAGCCAAGAAGGCACATAGAATGCCTGGAATTATTAGGAAAGGAATGGAGAATAAAACAGAATATCAAAATGCACTCTATCGCTCCATGTTGCAACTGCATCTTGAGAATTGTAGGTAATTCTGGTCACCGCGTCTCAAAAAGAAATAGCAGAATTAGAAGAGGAACAAAGAAGAGTGACCAAAATGATAGAACAATTCCCTTATAAGGAAAGGCTAAAGAGGTTGGAGATATGATAGAGGTCTATAAAATAATGATTGGTGTGGAATGGATAAACGCAAATTGATTAATTACTCTTTCAAAAAGTACAAAGATTAGGAGACATGCAGTGAAGTTACTAGGTAATAGAGATGTGAATCGGAACTGAAATCCGAACCGATTCTGGTTCCGATTCACATAGATTTAAAACAAATAGGAAAAAATAACTTTTATTCAATGCAGAATTAAACTCTGGAATTCATTGTCAGAGGATGTAGTAAAAGCTGTTATTGTAATTGGGTTTAAAAAAGGTTTGGACAACTTCCTGGATGAAGAGTCCATAAACCATTATTAAGGTGAACTTGGGGATATCCACTGGTATGGTAATCTATTGACCTCTTGGGTAAGTGGTATGGAATCTATTGACCTCTTGGGATCTTGCCAGATACGTGTGACCTGGATTGGCCACTGTTAGAAACAGGATACTGGACTTGATGGACCTTTAGTCTCACCCAGTATGTCAAGTATTATGTTCTTATGTTCATTCTAAAGGATTTTCCTCATTTTCTGTTTCTAGGAAAAATGATTAGTGCTTTTGTTCCTTTGTTTCAATGAGAGTACATGCCATTCCTTACACCCCATAGATAACTTACCCTTCAGATCTTTGTTTATTTGGCATTGTGTCAGAAACTGTAACAAAATCCAAATAAATTGTGTTGGTTTTACATCCTATATTAAGTTTATTGGCATGATCTCTTACTATCTAATCTATGCTGATTCTTGCTAATCATTCTTCTCCCTTCCATGTGAATGAACAGCTCCTATTCTATAATAGCTAACAGTGTGTTCCCTGGAATTGGCATTAGACTAAGCAGTCCCTGGTTTATTCCTCTACTGGGGGACAGTATACCCACTGATAGTATGTCAGAACCTGTTCTCCAGGATATCCCCACTTTGAGCTATTTCAGAAAATCCATGTGCAGTGATTGCATGTACAACTGCTTCCCATAGTATCCAGCAAAGAATTTCATTCATTTCTTCCGCTTACTACACCTTGCTCCAGTTCATTCCCTGAGCTGACAGATGTAACAGTATGACAGTTTCAGGAGTGAGTCAGGTTGAGGGATATGACAGAGTTTCTTCACCTCCAGTGCCAGTTTAAGGCAGTATCGTGTGCTGCATCTCTGGAGTCTTACAGTGACTTTATCAGTGCACAAGATTATTTAGTGCAACAGGATGCTTTTTTATCAAGTTCCCTCTAAGAGTTTTAATACTGTACATGTTATGAGGTGGACATATTTATTTATAGCCATTAACTGTTCTGTATTTATTTAAAAATATTTATAGCCTGCGACATTCAATAAATCATGTCCTGGTGGGTAATAAAGTCAACATACATAATAACATAAAATAACAATAACAACAAATAGTAATAAACAGCAGCTCTGATGTTCTGACATACCCTTTAGCTTCTGGTTAGCAATAAAGGTTTAAAAGCAAAATAAAAATTAAAGGCAATAACGTTTTAATGGACTAACTTACATTTTGATTAGGTTTCGGGAACCATACTCTCTTCAACAAATCAAAACAAACTGAGCATGCTCAAGTAGAAGATGACATTACCAGAAAAGAGTAGTGAATTAGAAAATGCATTCAGTTATGGAGTGAAGGGCAAAGAGGAAGATGTGCAAGAGTGATCTGAAGGTAACCAGCCAGTGCTCATTCCATTCCCTATAGGTGCTAAGTGGGAAAAATCTCTTATTAAGCTAAGCCTTTAAAGCAACTTGCAGACACTGTAATCAACTGGCAGCCTATTTCAAATGGTACTATTTATCTAAAATCATATAGGAAGTAACCTAAAGTTTTTTCTTGTTTTTATTAAAGTAACTGTTAGCAGTATGGAGACACTTGAAAAAGGTGTCACATCTTTACATATACCTATAACTATATATATATATATATATATATATATATATAAGTTTTGCATATATGGCAATTTCACGTTCAGAGTAAACCTTGTCATGTTCCCTTATGCAAAGAGAATCATGTGCTAGGTAGACCTCACTATGGGGGTAAATCACATTGACTACTATATGCTAATGTGGGGGTGGGGTGGGGGGTTCATTTCAATGGCAAATCAGAAAGAGTGCAGACAGCAGTGCATGTGGGGATTGTGGGGTTTAAGTTACTTGGGGTCTGAAGTACTGAAAGGTTTTTTCAACTTGCTGTCTATGGGGAAAACACTCAGTATACAGTTTTCTACAGAGCGCTGAATGTGGGGTTGGGATGTTTGAGGGGGTGTATACTACTGGGAGCAGTGTAGGAAAAAGGGTGGTAATGGAAAATTTCATTGTCGGTGAAAATCACAAAGGTGGGCTGAACAGCCCTCTGTGATGAAGGTTAGGTTTTGGTTTTTTTTCTCACAGGAGCACTCATTCAAGTTGGCACTCAACATTCCCTCTAAGAGTTGCTCCACTTTCCTTGTGTCTGTCAGGCAGGCCCAGCGTGACCAGGTGTGCTAACTGGGCCAGAGTTTAGTACCTATGCGCGGGCGTAGATTTGTGCGCGCAACCCGGGATCGGTGTGCGCAAGGGGGCGCACACTTGTGCACCTTGCGCACGCCGAGCCCTAGGGGAGCCCCGATGGCTTTTCTTGTTCCCTCCGAGGCCACTCCGGGCCTCATAGGGAACTTTCCTTCCGCCCTCCCACCTTCCCCTAGCTAACCCGCCCCCAGCCCTACCTAAACCCCCCCCCCCCCCAACCTTTGTTTGGCAAGTTGCGCCTGCCTCTGGGCAGGTGTAGGTTGCGTGCGCCGGCACTTGGCCAGCGCGCGATCCCCCGTTCTAGAGGCCCTATGGATGTCTCTGGCCACGCCCCCACCCTGCCCCGGACTGCTCCTGCCCTGCCCCTTTTTTTCAAGCCCTGGGACATACGCGTGTACCGGGGCTTGCGCGCGTCGCCGGGCCTATGCAAAATAGGCTCGGCGCGCGCAACCCCCCTACGTGCGTAAATCCAGCTGGATTTACATGTGTAGGGCTTTTAAAATCTGCCCCACTATGCATTTGCACAGGGCGGCACACCCGGAGGAGGTGGCACGCCAGTGGTAGAAGGAGAGGCCACGGAGCTGCCGGCAGCTGAAGAAGGAGAGAGGCTGCAAATCGCCGGCACTCAAACGGCCGTCGGAGAAGGCCGTCTTCCATTTATGAGTGTGTGTGTGTGCGTGCACAGCTTCTGCTCTCCGCCCCCCCAGTCAGGAAGGCCAGTGGGCCATGATAGAGCTCATCCCACCACGGTCCGAAGACATCAGGAGGCCATGTGTGTTAGTGACTAAGAGCATATGTGTGTCTGAGAGCCTATGTGTTTGTGCATGTGTGTGTGTGTCTGTGCAAGAGCCTATGTGTGTGTGTCTGTGTGAGAGCCTGTGTGCCTGTGTATGTGTCCGTATGAGGCCTGTGTGTATGTTTGTGTGCCTTTGAGAGCCCATGTGTCACATATAGGCTCTCACAGGCACACACGCACACACACCCATAATGTATCTGTGAGGGAGAGGGAGCCTGTGTATGTTAGAAAGAGGGAGTGTGTGAGAGAATGAATGTGTTATTGTGTGTGTGAGACAGAAGATAAAATTTGGGCGGCCCTACCTCCCCCAAGCCACGACAATCTCAGGATGACTGAAAATCAGAAGATCACAGGTATGGAGAGCAGGAGATTTTTAAAACCTTATTAGTTTTAATTATTGGGTGTAATTTGATAATTCTGCTCTTTCAAAATATTAAATTTTGGGGGGGAATAGAACATTTTTTAATTATTGGATTTTTTTATTTATCAGATGTTTTGAAATATTTTATTGGTGTTTGGGGAAATTTGTATATTCTATTCATTAACTGTTTGACATATTTTTTATTTTTATGAATATGATTTTATTATTATGATTGGTGTTTTATATTTCTTGATTTTATTCTTTAATTATTTTATGAAGAATGGTAGTGTTTCTGTTTTTCCATTGTTGCTATGCATGTAGAGGCTGAACATAAGAACATAAAAATTGCCATACTGGGTCAGACCAAGGGTCCATCAAGCCCAGTATCCTTCCAACAGTGGCCAATCCAAGTCACAAGTACCTGGCAAGTACTCAAACATTAAATAAATCTCAAGCTGCTAATTAATAGCAGTTTATAGATTTTTTCTCTAGGAACTTATCCAAACCTTTTTTAAACCCAGCTACACTAATTGCTGTAACCACATCCTCTGGCAATAAATTCCAGAGCTTAACTATGCGCTGAGTGAAAAAGAATTTTCTTTGATTTGTTTTAAATGAACTACTTGCTAACTTCATGGAGGGCCCATGAATGTGTTATCTCTTTATTCTGTATTTAGCAAGGCTCTGTCTGTGTTCTACATAAGTAACCAAGGTGAGATATTTTGCTGGCATTTAATTTCTCTGTAGGGATCTATAGCAGCCTGGTTTCCTAATAAGAAATTATTGGTGTTCTAGGGCTTGGTGTAATGTGTTCAGTGTTGCCTTTTCATAGATAAGGTTGTTAGGGTTGTTTTGATATGAAAGGTTTACTATATTGTAATGGTAATTCTTTTTGTTCTTGGCTTTCTGAAGGCCAAGCCCACACCCAGCACGCATTACAAAAAGTCCAATTCCATAGGAGTTCCAAGTTTCTTTTTTGCAGAGTTTTCTGCTTGGCATCACAGGAGTGCATTAAATATAATATGCATGTTCTAAGTGTTATTTAGCCTTAGCAAACTGTACTTTTAAATGTTCTTTTTCAAGAAAAATGTATTATAAAAGCTTAATTTAATTGTGTAGGTCTGTAAAGGATGGGGGGGGGGGGTGGCATGTGAACAAGGCTGTAAGGTTTGCCTAGGGTACCTAATACCCTTCCCTATCCATGGGTTCTGGGTTGGGGGGGGGGGGGTGGAGCTGGGCTTTATTTGATGGGCCCGGGACAGACACTGAATGAATCGGGGGGACACATTCATATTTTGCAGAGGGCAGCAAAGAAGTACTGGCCCTGCTGTCAGGATCACCACAGCACATTTACACAGTATCACACACAGGTCAGGATTTAATCAAAGGCAATGCAGGCAACTGTCTAGGTGCCAAATATTTGGACCAAAGAAAAGCCTGCTCCTGCTTGCTTTTAAGCCATGTTCTGTCGCTGTTTCAGGTGGGGCACACCTGCAGTACTCTGCCTATGGGCACTAACATCTTAAATCCAGCCCTGATCACGCATTTAGGCGTGGGGTGAGCTGGCAGAGAAGCTATTATGCACAGCTTAGAGAGAAACTTCATCCTGCCCCATACCCTCTTTTAGCCCAGAGTTCTTCCTTCTACCCTTAAGCTTTTAATGCAATCGTTATTTTATTTCTTTGTGCAGGATAAAACTGCTTCATAAAGTATACTTTTCTTTGTGCTTATAGGACATGACACTACAGAACAAAATGTGCCTCTTTTGAATCAAAGCAATGTTTCACCACTTTCATACTATCTTTTTGAATCTGAACTATATTCCACATTTCTCCCCTCCAACTAGAAAACAGAACTACAATTATTCTTTAATTATGATCATGGAGAAATGCAGGTTCCAGTGCTGTCAGTCTGACATTTTACATTCACATTCAGATCACCAGAAAAGAAAAAAAAACATTATCAGTTATGTAGCTTTGGCACAATTACCATTTGCCCATAAATAAAACAATATGCCAAACAATCTCTTCAAACCTAGTTGTATCTTCATATTCTTTGCAGAATCATTCTTTCATTTCAGACTTCTGCACCTTTTCTGTAGCTTTTGGCAAAACGTCTGGACATTTTTCCCATAGCATGGAATAGTATATGCCATAATTTATTTTCAGGCAAAATGCATATTTCAAGACCTTGCACAGTAACAAATAGCTAAGTCATATTACACCAGGTTTAACATGCATGCTTCACAAAATGCTTCCTCTGCCAAGCAGGTGTTTCCTAACTCGTGTTAAGGCTCAGTTTAAACTTTTGGTGTATTATGCATGGATTATTATGTGCTGCACTCTATGCCTCTCAGAAAACTGCTACAGTAATGCAAGGCTAGTTTCATTTGAAATTAAGAAGGATGCATTCCAGTTATGCTTATACATGTACGTACTGAATCTGCATGCGCACGTCTGCATTTCCAAGTGCACCTTACACACCATAAGAGCTGAAGGCAGGAAGTTGCATCTTTGCTACTTGAGATCATAAGAAAACCCAGATAATTTTAGCTGGATATGTTTTCATCTGGAAGAGCAACAAAAAGGTAAGGGAAAGTAAGAGAGCGACTGATTCACCAGGAGAGAAACTGGATAGTTCAGATGGACATTTATGGTCCTTTTCTGCTCCCTTTTTCTCTGATTCTGTGCTTAGAAGCCTGGTTCATAGAAGACTCTTAGGAAAGAAAGAGCTACTTTTCTGAGGAGGAATTGCAGGCCCTGGAGGATGGCAGAAAGTTTGGAAAAAGGTGGGAGAGAGGCCGAGGCCAAAGTATAGAGGGAATTAATTCATGCCCCCCTGCCATGAATTTCCTGCTTTATCGTTCCATCTCCCCTTACAGCTCACTGTGAACCTCCTTATCTCTCCCTGCTCCCTGGATCTCACTTTTCCAGAAGTGTGGGGAGAGTGTCAGGGCCCGGTCCAGTGAATGCGGTGACAGCAGCAGCAGCAGGAGCCATGCATTGGCTCAGATCCTCCACTCACTGTCTGCTGTTGCTGCCGCCACCAACAGGTCTAGTTTCAGGGTCTGTCTCAACACCCTGTTCTCACATGAGGAAAGTGGAGGTCCATGAAGCAGGGGGAGAAAGAGGACATGGGATGAAGGTCACAGCACACCTATTTCTTAGAATGGGGGGAGAGAGGAGGAAGGCGGAGCCAGGCTCTGGCCACCTGGTTTCCAGCACCAGTGGTCTTGCTTCTAGAGGTTACAAGCAACCGAAAGAAGGTTTTGAATCTGTCTCAAGGGAAATCAGCATCTCCACCAAAGACAGAATTTGGGAGAGGAATAGTTAAACCACAACAGTGTCCTGAGGGTTAAAGACAATGTGACCTTGTTGTGGAATGTCTCTAAAACCCCTCTCTGATTGCCCGAGCATTTATGAGACTGGCTAAAAGGAATTCATAGAGGGTTTAAACTGCTGCAGACAGTTGTGATTAAAATATATCGCCCACCCACTGGCTGTTTTTATGACATAGTTTATGTAATAAGGATGGTCAGTTTATGAAAATATAAGCATCAGTGTAAATTTCTTAAATGCACAGAAATTGATTCATACTGGAGGAAAAACTTCAATTGCCTAATCTCGGCAATGTCTGCCTGTGATCAGGTGGAACAAAGCACCATCATTAGTTAAGAAAACCTCCGATCAATTTCAGTGGTTTATTATCTTTATATTTTTTCTTTTGTTGCATTTGTTTAAATTTTAATTTTTTGCATAATATACCGCACTTAATTTTAAACGTTTCGATAATTAAGTGTCATAACCAACGTTTTTTAACATTTTTATCAAAAAAACTTTATGTGCTAGGAGACTTATCTTATTGTCCTTGCTCTCAGGAATTAATTTCACTCCTTATTCACGAGAATTACTTTCACTCCAATGCTATCGGCATTTCTCCCACTCTAGGCTGCATCAGGGAAAACAATCCAGGCGGCACTTGATATCTTGAATAAGACGCACATTAAACTAGAAATAACATCATAATGATGAAAAACGTATACAAAATATCCCACTTACAAAACTGTGCACACCTATGCTCACAAATTTTATAATGTGTGATGCCTACACAATTCAAAAAATGGTTGCGGCTGATGTGCTTCCTTTCGGCTCTTTAAATTTGACATGGCCAATCCAAAAAACTGAAAAGCCAATCATTGTGGCTCATAAAGTTTCAAACAAAAAGACCCCAATCGATGTCAAAATTCATCCCTGTCGGTCTTAAACGACCCAATTCATGTATCCGTTTTTGTTCTTTCTTTAATAACAATTATATTATGTTTATTTGTAATGTATTGTTTTATGTGGTTTGCTTATATTATGAATGTAAATTGTTAACTGCCTGGAAATGTCATTAATGCAATTTACAATTTTTTAAACTAAATAAATAGTTATTTGCTGCTGCAGATGTTTGGATCTTGTTGAAGGAGAACTGTGCTCAGTGTTGGTTCTGCTTGAATGAGGTTTGTTGAGACATTTCTGCTGTTGAGAGATGTCCTGACATTTTCAGCGTGGAGCACAGTTTTACTTTTATCTACCTCTGTATGAAAATATATCTTTTATTGTTTACTTTTCCTGGATGAAAATTAATTCTTTTTGGTATGGAATACAGATATATATTTTTTTTAAATAAATTTCTTTATTGATATTTTGCAGTACAAACTCTAAATAGATAACCTCGCTTAACATTTAACTAATAATACACTCACCCTACCCTTCCCCCCCCCTCCCCCAGCCCACATTATTAAGTAAAACGGATGGGCCTTTGGGAGGCGACCTGGCTGAGATATCAGCAAAGCTTACCACAGAACCTACAGGCATCTATCAAACTTCAACTTTACATGGATTACAAAGAATCTACTCGAGAGTAAAGTGGATCCTGATACATCGCATTATCCATTGGAATACAGATATTTTAAGATTGAGATGCAAATAGATTTCATTTGAAATTTAAGATGGTTATTTTCATTAGGTTTCTTTCAGATAATATGGGGACGCATGTGAGATTAAGCAAGAACTTTACTGGATTTGTATTCAAGAGCACTCAAAAACCTAACAAGTATAGAGAGAGGACGGCAAGGAGAGGATGAGGGGAGAGAGCAGCAGGGTGGAGAAAAAGGGAGGGTGAATAGCAGGATGAAATGGGGAAGGGGAAAGAAAGGGAGGGAGAGAAGCAGGAGAAAAGGAAGGAAGAGGAAAGCAAGATCAACAGAGAGGAGATGATACAGGAAAGGTTCTGTACTCAGAGTTACCATCCAGGAAAAAGATCTTGCTTTCACTGTAGACCATATGTCAAAATCCTTAGCTCAGTGTACAGTGTTATTCAGAAAAGCAAAGTAGATTACTGGAAATGATTCAGAAAGGAATGGAGAATCAAAGGAAGAATATCATGATGTCTCTGTATAGCTCTATGCTGTGACCGCCCCTTCACTAGTATGTATGGTTCAAGTCGCCTTATCTCAAGAAAGATGTAGCAGAACTGGAAAAGTTACAGAGAAGGCAACAACAGTGATAAATGGGATAAAGCAGCTCCCTTATCAAGAAAGGCTAAACAGGTTAGGGCTTTTCAGTTTGGAGAAGGAATGACTGAAAGGGGATATAACAGAGGTTTATAAAATCATGAGTGGGGTGGAACAGCTAAATAGCAGATGGTTTCAAATAGTACTAGGACTGGGGGTCATCCCATGAAACTAACAGCAGATTAAAAAAAAAAGAGAAAGAATTATTTCACTCAACGCACAATGAAAGCTATGGAATTTGTTGCCAGAGGATGTGGTCAAGGCATCTAGCATAGCTGAGTAAGGAGTTTGGAAAAGTTCCTGGAAAAAAAGTCCATAAACGATTAGACATGGGGGGAATGCCACTGCTTATCCTTAGGACTGGATCTACTCTTTGGGATCCACCGGGACTTCCTAGAGATTGTCCACTGTGAGAGACAGGATGCTGGGCTCAATGCACCCTTGGTCTGACCCAGAATTGCACTTCCTTATGTTCTTTAAAGGGGAAGAGGAGAAATATAGCGTGAAGGAAAGGGGAAGGAGAACAGCAGAGAGGAGGAATTTCATGAAGGGGAAGAGGAAGAGAAGTGGATGGAGCAGCAGAGGGGAGAAGATTACATAGGGTTCTTTTGATTTTTGTGACAGAAATTTCAATTCAGTCATCAGCTGAAAAAGAAAAAGAAAACTTGAAGTATATTGTATTCAATAATAAATGATTATAATCCTGCCGTAGAAAAGCATTTTTCAAAATGGACATTTCTGATTTGCCTCTAACCAAAGTTTGAATATTAAGTTTTGCATGTAACATTTTTGCCCTTTACAACCATGACTTTGCATTTGACATAAAGTAGCAAAATCAACATTTTATTGAGTATATAAAATGAAAACAACATATTTCCTAATGCATTTTAGTTTTGAAAATCATGTTTTACTACATTTTACTCTTGAACTCAGAATATTTAGGTTTCATGCGTGATCAATTATCATATGTATCAAATATCATAATGTACATAATTCTGTGTGCTATTCTGTTGATTTTCATGCTGTTTCCTATAAGAAAAGAGTGGGAGCAACTTTTCAAAGACCTCCTAGGGGAAGATGTATCTGTTTTCTTTATTTTGCTGAGGTTCTCTTTATGCTGAGCCACCCAAACGTGTATTTGTGTTTCTGAGTTGGTCGACTGGTGGTTTCTTTTGCAGAATTAGTCATTTTGCTGGGGTTGACTAGGTTCTTGGACTCTGGGTGTTTGCATAACCTTTTGCTTTTACATCTGAGCTGGTAAATTGTTGCATTTCTGAAGGCCAAGGAGCTGTTTTACCAGATTGGCCAGATGTTCCCGCTTTTTAGGGTTGAGGGTTTCTGTGTTTGATTTTCTATTGATCAGTTATTCTTGATTTTTAGATTTGGGGAGTTTCTGTCTTTGTTTTGTGGTTGGTCAGTTATTCATGTTCTATAGGTTTAAGAGTCTTTGCATTTCATCTGCTGAGATGGGCAGGTCAGTGGGAGTTTGGTGGTTGGGTCATATTTGTGTGTGTGTTTTTTAAATTAATATTATTGGAATTCAGTGTGCATAGGATCTGGAATGCATGTGTAGCTGATCCCCTGTTTGGGTGGTAAGCATCAACAAGGGGTGCCACGGGTCTAGGACCAAGTCCAGATGGGGGGAACACTATCTTCCTGGGCCCCTGGCACAGTCAGTTACTAGTAAATACAGTGGCTTCCTCTCCAGCTGGATGAGATTCCAAAAGTGCAGAAAGACCCAAAATAAGAGCACCGAGGAAAGAATCAGAAGAAAGGTTAGGCAGCAGTCACCTCAAAGTCCATCCATTCAGCCAAAGTCAATAGAAAAATAAATAACCAAACCGATTCCTGGTGGTGTTCAAAACAAAATAGCTTCCTGTAACTTAAAAATAAGTATCCAGGCCAAAATTGAGAAAAAGAAGAATAGCTTAAAAATAGCAGAATACGAAAAGCAATGGTTTCTTTATCCATTCTGGTCTTCTCACTCATCTCCCTTCGACTGAACCTCCAACCATGTCAAATATATCCTCCCAGTGAGGGTAGGATAACTGGATTGTAGTTCTAGCACATACTGGTCCAAGTCAGAAAAAGATCCCAAGCTCTAAAATATTAGAAAAATCCAACAGGTCTAAAACACGTAACTGTAATCCAAATCTTCAAAATGCCAGGTCTCTTGATGTCTGTAGTACACAAGTTCAACTTCTTCTTACCCTTGCTTCTTTTCAGGCAGAAAGATTTCTCTGGACTCAGATTTTCAGGATCCAGGGGCGGGGGAGGGGGGCATTCATCCCTTCAGATTGAGCAAGCCCTATCCAAAAATCCTCTCTTTACTCAAAAATCCAAAAAATCCTAACTGTAGATCCAAACCTCCAGGGTTAAGGAAAAAAGATCTTACAACCAAGTTCTTACTTCTAGCCAATCTCTTGTTTAAGATCCAGAAATGTTCTTTAGCTTCTCCAATCCACCAACCCACTGAAGTTTGAACATGCAGGGCCCGACCGCAAGGCAAGGCTAGCTTCCGAACCGGGCCCAAACTCCTCTCTCGCGGCTGAAGCCCGCCCCCCAGTGAACCGGCCAATCATTCGATGGCTGCAGGACAGCCAATCAGCAGAGGCCCGGCTGGGCTTTAAATTTTAAACACCAGCTAGGCGCCGCGTGCCGAAGGAGTGTGACAAAGGGGCAGGCCCCTTTGTGCGCCCCTTCGTGCAGCACCGTAGTGCCGCCCAGTGACTTTCTTCACGGCTGCTCCCAGTCTGCTATCAGCAAACGTGGACACCAGATCCTCTTGGACCACTATCTCACTTCTAAGCTCGCTACGCTCCATCCTGACAATTATACCATCAGGGTACGACACTTCCCTCTAACCCTCAGGCTCCTCTCCAGGACCCCAATCTCGACCTATTCTAACAAACATTCATCGTCAGTCTTCACAATTAAGTCCTACTTGTGACCTCAACCAGCCCGACTGAAAGGGTGTACCCCAGCATATCACACAGACGCTGGACCCCGCTGGGCCACCCCTCACTCCTTCCGTCTACTCTAGCAACTGACCACTCACACCTCACTTATCATCAACCCCTCCCGAAGATGCGCACTTTCGCTATACCCATAACCTTCAATCGCAGGGTTAACAGGCCTCCGTTAATAGGCCTCCGACAACAAAGGCTAATCCCAATTATGATTTCTCCAGTCACTCAAATTCTCGGATTCTCTCTTTTCACACTAACCCTATTCAATGCTCAATCCATCATCAAAAAAACTCATATTCTCAACGACTATTTGGTAGACGCTAAACCTGACATTTGTGCAATCACAGAAACCTGGTTGAAACCAACGGACACAGTATTAATGAATCAGCTCCCCACTCAACTATACGACATCCTCTCAATCCCTAGACTCAAAAAAAGAGGAGGAGGACTACTGCTAGCAGCAAAAAAGGGCCTAGGCCTCTCTTTGCAACTATCTACCGTTACAAACAACCTTGAACTAGCCCTTTTCAAATCCGATCATCTCCAACTCGGCCTTATCTACACCCCCAGGAAAACTTGACTCTGACCCCTCTCCTTTGATTGAATTCATCGCCAAACATTTCAACATGGATAAACCAGCCATCCTGAGGGGAGATTTCAATCTACACAAGGACGCCTCACCGCAATCCCCCAATTGTGAAATACTACTCACTGCACTCAGCCATATAGGTCTCAGACAAATTGTCAACAGCCCCACGCACAAAGCATCTCCTCTTTTACCAGCCCAACCTGCACTTCAGTCCCTTGGTCAGACCAACAGATCATTTCCTCAGAGCTACAAATCAAAGATTACCCCCCGCTTGTCTTCCCTAACACCACAGTTCAGTTCAGGAAACCCTGCTCCATAGACCACCTTAGTACGCTGCTTTCAAATGATCTAGCTCAACTTGATCTTACGGACGCCTACACCGCGACTACCTCCTGGTTCAGGATTACAAGCAAAGCTGCAGAACAATCCTGCCCAACCGTCACAAAATCACTACACCCATCTCAGGACAATAGAAAACCATGGTTCACCCCTGAACTAAAAGCCCTCAAGCAAGATCTACGAAGCAAAGAACACAGATGGTGCAAGAACCCATCCACCTCGACTCTATTGGCCTATAAATCCCTATTTAATGCCTATAGGAACGCCATTCTCAGATCTAAGAGAGATTTTTTCTCTAAAAAAATCCATCATTTCATTTTTGACTCCAAAGCCTTATTCTCCTATGTCTCATCACTCACAAAACCATCCCCTCCTACTATAGCAGATGACTTAGCGTTCAACAAAACCACGGAGCTGGCCATCTATTTTGAGAAAAAAATAGCTAACCTCATCAAGCCAATCACCGCCTCTCACCTGGGAACCCTTCTTCCTTTCACTACATCTCCTAAACGAAACTCCATTCTAGAATCCTTCGAGTCCTCGTCATCTCTGGAAATTGAAAACATCCTCAAGAAGCTCAAACCCTCCACACACCCGTCGGATCCAATACCTTCCAACCTTCTACTCTCCATCCCGAACATTATTTCAAAATCTTTAGCAGATATCATTAACTGCTCCTTGGCACAAGGGTGGGTACCAGATCAACTAAAACTCGCAATACTTAAACCCCTACTAAAAAAACCCAACCTTCCGCCTACTGACCCTGCAAACTTCCGACCCATAGCTAACTTACCTCTGATCGCCAAAATTATGGAAAAAATAGTAAACAAACAACTCTCTGAATACCTGGAGGAGAACAATATTCTTTCCCCTTTCCAGTTTGGATTCCGCAAAACTCTAAATACCAAATTCCTTCTAACTTCTCTGTCGGACACCATCCTCCTAAACCTGGAAAAAAACAGCCTTACCTCCTAGCACTACTTGACCTATCTGCGGCATTTGATACTGTGAATCATTCCATCCTTTTAGAGCGTCTACCAGACATTGGTATCAAAGAAGGGGCATTCAGCTGGTTTAAATCGTTCCTTGACAACAGATTCTACAAGGTCAGGATCAACAACAAGGAATCACACCCCATCAGATCCAACCTGGGAGTCCCCCAAGGTTCATTCCTCTCTCCTACCCTTTTCAACATTTACCTGCTCCCACTCTGCCAATTACTTACTAACTTAAAATTAACGTATTACCTCTACGCGGATGATGTCCAGATTCTTCTCCCAATCACAGACTCTCTTCAAAAAACCTGGTCCCACTGGAATAGTTGTCTGCAATCGATCAACAGCCTTCTCACCAGCCTAAACCTGATCCTCAATACAAATAAGACCGAGATCCTCATCATATCGCCGGATGAAAACAACGTCCTCCTCAACTCCCCAAGCTCTTCACAATTCGCAAAAACAGCTATCAATCACTCACCTTCCGTCAGAAATTTAGGGGTTCTGCTCGACAACCAATTTAATCTTAAAACATTTGTCCAAAATACCACTAAAGAATGCTTCTTTAAATTGCAAGTACTTAAAAAACTGAAACCTCTCCTGCATTTCCGAGACTTCCGTCTGGTGCTGCAATCTATCATCCTCTCTAAAATTGACTATTGCAACTCGCTCCTTCTAGGTCTCCCCGCGATCACCATCAAACCTCTGCAGATGGTCCAGAATGCCGCCGCTAGGATACTCACCAATTCAAATAAAAGAGATCACATCACTCCCATCCTTCAGTCACTTCACTGGTTACCCATCAAATTTAGGATCTCTTTCAAAGTTCTCATGATGATCCACAAGGACATCCATAACATCTCCCCTCTCAAGCTCAGCAGCCAATTCCGTCCAAACACCTCAGACAGACCAGTCAGAAAAGCGTACAAAGGCTCTCTGTATACCCCCCCTGCTAAAACTTCTCTAAGAAAGCGAGCGTTATCAACAGCAGGGCCCACACTATGGAACAGTCTTCCACCAGATCTCCGTCAAGAACCTTGCCCTCAGACTTTCAAGAAATATCTAAAAACTTGGCTTTTCAGTCAAGCTTTCCCCGGAAACTCAAACTCACAGTGATGCCGTTCTAAGGACATGGACTAGGGCTCGTGGACAATGGGCACGCCGCACTCTCAACCCAGTCCTCCCAGGCCTTATCTGGGGTTTCTCTTTCTTAGTTATCGCCTCCGTTCTTTCCCTCCTATTTTCTCCTGCCCCCCCAAGCCCTGCTTCTTCCCTTTCAGTTTCCCAGTTATTATTCATCTTAGACCCATTGGACTAAGCATTATGTTTTATGTTTTATATGCTTTTACTCCGTATTGAAGTCTTATATTCATCCTGTATTGAAGCATCTTATGGTTTGTAAATGTTCCTTTGTTTTTCTAAACGTTCAAATGTTCAAATGCTCAAATGTTTAATGTATCGCCCTCTCGTGACTGTTCGTTTTACTGTAAACCGGTGTGATCTGTATACTTTACAGGAATGTCGGTATATAAGAATTCAAAATAAATAAATAAATAATGCTAATGGGAATTTTTATATCTCACACAAACCATAATAAGGTGGGGTTATGGCAAGGGAAGGAATCTCAAATATAAAAAACCCCTCCTACTGCCCACTGCTGGAAAAAAAACTTGGGAACAACATTAGTGACTGGCAAAGCCCCATCAAATATACATGTCTTTTATAGTATTGTGTAGCTTAGTTAAAGTGCATATCTCTTGTATTGTCAGTCAGACCAATAATCAAGGGAAAAATTTTGGATTTAGGAAATTGATATGATCTTGAATTGATCTGTTTTAACAATGATGTAGATGTTTGGTTCTTAAAATGGAGATAGTCAACATTTTTGCTACACCCATGATGTAGTAGTAAAAAGGCAAATTGAAGCAAAAGAAATTCAGACATAGGAACTTGCTTAGCAGGATATTCAGTCTTGTATACCTAACAAGAGAGATCTACGAATGACCTTAATATGAGGATCTCAAGGTTGCAAAACAGTGCAAAAGGCAGCAGATAGCACCAAATAAATGCTGGTGTGCATAGGGAGATGCATAACTAGTAAAAAAAAAAAAAAAAAAAGGCAATAATGCCTCTATAACAAATTATTGATGACTCCAGATCTGAAGCCTTGTATCCATTTTGAAGTCCAAACCTCTAAAAAGGTATTGACTGAGCAGAGGCAGGGAAGACCTACCAAAATAGTGTAAAGTATGCACCAAAAGTCCTATGAAATTAAATGTAAGGACCTAAATATGTATACTGAAGAGAAAAAGAGTGACAAGGAAGGCATATGATTAGAGATATTCAAATACCTCAATGGTTTAAATAATGTACAAGAAGCAAGTTTTTTTTTCACATGAAAACACTTCTAGAACAAGAAGTCATGATTTGCGGCTCAAAGAGAGTGAACTGAGGAGTAAAATTAAAAAATATTTCTTCTCAGAAAAGATGGTGGATGTGTTGGAGGCAAAAACCCTGTGAAGGTGTCGAGGGCAAAAACAGTAATAGACTTCAGAAAGCATGGAATAAAGACAGAGGAACCTTAGCTGCAGGGAAGTTAAGGAAAAAAAACCACAAGAGATCAACTAGGGTATGAAACAGATTGTAACAGGAAGGAATTTGGACAAACCAGATGGGCCTAACAACCCTTATCAGCCATCATATACTGAGGTTCTATAAATTTGCATATCTTCATTGCCACACTACAGAGGAAAACAGCAGTTCAAGCACAGGAATTTCTGTGCATTTCTTTTCAACTTATTTACAAAAAGCTAATTTAATTTGACAAAAATATAAATGCAGTTTTTTTAAAATATGATTTTATCTCCCTCTCTGATGCAAAAAGAAAATATATACATGTGGGGGATTTAGGATATTGATTGGATTCACCAATTACTTGCCCTCTAAAAGTGAGAATAACTATCAGTTATTGCAGTGTGGCACATTGAGGAACAAACTGGGTCATTCATCAAATTGCATTAGAGCCCAAACTCACGTTAATTGGGGTTTAACACAAATTGCGCACATGAAATATAGCGCGATGGAAGCTAGCATGCAAATTTTAATTTTAGTTGTGTACATGGTGGCCATATGGGAGTATAATTTATATTGGGGTAGATTTTAAAAATTAGCGCGATCGCGTACTTTTGTTCGCGCACCAGGCGCGAACAAAAGTACGCTGGATTTTATAAGATACGCGCGTATCTTATAAAATCCGGGGTCGGCGCGCGCAAAGGGGTGCACATTTGTGCAACCTGCGCGCGCCGAGCCCAGCGTGCACTGCCTGTTCCCTCCGAGGCCGCTCCGATTTCGGAGCGGCCTCTGAAGGAACTTTTCTTCGCCCTCCACCCATCCCCCCGGCCCTATCTAAACCCCCCCCCCCCCTACCTTTGTTGGCAGATTTACGCCTGCTAAAAGCAGATGTAAATCTGCGCGCGCTAGCGGGATGCTGGCGCGCCATCACCCGACCCGGGGGCTGGTCCGGAGGCCTCGACCATGCCCCCGGTTAAGGTGGAGCCCATTCCTTCCCCAAAAGGTTCTCCAGTTCCTTACAAAACTGAATCCCTCTTCTTTGCACCATTGTCTCATCTACACATTGAGACTCCAAAGCTCTGCCTGCCTCTGGGGGCCTGTGCGTGGAAAATGGAGCATTTCAGAGAATGCTACCCTGGAGGTTCTGGATTTATCTTTTTACCTAAGAGCCTAAATTTGGCTTTCAGAGCCTCCCTCCCACATTTTCCTATGTTGTTGGTGCCCACATGTACCATGACAGCAATGTTTAAAATCCTATCTAGGTGACACGTGAGGTCCGCCACCTTTGCACCAGGTAGGCATGTTACCAGGTGATCCTCACGCCCATCAGCCACCTGGCTGTCTACATTCCTAATAATCGAGACAGCAAGGGTATGGAAATAGGCTTTTAAGGCTGAGGGTAAGCTAGAGACTAGCGTCTACTGTCCTACAGCATGCTGTACTTTGGCAGAAAGATATCAGAGTGACTGTGGTATTATTGATGCTGCCGTTCTGTCTTTGCCATAGGAGATTCGGGATACAGTTGTAGGACCTGGCTTCTCACCCTCGTTGCTATACCCAACATGCTGGCAGAGATGAGGTACAGCGAGGCCTTATGTTCTACCCACTGTGTCATAGAACGCTTCTTCAGTGTTCTCAAAAGTAGATTTTGCAGTTTGGACAAACAGGTGGAGCTTTAATGTATGCCCCACCCAAAGTAGCAGATATAATGCTGCTGTTTTGTGTATTTCATAATCACGCTTTGCCATGGCATACCAATGGAGATACTTCCAGATCTACCCCCGGATCCCCCATGTGCACCACCACAAGCCAAGGACATCACATTGAGTGGCAGCCAGCTTTGGCAAAGCCTCATAAAATGCTACTTTGCCTGTTAGGCCTCAACTTCCCCTTCCATGGAAGGAGGGCCAGTAGAATGTTTGCAGCTGCTGTCTCTATCATCTTTCTTTGTCACTGCTCCTCTGTCTGGGTCATTGTGTAACAGAAAACACATATGCCTACTTAGGCTATATTTCTACAGTGGAGCAGTAGACTATACCTGAAAGATTGTAGTCAGATTAAAGATAACACCAAATACATGTGGCTGGCCTAATGTTTTCTCACCGATAGTGAGTCTAAAAGAGGCATGTGTCACAATAGTGTTCTTGTAGGACTGCCAACACAGTGTACATAGTTTAGCCTAGCTTGCTGAATTTTACTTGGCGGCCCTACCCCTTGTACCCTTTCCTAGCCTACACATGTGGGTGAGATAGTGCCATAGGTCTGATGGGACTCCAGCTGGGTCTGGAACCTAGAGAGCAATAGCTCTAGAAATCCTATAAGTCACAAGTAGCTCAGAAGCTTAAAGACACAACCTAAAGCTACAGGTAGACAGTTTAAGATATCAATCACAGAATTCCCATTTTACAGCCTCATCCCATAGCTGACAAACGTCTGCAAGTTGGGTTATGCACCTGTACTTGGGATGTTTTCTTTGCATGGGTTTGCAAAGTCACTGCTGACAGCACTGCCTCAGCTGTTTCAGAGCCACTGCTGACATCAGAGAGCTCACCTACCAGGCCTTCACTTACAGCCTTTGGTAAAACACAGATCCTTACAAGCTAGCATACCTCTTTGTGGTTGTATGCACCCATACACAGATGCTACATGTTACACTTACCTAGGTAAATTGTCAACTATCATGTCTAGATGGCATGGGCCTTGGCCGTTGGGTTGTCATGTTGGTGAGGTAAGTTTCTCGGGGAGGCGATACAAATATGCTGGTCAGGCTTTGTGAAGGCAGGATTGGGAATCAGATGGTGTCATACCTTCACTTTTATTTGCAAGTCACCTCAGAAATATCAACGTCACAGTATAGTTTCTAATCACTCTTAAGAGCACCCACATATCTCCTAAGAAAAGGTTTGCGTCAGTGAACCAATGTATAGCTGTGTTACCACCGGTGAACCCGATCCCATAAGTGGTGAAAGAAGAGGAGGCCCATGTTGCCGCCGGTGGATCTGATCCCACAGGCAGCGGAAGAAAGAGGTCTGTGTTGTCGCCAGTGGACTCAATCCCACTGACGGTGGAAGTTGCGGAGGCCCATGATGCCGCCGGTGGATCCGATCCCACTAGCAGCAGAAGAAGGAGGCCCATGTTGCAGTCGGAGGACCTGATCCCACCGATGGCAGAAAAAGCGGAGGCCCATGGAGCCGCTGGTGGACCCGATCCCACTAGCAGTAGGAGAAGCAGAGGCCTGTGGTGCCACTGGTGGTCCCGATCACATCGGCAGCAGAAGCAGGAGATCACAGCAGAGGAAGCCTGTCCTTCAGCTCCTATTCCGTTGCTGGCCCCGCGATATTGAACACTTGTGGTGCTAGACCTTCCTGTATTCTCACAAGATCAGAATACAGGAAGGTCTAGTACCACGAGTGTTGAATTACCATGGTGCTAGCATAGGAAGAGGAACTGCAGAACAGCTTTTCTCCACAAAGGAACAGGCTGGCAGCAGTAGCAGAGGAGGAATAACCCATGGATCCTGACTGCCTGGTCTGTACGTGTGTGTGTGGGTGTGTGAATGGGATACTGCCTATGATGGATGTATGTGTGAATGTATGGGAAGCTGCCTGGGATGGGTGTGTGTGTGTGGGGGGGGGGCTGCCTTGGAGTAGTGTTTGTGTGTGTGTATGGGAGGCCGTCTAGGATGGGGTGTGCATATGTGTGTACGTGTGTATGGGAGGCTGCTTGGGATAGGTGTGTATGTGGGAATGGGAGGCTGCCTGGGATGGGTGGGTGTGTGTTTGTGTTGTGTGTATGTGTATGTGTGAATGGGAGCCTGCCTAGGTTGCATATGTGTGTGTGTGAATGGGAGCCTGCCTGGGGTGTGTGTGTGTGTGAATGGGAGCCTGCCTGGGGTGTGTGTGTGTGTGTGTGCACATGCATGCATGGGAGCCTTTCTGGGATGAGCAGGATGTGTATGTGTGAGAATGGGAGCCTGCCTGGGATTTGAGTAGATGTGAATGGGAGCTTGTCTAGTCTGTGTGTGTGTGTGTGTGTGAGAGAGAGAGAGTGAGAGAGAAAATGGGGGTTGTAGGAGGATTCCAACCTGCCAGCAACAGAAATGAAGATGAGAGCCTGGGGCTGCTGGTAGATCCCAAGCAAAGAAGAACTGGAGACGCCTATGGGTTTGTCTGAGAGGGAGCATATGTGTGTGTATAAGAAAGAGGAGAAAGTTTGTGCATCCCCTTCCCACTTCTCCACAACAATCTCAGGGTGACTGGAAATCAAAAATTCCCAGGTATGGAGAGTGTGAATTTTTAAAATCCTTTTTAGTGTTATTTTTCAGATGTTATTTGTTATGTCTGCTGTTTTGAAATATTTTATTGGTTGTTTGGGACACTTAAAAAAAACTTGTTTATCAGCTTTTTCTGAAATATTATTATTAGAACGCCTTTAGTATTATGATTATGTATTTATTTTATTTCTTGATTTTGTTTGAGGAATGGTGATGGTTCTGTTTTTTCACTGTTGCACTGTTTGTATTTCTACTTTATGGTTGCTCTATTCTGTATTTGGTGAGGGTCTGTTTATGTTCTGCATGCGTGACTGAGGCGAGGCATTCTCCTAATAGGAAGTGTATTAGTGTTTTCGGGCTTTCAGAGGGTCAAGCCCACACCCAACACACATCACAATAGGCCTAATACCATATGGATTCCCAGTGTCTTTTCTGCAGGGATTTCTGGTTGGCATCACAGCAGTGCATGTAAATATAATATAAGTGATATTTTTACCTCAGAATACTGTACATTGATATTTTTCATGTAAAATATAAATGCACAGTTCTTAACTGTGTGCGTGCAATGGGGCGGGGGCATTGTGCAAGGCTATAAGGTTCTCCTGGTGCCCCTAATACCCTTGCATCAGCCATTGGTACATGGGGGGGGGGGGGGGTGTCAGTTTTTGAAGTTTGTATCACTAAAGGGAGCTAGGCTTTTTGGGCTTTTTTTTTTTTTTTTTTTTGTGGGTCCAGAACAGAGAATGAATGAATGGGGGGGTGGTGTATTTGTTTGCACAGGGCAGCAAAAAACCTAGCACCGGCCCTGGATAGCTTTAGTCAGATATGGAGATATCACGGTGCTACAAAGCCCTTGGCTGTTTGAGCTCAGGGCTAGTCCTGTGGTACTTCTGTATGTACCTAGAAAATATGCTGAGTACTTTGCTTGCTGAGATAGCTAGTATCAGTTACCGTCCGTATGCTATCTGTGACCACCTTTAAAGCACATAGGCTGAGGGCTTCTGGGGAGAACAGCTTGCAGAATGGTCCATTTCCAAGGTCGGTCATCACCTTTCAGGGGTTTTATAGTTGCAGGCCCTTGCTGATCCACATGGATGGCAGGCTGGAAGAGTTGTTGTCCTATAGGCTGTGCCTCATGTGTTGTTTGACACTTTTACAGTTAGTGTTGAGCAGGGAAGGTGTGCTGATAGACCCTCACTCATCAGCTCTGTGTATAGCATAAAGGCTAGAGAAGCTGATGTCAGCTGATGACCTCAAAGCTGCCTCACTGGGAAACCTTCCACTGTCTGGGGCAACTGCTCCCAGAGGTGTCATGTGCTTGGCATGATGGCTTATGCACTTTCTGTGTTCGCCTCTTTCAAAACAAGCATTTCCTGCCCTCTGAGGGCTTGAGGGGCCCATGTCAGTACCTGTGACAAAGTGCTTAGCATATATGCTTCTCACAGATGTCTGTCATGTTGGCAGGTGTACCTAATCTTCTGTGTGTACTTTGTAATCTGACTCCCTCATTATCACGTAGGAACCAGGCAACCAGAGACAGCACTGATGTTGGATTAAGGACATGCCAGGAACATACTCTTTGCCCATGTGTAGATGCACAAACTGCTGGAGGTAGTCTGTCCCAAAAAAAAAGGGCCAACACATATGTGTTACTGTGTGCATCTGGTGAGTGACATGTTGGGTTAGCCTTGGCCTACATCTCTGACTACAGGTGATGTTTGCCTCCTTGTTCCCTCCATTACCACATCTATGCATTCCCCAGAGCAGGCAGCGTGTGTGCATCCATTTTGTACAGACTGTCTTTTGCCATAGGTAATCCTGTGCTTCCACTGTTTATAAGGGGTACCTCAGAGAAACGAATGTATCATAGGGTGAGAAAATGTCCTCACACTTATTCAAAGACCGTTCCATGGCTCACACTGTTTATTGCTTGTGTTGAAGGGGGGGAGGGGGATGTGAAACTTGAGAGCATCAGACCTCAGATATGGTGTGTCACATTTCTGCATGAGTAGATATCTCCCTGTAGTGCACACCTTCCACCCCTCAACCCTGATGCTCTTCCACCTACTACTTGGAGTGGGATGAATTCTCTGCTTATTTGAGGGTGTGCATGATTCCAAGAGCTTCAGCTGCCAGAGCGGGTTTGCTGGTTTTTTTTTTTTGGGGGGGGGGGGGGGGGGAGGTTGTATGAGGCCTGCTAACACTCCTATTAGAGGTTCCATTTTTCCAGACCATGGCCTTCCTCTCTGTAGAGCAGATCCTGGACACTCCACATAGAGGATGCCACATTTTTTGCATGTCATTCTGCCAGATGAATACACTGGCAGCTTACACCTACAAAGATGCTGCCACCTGTAACTCAATATGTTTTATGTGCATACATAGAAGTGGTGTCACATTTCTGCAGTTGATTTTAGGGGACAGGGTTAGCAGCCGATTTTCCCAGCATCATTTGTTATATGTACAACCTGTGTGCTATGCACCTTTATCTACTTGTTGGCTGCTCTAACACCGTGTCAGCAGTTGTGTGACAATTGAGGAGGAGCGATGGAGTTGTGTAGGTTAGACTAATCCCACAGCCCCAGAGCAGACAGCTAGGAGGCCTGCTGTTGCCTGGGAGCAAGCAGATCTCCACAGACTGGCTGTCTCCCTTGTACTGGCCTGGCATGTAGATCTGTATAACACCTGTTAGCTAAGGATGATATTTAGCGACTAGGTCTTTAACTCAGCCTTTATGTCCCGGTATCTGTGGGCCACCTGCTCCCCACTGCATCTCACACCGCTGCGCCTTGAGATTGCTTGGGTGACGGTGCACCAGATCTGGCCCTTGGCTGACCTCGAGATCTTGGCTGCATGGTTGCCGAACAACATGGCATAATTTTCCAGGACCCCTCTCCCTTCTTCCCTGCCTCTCATTCTCCATCATCTCCATTCCTCAAACCACCACACCTCACCACTCCTCCTCCTCCTCCACCTCACCACCACTCCTCACCAATCCTCCTCCATCTCAACACTATGCCTCACCACTCCTACTTCTCCTCACTACCACTCCTCACCACGTTGCTCACCACTCTGCCTCCGTCTCACCATCATGCCTCAGCACTCCTCTTCTGCCTCACCTCCACACTTCACCACCATGCCTCACCACTCCTCTTCCTCACCATCACCTCTTATCACTCTGTCTCTCACTACCATGCCTCACCACTCCTCCTCTGCTTCACCACCTCACCACTCCTTCTCTGCCTCACCACCTCACCTCACCACTCCTCCTCCTAATCACCTCTACTCTCCACCTCAACACAAAGACAGACAGACAAACAGGACAAACTAACAAAAGTTTTCATACACACAGATCAAGACAATAGACCAAGGGAAAGGGAAACAGATGAGAAACAAGCCACAGGGCTGCACTCATAAATCGCTAACTACCGGTACCTCTAACCAACTACCACCAACTCACCTACTCTCCTCTCCTCTCTCCAGACGCCTGACACACACCCTCAAAGAGGCAGCTGCAGGAAGCCAGTATATATAAACTAGAAAAATAACGCACCACGCACCAATCTACTTACACTGCATAAAATGATGCATGATGCGGTGATGCAATGCACTATGCGCTCATGCAACGAACGACACGATAACACAATGCACCATGTGTAAATTTCCTATGTGATGCTGTAGATAGGAAATTAGCTTAACCATGCCCCTTCTTTTTTTTTTTTTATCACCGGTGCTATTTCATTATATTTATAGCAATTTGATGAATCTAGGCCAAAGTTTGTTAAATTATATCCCAAAAATAAAAAAAGAATCAATAGAAAGATAAAACATATAGATGAAGATGAGTAGAGAAGGAGTGCTAATGTTTAGGGGCTTGATCTAAGAGGGCCCAGGTGGGAAATAAGGGAATGTATTGAGAATTAGTCTAACTCTGTTATTAATGATGCTAATAACCTCCTTTAGCCTGCACAGTATCACAGTTTTATAATGCCTCGACCTTCCTTCCTGGGTTTAATTGGATAAATCCTGGAATTTCTTAGTCGGGCTGGCCTTCCAGGTTTCTTACATGTGATGCATCTAACAGTAATATGATTGCTGCAGTATTACTGTGCAAAGTGATGGTCTGATCATTTTACTTTATATACCTATATTGACATCTAATAAAGAATTGAATTTAAAAAAATAAAAGTTAAAACAATGTACATCTTCACCATATTGATGTATAAAAAAAATTAACTTTAGGATACCAAGATCCTAATGAATATTTCTTTCCAATTATACCAACCCTCACTATGTCCCTTACAGCAATATTATAATGAATGTTTTTGACCAAATAAAGAGGCACCATGTTTTAAGAAGCCTGTTTCTCTGAGCTTTTTATTTTCCTGGATTATGATTTCATGCTATCGCTACACCAAATAATTGTGTGTAATGCCAGCAATTCACCATCAGATTTCACAGATTGGAATACTTCATTCTGAATTTTAGCATGGTTATATATTTTATAAGCATGACACAGAAGTGGATGTTGTCAAAAAAATGCTGTCATGTTGAAAATGTTATGTATTTAATATTGCACTAATATGATAAAAGCATGATCCTGCCAATCTCATTGCTATGTGCTTGTGCAGCTCACTGTACTCATCTGATAAATCTGATTACCTTTATTGTTACAATTAGCTCTCACTCAGCAGCCTAAATCTGTTTCCAAATCATGTCCCTGGGGAGCTGTGTAGTGGGATTTAAAATGTCTTACTACAGTGATTGATCTGGCACAAGCTTTTGGTACAAAGACCAATTGTGTGAGACAGCTCTGTAGCTAAAGAGCTGAATACAATGCTGCAATTCTGTCACTGACATTGATTGATTTGGGGGTCTAGCACCGCACATGAGTGGAGCTCACAGTCTTAAGCATGAACTGCATATTCACACGAGAGCAGGATTTTGCTATGGAGACTTAGCTGGAAAGCTAGAAATATGTCCCTCAAATATTTTTAATATTATGTCAAGCTGACTGAAAAGAAGACATGGCTTGTTCAATGAAATCAGTACAGATGGACGTGAGAGTATTATCTTAATAAAAACAGGTTTGAAACAGGGATGTACAGGAAGAATAGCAAAGTGCATAATAATGACCGAAAAGTTATATAAATATCTCTCTCTGTGTGTCTGTATCTCTTTACAATATATCTTTCTTTCTTAGTTGAATCATGATCATTCATATTCCCTTAATATTAGTGTGAAATAATATACTTGTTCAGATAATAGTATGCCAGCATGATTTTACATCTAGCATAACAAAGTAATGATTGTCTGTCCTTCCAGATAAAACAGTGGAGCAGAGAAGAAGGCTATTGACAAAGACAGATTTAGAAGTGGAATCAGTTTGCATGTTACTGCTAAAGTAGTCAGTCAGAAAGGAAGGTTATCAGCTCATTCCATTTAGCCTTCTGTACATTGGCGTGTCTGTGCTCTCAATGGGTGCACTGTCTGGTTGAATATTTATTTATTTATTTATTTGAAAGGATTTATATCCCGCTCCCATCAATGTTCGGGGCGGGTTACAATAGTACATTCATAATTAAATCTAAACTTAAAATCCTAAGACAAAAATAAACATTATAAAAACTGACAATAAAATATAGAAAAAAATCTTAAAAAAAAAAAATTAAAATGGCTAGAAAAGTAGGAACAGGTTATTGGGATTCGCACAAATCAGTAAAAGCTTGCTTAAATAAAAAGTGCTTTAAAGCTTCCTTGAATTCTTTGAATTACCTATGGATCTAAGGGTTTGAGGTATGGAGTGCCATAGGATGGGTCCTGCGATGGAAAATGCATGCTCGCATGTTGCTACAAGTCTTGTAGTTTTAGGAGAGGGGACTTGTAACAGCAATTGATTTTTTGATCTTAAATTTCGGGAGGGGATATATAAATGTAAGCTAGCAGACAACCAAGTGTTATAATAATTAAGATTGTGTAAGATTGATAGAATTTTATATTGTGTGCGCCATTTGATAGGTAACCAATGTAGACTAAAAAGAATTGGAGAGATGTGTTTATGTAATTTTGTATTAGATAACAATCGTGCTGCTGCATTCTGGACTAATTGAAGTGATCGTATTGTGGATTGAGGGAGTCCTTCATAAAGGGAATTGCAGTAGTCAATGCTTGTCAATACCAATGATGGAAGGTCTGTTTGGCATGCAGATGTGTCTGTTAAAGGTTTGATGTATTTTAGGAGTTTATAAAATGAAGATTTTATGACAGTTTTTATGTGATTTTGCATGTCTAATTTGGTATCTAGTAAAACACCAAGGGCTGGATTCATCATTCTTCGCAGAATGATGAATCCAGCGAAAAAGGGGGTGGGGGGCAAAGGGGGGGTGGGCCTGCGAAAGGCCGCAGCCGTTCACACCCCGGTGCTGTGATTTCGCCGGCCGCAGTGCGACCGACTGCAGCCTTTCACACAAATAGCACCATCGTAAAAGGTGGTGCTATTCACAGCGGGGCAGATTTTCAAAGGGGTACGCGTAAGATACGCGTGTAGCCCCCGAAAACCCGCCCCAAGTTCCCCCTGCGCGCGCCGAGCCTATGTTGAATAGGCTCGGCGGCGAGCACAAGCCCCGGGATGCGCTTAAGTCCCGGGGCTTTCCTGGGGGGGGGGGAGCGTGTCACGGCGGCGCGTCATTCAGGGGTGAGGCCGCGGGCGTGGCTCCGGCCCGGGGGCATTTCGGGGACGTGGCCGAGGCCTCCAAAACAGTTCCCGGGCCGGCAGGTGTAACTTTTAAAACAAAGGTGGGGGGTTAGATAGGGCTGGGGGGGTGGGTTAGGTAGGGGAAGGTGCGGGGGGGGGTGGAGGGAATGGAGGCAGGCTGCGTGCCGACCCCAGATTTTAAAGGATACGCGCGGCTACATGCGTATCTATTAAAATCTGGCATACTTTGCGCCTGGTGCGTGAACAAAAGTACATGCGGGCGTACTTTTATAAAATCTACCCAGTGCTACTGCCGGCGATAATGTCCCTCACATTATCGCCGGCAGCGGTGCCATGGCCAACTCCTCCCCCTCCCCACCCTGACTCCTCTCCTCCAGCTAATTAACATCCTATCACACGCGAAAAGCCCCCCAAGATTGTAGATATTATTCAAGATTTTAATTATTGTATTATCAAATGTAAAGATTTGGGGAATTTCTTCAAAGCGAGGGTGACCTGAAATCATGATTTCTGTTTTTGATAACGTTTAGACTGAGTTTTTTGTGTGTTAATCATGTTTTAATTGAGGAAAAAAGATATAGTGATAAATCCTGCTGAGTCGGAAAATAAAACTGAATATCATCAGCATAGAGGCGATAGGTAACGCCTAGAGTTGAAAGAAGTTGGGAAATGGGAGTGAGGTAAATATTGAACAGAACAGCAGAGAGGAGCCTTGAGGGACTCCTGGGTTTAAGGGGAATTGAGAAGGTGTAGTGTGGTTTATGTGTGTTTGTTGGGTTCGATTTGACAAATAGGAGCTAAACCAGATACAGTATACCAATACTGGATAATCTGGAGAGTAGAATTTCATGGTTAATGGTGTCAAAAGCAGCTGTTAAATCTAAGAAAATGGTGCCCTGATCAAAACATTTCCAGGGTCTTAACCCGTGCATTTTATTTCGGCTTCATTCACCAAGAAGTTTTATGAATTCTAGTTTGAAACTGCCTGTTGACATTACCTTTATTCTGTAAAACAGCAAACTCAGCTGTTGTTACCTTCATGAAATATCAGTTTGGATGTAAATTTCTCTTAATTTGCTATTCCCTAGCATCAAATCCCCCACCTGATATACTCGGTCAATTAGAGTTTGCAAATAAACGCATCCAAAAAGCTACCTCACAATGCAATAAATACAGTACATCTCAAACACCTTGCATTGCTCCAAGATACTCTGTGTGTCTATGTAAGAATTCACTGTTTGATCACATAAATGTAGTCCAAAAAGGAAATGCAAAAATCAGAATTTTTCTTTTTATAATTTTTAATTTAATAGAGGGAGTTAGTGTATGCTCCATTTTAGTTACCTCTGAACTCTGTAAATTTGTGTTCCATAATCTGTTACTTATCATTGCGCACAGTATGTGTAATCTTTAAAAGCAATCTTTCTGATTCATGTCTAGGTCTGGAAGTGTGAGGAACCATTGGACTGAGATTTACTCCTTTGTGAAAAGTCTCGCAGAGAAGTTTATCAGGTAACATTAACAGAGCATGAGCTCCCTTTTCAAAAGCAAGCCAAATAAATGCTGACACAGTCTATCCCATGCTGCAGGGATATAAAAAAGTAGAATTACACTTGGCTTTTTTTTTTTTTTTTGCGCGCTACTGGGTTATTCAAGGAGCTGTACAATTGTGATCATTTCCTGCTCGAAAGAGCTTACAGTGTCAAAGAGTACCTGAGACATATGGAAGGTAAAGAGGGCTATTCATTAAAGTGCAGTAACCCACATTAACTTTAACACAGGTCAGAACTGCCGCAGCCCCATTATTTTTGATGGAGCTGATTCACCAGCCTGCACATGTTAACCCGTGTTAAAGTTAGCATGAGTTACTGTGCTTTAGTGAATAGCTCTCTGAAAGAATCGCCCAAGGTCATAAGGAGTGATCATTTAATTTGATTTAATTCTTTAATTTATATTCTGCCTTTCATGACTGGTCAGCCACTTCAAAGCGGATTACATGCAGGTGCTGTAGGTATTTCCCTCTTCCCCAGAGGCCTCACAATCTAAGGGGCCTATTTGCCCATATTATTTGGTCTAGATTTTCTGTCAGTTTTTATAATTTTGTTTTATAGTTTTGATTTACGTGTTCTGATTTACTGCTTGTTTTATAATGCAGGTTTTATTATCATGAACCCCTGGATAACTCTTACAGGCGGCATATAAAATTGAAATAAAGAAATAAATAACATTTTTACCAGGAGATAGATATTTAAAAGACAGCCGGCTAGGAAAGTTAGATAAACATATCCAGCTAAATCAGCCGTGGTTTTCAGCGATGCGCCCGTGCCACTGAATATACCCAGATAATTTTTAGTTAGCTGTATAAGTTTTATCTGGCAAATTTTAGACCTGCTTAATAAGTCTAATTAATCCAGCTAATGTAAGGTCTGCTTCATCAAGGTATTTTCCCATAGACACAGAATGGGAGAAAAGCCTTTCAGGTGAATGTTCAAAGGAGTTATGTGTGCACATTTAACATATTATTGTAGCGATTTTCAAAAGCCATTTATGCACATAAAGTGCACTTCCGTGAGTAAATCCTAACGACAGTCCAATGGCATATATATTGTATCAATTTTTAAAAGTCCATTTACACTGGCAAAGTGTGTTTACATGTATAAAATCCTTTTTTAAAATCAGGCCCTAATAGATCCCTAAATTTATGCATGAGGCAAGTTAGGGTGAAGTGACTTGCCCACAGTGAGAAAGTGGGAAAAGCACAATTTGAACCCTGGCTTCTATGGTTCTTAGCACATTGTTCTACCACAGATGTTCTCAACTCAGACTTCAGAGCACACCCAAACAGTCAGGTTTTCAGGATATCCACAATGAATATGCATATGATAGATTTGCATGCACTGCCTCTAATGTTTGCAAATCTATCTCATGCATATGTTCTTATGTTCTTATTATAAGCCACAATGAACAAATGTGTTTTAGAATATGCGGAATACAAGTGTAATAAAACAAATAAATAAATATCCCAAAGACTAGGTTGATAACCACTTTTCCTAACAATTAGGCTACTATTCCACTCCTGTGTGCAGTTTGGCTTCTGTCCTGCAGAATTCTTGATACTTATAAGTGTCCGACAGTTTGCAGGCATTTGACCTGTGGCATGTTTTCTCATGCTGCAAAAAATGGAACACAGGCCGGCTCAAAGGATATTGGGTCCCATCCTATTGAGAATTATTCCTGTGCATGATTTTCTGTGCACTCCTGAATTTCAAAGAAGAGCTCTTAATTTTGTACCAGGTGCATAGTTTTATTAAGGTATTTGTCTATTTGAATTTAGAAATGTTACATAATTGAAAAAATGTGCAGCTCTGGTGGTGAGAAAAGCACAGCTTTGCTAGTTGCATGAGGCCTGGTTTAGCCTGTTTTGAAAACTATTTGTTATGTTACTGTAGACTATGATGTGCATAATTCAGAAGACCAGTGAGCAGCAAAGTTCTGGGTAATTTTACTGGATAACTTTAGCCAAATATTCATCAAGTTTTCCATTGAATATATTCTGTTAAAGTTACCAGAATAACTTTAACTATTCCCGGTTATATTCAGAATATAGCAGGGCAACATTAAAAAATACCCTTCCAGGCAGCAGGCCTGATCCTCTACCCTCCCACTTCACAAAATACTGTAAGAAAAAAACCATAGCATTTGATTTCCCCCCACTGCAATCTCCCCTCAAAAGAATTAAAAGAGGTTGCGGACCACAGTGTCCCATGAAACCTTTCCCCTCCCCCGATTTGAAAAATCCCTTACAGGTTTGGGCCCCCTCTGAACACCCATCCACAACTCGTATCTCCACCCTCATGTCGGACGCAAACCCCCCCCCCCCCCAGGCAATCGGGAGCCCCATACAATTGAACCACTACCAGTGTTGCTATGACAGCAAAACTAGTAGCGTGCACTGGTGCTTCTTAACCCAGTCCTCAGGGCACACCTAACCAGTCAGGTTTTCAGGATATCCACAAATGAATATGCATGAGAGAGATTTGCATGCATTGCTTCCATCGACAGTAGCATCAATAGTGTATGCCACCAGCACTGCTGTCAGAGCCACACTGGAAACGGCTGAGAGCAGTACAAATGCACTATCCTCCTGAGAGTCTTCGGGCTTTGGGAATTGTTACAGGAACTGGGGGAAGCAGGTGTTATGACCCAATTATGATTTGTATGTATTTTAAGAGGTGGAGGATCAGGAGATTGGCTCGATTTGCACTTTTGTGTTTTTTATCCAACTGGCTCTATTCCTGATATAGCTAATTAATGTTCGTTATCCGGGTACGTGTACCCGGATAACTATAGGCCTCTTGAAAACTGAATATAGGTATTATCCAGCTAACTCATTTGGATAAGTTTGGCCTGCTCTGGAAAGCCCCCAATTTATCCAAATCAATGTTGTCTGGTTAATCACTTTAGCAGGATAACTTGGAGATTGAGACTGGTGGGAAATTTGTATGGACCTCTGTATCATTATCCTTTTCTTTTCCTTGACCTAATCCTGACCTTGCTTTTGCATTGTCTCCTGCTGTTTCTGGTTTAGTCCGATGCTGCGTATGTCCTTCATAGTCTTTTCATCCCGAGCAACGATCATTATGAAGCTGACGGAGGACAGGTAGGGATTTGACGTTGTGGGTCAGGGGGAAGGGTTAATGTTTCAACTTGTTTTGTCAATTTTCTCTTCCCTTGTTGAATAGTGAAATACGACCATCACCACGTTTAAACATTTTGCATGGGTTTCTTGTCACTGGGATCCTATTTTATGTTGTACAGTAGCCATAAAGGTCCCAAAGGAAAAAAAGATTCTTTGTAGGTTTTGTATTGGACTGACAGAAGAATCATCTAAACAGGATGCTAGACATGAACTTTTGAGACATCATGAGCTTTCAAAGGGATCGATGTGGTCTCGTAAGTTCATATACAATATTTTCTTTGGCTCATTCTTATATTGATCCAAGAAAAGGAGTCAGCCTATTTTCAAAAGACCTTTTTCCATGTTTATGTTCTGCAGCTACTCTGCTTTCGGGTTTGTTTTTCCTCTGAAAGATGCTTCCATGTATTATCTGAATGGGTGTTGCACACTCATATGAATGAGGTTGTATTTTACTTGCTGAAAACTAATCCCTGCTCATGCCGTGCTCCAAGAAGAGGCATTAAAAACAAGTCCTCTGTTTGGAACTTCAGGAAATTGTGCCCTCCAAGTAAAAATAATTCTTTCCTGTCTCTAAAAAAGACAATCAAAGAAGACCATTTAGATTAGTACCTAGTAGACATAATCTCACCACATCTAGATAGAAAAATAGTTCTGTTAACCTCTAGGAACTTAACTAAGTTCCATCAATGTTTGCTAAAGTGTCATGGACCCTTTGAGTAGTTTAAGCCCAAATTTTAAAAGCCCTGCACATGTAAAATTCTGGGGTTACGCGCGTGGCCAGGCCTGGCAGCGCCGCATGCATTTTTGAAAGAGCCCGGCCACGCGCGTAACCGCCCCATACGCACAGAAGTGCCGAGCCAGAAGAAAGGGGCGGGGTCTGTGTGGGGAGGTGCGGGGCGGGACAGAGCCATTAGACGCTGTCCTGGGGATGTGGGCACCAGCAGCTGGCCAGTGTTTGGAGTTTACTTCTGCTCCAGAGGAGCGGTAAAAATCAAATCAAAAAATTTGGGGATAGCTAGGGTAGATTTAGGGGTTGGGGAGGAGAGGGGAAAAGATAGGAAGGGTAGGGTTAGGGAAGTTCCCTTCCAGTCTGTTCCTTAATGGGAGGGAACTGGTCTAGGCCCAATTGCGTCGCTGCACATATTTTTCAAAAATTCCCCCTCCCTGCGTGCAGAGGAGGCCACCAGCTCGCAGATGTGCACGCGGACATGAAAATCCAGCGCGCATGTGCGTGCAGGAACCGTATTTTATAACAAGTGTGCGTCGAAGCGTGCATGTTATACAATTCGCACGTCCATGTGCACGTGCTGGGAACTGCGTGCACATGGACGTGCGCGCCTTTTAAAATTGACCCCTTATTGTACAACTTAAATAACCATTCCATAAGAACTTCCTCTGAATGGGTGTATGACTCGTTCCCTTTAAGCTCTTCTTGCATCCACACTTTTCAAGGGAAGAGCTTCTGCCAGCACTTGCTAAGGCCTTCTTATTCACGTACAAAATAGACTCAGATTCCCCCATCAGTCTCAGTTTTAGGGGAAGCCTCTCACCCTTTAATTATTTTTACTCCTTTCTGTTTTTTTTCCTGTTCCCTGCTATCTTTTCTTTCAGATTTGCTGCCAAATAACTGTGTACCACAATGATTGCACTTTAACGAGGACCTTGTACAGTAGTATAATTGCTTCAGGCTGCACACACTTCTTTACTTATTGCATGCCAGCACATTTAAATTATGATCCACTATAACACCTTGATCCTTTTCCAGCTTTGTTTAGGGAAACATTGACCCATGCACTCTGGAGTTTGCTTGTATATCTTTCTGTTCTGGATGTATCATGTGCTTTTATTTGCATTGAATTTTATTGGCCACTGGCCAGTCCTTTTTTCTAGCTTTTCTAGATCATTTTTCAATATAAGTGTACCTCCTCCAACTTTGTGGCATCAGTAGAATTGAACCATTGCCCTTTTTGCCTACTTCAAATCTCTAGTTAATTAAAAAAGTTAAACAAAACTGAAGATTGCGGTGCTCCACTATTTCAGCACAGCAGTCACTGGTGCCACTATCTTCGATCACTGTGAAATTGATCTTTCAATCAGTTTCTGTCCCTTTTCAAATGTTACATTCATTCCTCCGTTTCTAAGGTAGTATTGTGGCATTACATCCTTCGCAGTGTTTGAATAAATTATATGGCCCTTCTCGAACTGGGCTTGAATCTGAAGGAACGAGCCAGCTTTGTTTGTTTTTTGTGTTGGCCTTCCATGCTGCCTTTTACATTCTCCCACGGAGCTGGCCCGTGGCTGTAGTCGGAGATCAGCTCAGAAATGGCTAGTAAAGCTGTCGGTCTGGCCAGCCAAAAGTCAGCCAGACTGAAGTGTTCCTTGCGGGTGGGTAGTACTGTGACAGCACCACACACAGCTTCGCACAAGCAAAAATGTATTTGTTTATACAAACAATTGTGATTGATACACTCCCCGCCACCTCCCTTCTGTGGCCTGTCACGGAGTTTCTAGAGGAATATGGTCTACAATTTACAACCTAAATGGCTTCGAGAGAAAGTCAGTGGAGAGGACAAACATTTTTTTTGAAAAGTTATTTGCTTCTTTGAAATGTGTTTAGCACTCTCACTCATAAGTAACACCAGTAACAATATCAAAGTGCTTCTTCAAAAAAGTCTGTCAGAGATGTATAGAATGCTATAAAGTCACTGTCATATATATATATCGTAGTATGATGTATCCAAGTCAGGATATGTACAGTGCTACAGTAAATGCATACTGTGAATGTTATAGCTATTGTAGCTGGTCTGTCTTGTGAAAAACAATTGTCTTCATATGCAGCTACAGTATATAGATAAAGGAAAGTTAAAAGAAAAGAAACAGCAGGTTGGTGCAGCAGCTTATAGGGGTCTGGATTTTAAAGATCTGATATGGGTCATCGTTAATGGCATCTAATAAAAAACTGCAGGATTTTCAGGACTTGAGAAACATCAGTGATAAGGGATGTGTTTAGGATCCAATTAGGCGTTTGATAAAGGAGATGGTTTTGGGGCTAGGGACCTGCTATGAGCCACCAGACACAGATCTGCTAAAGGTCGAGGGTTACGAGTTTAGTAAAGGCTGAAGGTTACAGGCGCCAAAATGGAAGATGGTCAGGTTGGGGTGGGGGAGCGGGGAGCCAGAGGAGAAGGATCGTGTAACGGTCGTATGTTGAAGTTTATGTATTGTTATATGCTAATGATTTGGAATAGAAAAATAAGAACTGTTTCGATGCATTTTTTCAAGGGAAGCCATAAGAAGAGGTCTTGAGGTCCTTCAGCATGAAGTGCCTGGAGGAGACACCTTCATGCATGAAGGATTTAAAAAGGTAAACACCACAGGGCCTTTTTGATTTTACATATGAATCAAGTTCTCCACCTTTTGCTGCGTTGCTGTTGTACCTTAACATATTTTAAAATATATATTTACAGGCAAATGAGCAAATTTACCATGAAAACTATGGAGGTAGGCACTGGTATTCTATTTACATTTCACAAAATAGTTTGCACTAGCATTCTGACCTCCAAGTATCTGGAGTGGAAAGTGTGATTTGCTAAATGATGATATCCCTGTGTAGCAATGACTGATTTTAAAGTACTGGCTCATATCTCTTACAATAAAAATGTTTGTTTTATTGACTTTGTTAGTTTTCATTCTTGAGTTTGCTTCTTGACAGACACCTTTTTAAACTCCACGGTTTTCTTTTTTTTTTTTTTTTAATGAAATCTCTTAGCCCTGCCCGCATTTGCAACATGAGATAATTATAGTTGCTACGTTTGTACAACTATCTGGAAAAATAGTTGATGCTATACAGAGGCTATTCAAAATGAATGATGATTTTATGATAGATAGCAGTATAAAAGAAATGCAAACACTGTCCAAGAAATGCAAACAGAATCTGAATTTTTTTTTGTTTTAAGCAAAGAATTATGGTTACCATGCTAATCCAAGGATTTGGATTTGTAGAATTAAGGGTCAACAAACAAGTTTTAAGTATATTAGACTAACTTAATACATCTGCAATGAACAAAAGCTCAAAAGCTAGTCTCAGTTGTATTAAGTTAGTCAAATAAAAAGGTATCACCTACAACATTTTTTGACCCTTAATTCTTTTTATCCTAGAAATATTAGCTTTATATCTGAACCATCTGCATTCTGTATGTTAAAATATTTTAGTACATGATTTCAGTGAATGGTGCAAGCTAACCTTCCCTTGCATCTTCTCTTGTAGATTGATTTGACGTGTAATGCATTACTGCTGAACCTAAGTCTAACAATGTTATTTCACAACAATGCAGGAGTCAGGGCAGCCAGTGTGATAATTGCTTTAACTGATGGGGAACTGCAGGATGCTCAGTTCTACTATGCTGAGAAAGAGGTAAGCCCTTAATATCTTGTAAAGCTTGATCTAAACCCTGGGATCCAGTGTGTATCCTCACAACGAGGGGAAAAGGTTAGATTGAGCAATGTGACCGTCAGGTTGGGCTATTTTGGGAACAAGTGCATCCGCTCTATGCCAGAGTTGCACACTGGAGCTTGAGGCTTGAACAGCTAATTTAGGATGTTTTGTTGTGTCCTTTGGGAAGCAGGAGCCCTCCTCTTTGACCAAAATATTTTCTGCTTTCCCTTCTCAGACAGGCCTGTTATTCCAATGCATTTTCATGGGAGGTCATTTGGTTCTGTTTTCTTTATCCTAATTGCCTTCATCCCTCACAAATCTCTCTCTCCTCTCCCACCCACCAAAGTTACCTGAATATGCAAAAGTTGCTTGGTGTGTAACTTCAGTGCTTCCTTCTCTTCAGGCTGACAGAGCCAGAAGCTTTGGGGCCATAGTCTACTGTGTTGGAGTGAAGGATTTTAATGAAACTCAGGTAACTTATTCATGTGTGTCCTTGTTTTTATGCATACATGTACATATCATGCTTTGGTATTAAATTAACACATCCATGTTTAACATGTTTTTCTGGCATTTGTTTTATAATTTTCCGTGAGCTTATCATATCTTTTGGTTCCAAAAAATGGAATGAATGCAAGAAGTAAAGTATCTGTTAAAGCGGCTGGTTTTCATCTGCTTTCATGGTTTTCTTCTTCCTCTTGTTGTTTTTTGTTTTTCCAGCTATCAACCATTGCAGACAACATTGATCATGTTTTCCCTGTGATTGATGGATTTCAAGCTTTAAGGGGCGTTATTGACTCCGTAAGTGAAAAAGAAAGATGTACTGTGTTGTTAAGTTTAAAAAAATGAAACAACAGAAAAATACCTGCCACCCAAAATTTACAGCTACTAACTTTGCTTCACTTTTTAGATTCTGAAGAAATCATGCATTGAAATTTTGGCTGCCGAGCCTTCCAGTATTTGTGCAGGAGGTGAGTTTGTGCTAACCGTATAATGGCTGCTAAGAGCAAAGCAACAGAGGGTTTGTGGCTATACCTGTATTGACACCACTGAAAATGACAGTATGAGGACATGTAACTGTGCCATTTATGACTCTACTCCTTCAACAGTTCAGTCATTCATTTTCATAATTTTTGCACTAGTAAAAATAGATATCACATCTTTAGATGCATTTACAAGAAATTATATAAAAGAAAAAAAACCTTGATTCATTTGAAGGCTTCATTTCAAATGTGCATATGACTAAGTTTTGAAAATCATTAAGGATTGAGTCACTCTCCAACTCCTTTGGGTCTCTGGAGATCAAGTAGTAGGAAATATTCACATTTTGCTGAACAGCAATTGTGGTAAAACGAGATATTTAGCAGATATTTGGCGAAATAAAGGATATTCAGAAAGGCAAAAAACAATGCACAGGATAGGTATCCAGAATAAATGACACATTAGAACCCTCTTCTCTGCACACAGACATACCCCAAAATACTAATTCACCCAAATACATACATAAATGCTTTTTATTAAGGATGTGCATTTGTTTTAAACAAATGGATAAAACATAACAGATAATCCCATATTTATTTCTTTTGTGGCCCCACAAAATAAATGGAGGGATCCCTTGAATGAAACAAATATTCTTCATCCCATTTGCTTATGTTTCCATTCATTTCTATGGCCCATTGATGTGTATGGCTGTATACTGCTGAGGAAAAAACAACAACTGGTAACTATAGGAACCAGATTTTGCCTGTGTGACCTCATTGCCTTGTTAAAGTCTTGACAGAGCCAAGGCAGGACAAGTAGCAAAGGAAACCACCTAGAAGACAAATCACAATGAGACATCTTTCAAATCTAGCTTATAGCTACTATCTGGATCAAGTATGCTGACATCCTCTCACTGTAAAGTCTAAGTATGTTCAAGAAGCTCTGTATTTTCTCTTTAGCTTTGGTCAGAGGAGGGTGTGCTTTTAGAAGCTCTTAGACTTTTAAAAAAGCTTACAAACTTTGCAGTTTGGCACTGGTAAAGGGCTGCTTTTGTTTATCTGTTGGCTGCAATGGTCTCTCACACTCACTGTGCCAAAAAAAGAGGAAGTGTACTGCTACTAACTTTGATATTTTTCTTCACTGGGGGAGGGTCAGGGAGGGAAACACTAGACAATGTGGAGGTTGCAGTTGCATCAGAGCTACTGAATTTTTTTGTTTGTGTCTGGCTGTATACCAGTGAGGTGAGCAGTGCACATTCAAGAGACTGAAGATAAAAGTCTTACCAGGATGCCATTCTTTTTTGTCTATTACTGTTTAATGATTTTTTTGTGTTTTGGAGTCAGTCAGCACCAGTGCACACAGCACAGCACATATGCATGGTATATGTGTCTGTGAGTGACAAACAGTGAGTGGTATTGTAAATTGGGTATAGTTACAGTATTATTTGTAACATACAAACCCCCAGTAGGCAGTGCACTTCAACAAATTCCAACATGTCGGAAGAAGGGAGAGGAGAAAATATTGGCATGGTTTGCAGTTTGGCAGGGACAGCAATAAAAAAGGCAATCCTGTTCCTAAATTGAAGAAGGATTTTTTTAGGTTCAGAATAGCAGGAGAGGAAGGTAGCTCAAAGTAGAAGAAACTCAAATTTGAAGAGTACAATTTGTGCCACCACCATGTCTTCCTATCCCTCTTGTTTTGGTGCAGAAGGAAAAGGTGGGAGAGTCATCCAAGACTGGCAGTAACAGGGCAGGGGCATGGAGAGAGGAAGAAAAAGTGCAACAGCCAGAATCAGTTACATGCGCCTCTACATTGGTTACTGTTTCTGAGGCAATAGACATAGTATTTTCAACAATTGATTCTGAAGAAGAATCTTGCCTAATATTTCCTGAATCAGAAAATATTGAAGAGCTAGTAGCCAAAGAAAATTTGGGAGGATTAATCAATAGCATCTTAGTCTCCATGTCAGTGATAGAGGAGATAGATGATACTGACGGTGATGAGAACAACCTCAGCAAGATCAGGCAGTGCAGGTAGAGAGCATGAGCAATGCTCCTGGTATTTTTCCTCAGGGTTTACCCTCTACCTCAACTCTAGTACTAGCATTAGCCTACAAGGATGTAAAGAAGGGATCACAGAAGAAATCCCTGATCTGGAGACACTTTAAAGTTAAGAAGGACCCACATTTTGCTCAGTGTATTTATTGCAGTAAGAATATCAGTCAAGGGAAGCAAGTGGGGCATCTCACAAATGCTGGTACGCAGCGTCACCTGCAGAAGCAGCACACAGCATTTTCATCAGGGGAGGTTGGCACTACTAGCCTGAGGAACTATTCTGACACTCCAAGTGAAAGCCAGAGGAAAAGGATTGAAAAGGGCAAACTCTTCCCCAAGTTGATCCTATGGTCTCTTCC
Source organism: Rhinatrema bivittatum (assembly GCF_901001135.1). Classification (NCBI taxonomy): domain Eukaryota; kingdom Metazoa; phylum Chordata; class Amphibia; order Gymnophiona; family Rhinatrematidae; genus Rhinatrema; species Rhinatrema bivittatum. Next base: position 188,354,812 of record NC_042621.1, read on the forward strand.
ACCACTCAGGTAGCATGTTAGCAGTTCCCAGCCATGTGTCTGAAGTGGCAACCCACCATAAAGGAAATCGGATGGTGTTTTGTAGCACTCTCCTGGAGAAAGAGGCAGGTAGCATTTAAAAGTAATGAAGAACATCAGAGAAATGATTTCCTTTGATGAGCAGTCTCTGCAGATAGTGGAGAATGTGGGCCTTAAGTGTCTTCTGTATATGTTAGCCCCTAATAAGAAAGTGCCCTACAGAACTACATTTAGTAGGAAGGTAGTCCCCACCCTGTACAACCAGTGTTGTAGTTAGATGCAGGCACAACTAGCTAAGGCACAAAGGAGTATCATCCATTTCACCAATCACATGCACTCTTACTTCTCTCTGACAGCACAACAGTGGGACCTGGCTGAGGCAGGGACTAGCAGCAGCTCTAGTGGGGATGGAGCATCAGGGTGCAGAGAATTTGAAATCTGTCACAGAAAATAATACATATGCACTTGCTATACTTTGCAATCTTTCAGTCCCAGCATCTCACATTCATGAAGGAGTTACTGGTAGCCAAGGTGTGTTGAGTGCCAGAGGCAGACACACAGTGGGATGTAGCACAGAAAAGAATGGCCACCTCAGAGAATAGTGCAAGCATGAGAATCATCCTGTCAGCTAGTATGTCATCCCCTACCTCAGTATTCTAAAGCCATATTGCCTGCAACAAACCATCTCTCTTGGTTCGGGCTATAGTTAGCAAGAAAGACAGCTGTGCTCATCCCAGCAAAGGAGACACCAGCAGAAAATTTGTGACATGCCTTCTCACAGAGCCCATTGAGATCATGGACACAGATGTGCTGGCATATTTGGCACCCAAGTTCACACTCTGGAGAGACCTACCCAAGGTGGTTCAGCACTATCTTTCCTGCCTACCAACCAGTATGTCCAGAGAATATGTTTTCTCAATGGCAGGGAACATTGTGAGCCCTCATCACTCAAAACTGATGCAAGAATAGAAAAGCTGGTGTTTTTGAAAATCAGTCTGCCTTTGCTTGGGTTTTCAAACTTTCCATGCAAGTGGAAAGATGACTCAAATCACTTTGAAGGCCTTGCTACAACTCTGCCTACCTACCATGCCCCTGATATACCATCTTAGAGGTCTTCCTGCGACTATGCCTACAAGCAATGCCACCTTAGGGGTCTTGTTACCATTGCTCTGCCTATCTGCCATGCTTCTGATATACCACCTTGGGGGTCATTCTATTAATAGAATGCTCAATGATATCTGCCTCAATGATATCTGCCAACCTAATAAGTTTTATTTTGTTTTTAATACGTATGTAAATTTTATTTTGTCATTATTATGTATGTAAATTTGTAAACCGCCTAGACGGACACGCAAGTGCCCATATGTGCGGTATATAAAAAAAACTTTTAAATAAATAAATAAATAAATTAAATAAATACCTGCCATGCCTAATATGTACCTGGGAGGTTTGATGCCTCTGTGTTGTTTGCTTGTTTGGACTTCAGTCTAGTTCTCCCATCCCCTTTTTGTTTGGTTGATGGTTATATTGAGGTGTTTTTTCCCTTTCTGGTTCTTTGTTTGGTTCTACTGTTTTACAGTCTCAGCCTAGTTCTCCTAGTTCTCCTTCTTTCTTGGTTATACTGGGGTATTTTGTCCCCAAAACCCCTCATTCAGAAAGAAAAAATGCAGGCAAAACAGAAAAAAAGCATAGGAGAGATCTTTATATGTTCTGAATGTGGTAAAGATTTCAGTAGGAATAGAAAAGTGTTGCAGCACCAGAAAATTATTACAAATATAATACTGATGATAGATCATTTTTTGTATTAAATCTGACAAGTGGAAGTTCTTCAACAGGAAGACAGGCATCTCCCATGCTACTCTGCCTTGCTGCCATACAAGACTTTGCACCTTGAGGGTCTTGCTGTCATTCTACCTTGCTATCATACCCTATACTGTACACCTTGGGGGTATTCCTGCCACCGTGGGGGGGGGGGGGGGGGGGGAGGCTGCTTTGCACCTGTCATGGTGCCTTGCTGAGTTTATGCCACTCCTTGTTTTGCATTGTCTCTTTATCTGGTGCCTTGGGGTTATTCCTTCCCAACTTTTCTGCTTTTTCCTCCTTCATGGTTCCATTTTGCCTCTTGTGCTGCCTATAAGGGTTTATGCCATTGTTGTCGGTACTCGCTTTTGGTTTTTTCTGCCTCTTTTGCTGCTTCTTTGCTCCTCTGACAGTGCGATGGAGAACTCCTGCCACTGTTGGTACTAGTTTGTCCCATTGCGGGTCCTTGAGCTCTTCATGCCACTTTTGGTGCTAGAGTAAGATAGGCTTGTTTCAGTGTCATACCTTCACCCTTCTGAGGATGTCTACCCACCAGTTTCATTACAAATTATTAGAAAATCCCAATTATGGACCCCAAAATCGGCTGTGTTGCTTCCCCCATTGATTTTAATGGGAAACAAAAATCTAATGAAACAAAAATTGTTTTTTTGTTTGAAACTAGTAAACAAATTAAGGTGCCTTATGAAACAAATGAACAAACCAAATGAAAATGATTCCTCTGCATGTCCCTACCTTTTACTTGCAACTCTGAGCACCTAACACCCAATATTTGCTCCTGTCTCAGGCAGGATTGACTACAGTCATGTAGCTCCCATTAATTCCTATAACTCATTTTTGAAAAATAGGAAGTCTAACTGGAACAAATGCTCTCCTTTTATTCTTTCAGATGCCATAAAATACATTTTAAAAACTTTCCCTATTTTGTGAGCATGGCTAATATTTCTCAAGAGAAAAAGAGTTTTAAAGGACCAATACCACTTTTCCCAGCAGGGATCATAGAGCTAACTTGTGATAAAATACTTGACTTCCCCTAACACTTCCATTAACCTGTACTATATGCAGTCATTCCCTCTTATCCAAATCTAAGGTTAATTTTCCTACCATTCACATATTTATTTTCTCTCACACACACTCTCATTCATTCATGCCTGACACTTGCACTCTACACACTTTCTAGATTTATATAATCCTATGACAATTAGAGGATGACTTTCAAACAACTCTGCGCAGCCCCTTATAGCGCATATATGGGACTGCGCAGATTTAAAATCTGTGTGGATGAGTCTGCATAGATTCTAAAATATATATATATCAAGGGCCCTAAAAGTAAGTGCATACTTTTTATTTTCATGCACAAATGTGTGCATACTTTGAAATGTTCACATCTACCCAGAAACTTGTACATGCGTATGTTTTTAATTTACGTTTTGCATTGTACATATCATTTTATGTATGTTTTTAAGTTTTACTATATGTTTTGTATTGTGTTTATGGTTTTATGCATGTTTTAGGTAGTCTCCATAGATCCTTTGTACATTACCTAGGGTATAGGCGATAAATAAATTTTAAATAAAGATAAAAAGATGCGCACACGTACTTCCTGTTTTGCTGGGTTCATTCCAAGATCCCCCCCCCAGCAAGGCAGCCAAATTAAACATCCAGGGACATGCTTAGGCTAGTATCCCTGGTGGTGAAAAAAGGAGTCTTCCTCTTCTCTATCCTTGGAGTCAAGAGCAACAAGAGGCAAATGTGGCAGGCTTGGAGAGATCTGCAGGCTGAATTTAATTGCAGAGCTACCTACCCTCACAGGGAAGATACATTGTGGGAACTAGTAAGGTAGGTGGGGGGTAGAGGAGATTAGGTATGGTTTTGGGGGGCTTTTTGTGGATTAGAAGGTGGGGAGCGGAGGGAGCTTTTGGTGGGTAGGAAGTTCTTTTGGGATTGTGGAGGGTTCAGAGCCTTGGTGGGGATTTTGGTCATAGGGAAACTAGGGGGATTTTGGGGGTGGGGGAGGTTTAGGGGCAAGGGGAGCATTGTCGGCTTGTGGTAAGGCAAGAGCTAATAGGCGTATATGGATTCAGAAACAGAATCATATAACTTTATTGGCATGATAGATGCAACACGATTTGGAGAGTAAGTTTACAATTAGGACTGGCCCAAGTTTCTTCCTCTTGGAAGTGGGACACTTGTCAGCTCTGCAGTAGGGGCTAGCACCAAAACCAGAAACATGTTTCTGAAAATGTTCTTTTCCTTCCTTCTACCTTTACTTCACGTAGGACAATCTCCTCATTTATCTCCCTTAATTTTCCTACCCTTTCATTTTACACTTCCAGTATTGTACTGGACAATCAGGACCTGGTCTCCAGAAGTTCATGGGCTCTTTTCCTATTCTGTAAATAATTGTATCTCTAGGTTTTCCTACTCCTTTCCCCATACTTTTTTATTGTGTATAATTTGTTAAAGTTTTAAGCTTTATATTTTTGACACAAGTTTTCTATTTATTTTAATCTTGTGTGAGTCCCTTTCTTCTGCATGCTAGAAACATTCTAATTGTCCCTTTCAACGTAGCCTACTGCATTCCCGTTCCCTCTCACATGCGCACATTGCCATGCATGTACCTTGGCCTGCTGCTCTGTCCCCTCACCTCCCTGCTGCAGTCCTCAAACCTTACATCAGCCTCTGTTGCATACCAGGTAATTAGGGGCTGCCTTCTATACTTAGCTCCCAGAATGTCCTTCCTTCAGTGGGCACAACACATTCAAGCGATGAGTCACCAGTTTGGTCTCACTTCCTCTAAGTGCCAGAGATGTGAGTGCAGCCAAGCCACAAACACTGGTATACGGTAAAGAGGGAAACATTCTTCAGCTTCCCAAATACAAATGTAAGTCAATGGGGAGACAAAGAATTGACAGTTGGTGGCTCTTTCACCTATAACAAACCTTCCAGCAGAGAGCAGATTTCATTTTGATAGGCTAGTAGCAGCGCCTTTCTGCAGAAGCAGTCTGCTTAAACTTCTAATCAACTGCCCCTATCTCCCTAATGATGGTGCTATAAATTAAAGTTAGAGTTAAAAAAAAGTCTGTCTAAACCCACATTGAAGAAGACATGCCTGGAGTACTGCAGGTGGCTGAGCTGAGTGCAGGCCGCATCCTCACCTTCTTCCTCCTTACACTGGCATTCTTACCCGGTATCGGACAGCTTACCTCCACAAGGCCTCCAACTTCCAGCTATAAATCTCTTCGTCGTCATGCCTCCACTTAATATCTCTGAAAGACACGACTTCCCAGGGAGATTTGCCTGACAGCACACAGATGTTTCCTGGGCCCCGGTCCAGGTAGGCAAAAGGAGTATTTGAGGGCTCTCACTTTAAAGCTTCTAGTTGTGAGCTATCAGGGACTCCTTGGTGTTCCCAATACCTCGCCCCCTCACCCACTTACACTGTGACAAAGCAAGCCTTCAGAGCTTGGCTGTCACCTGAAGCTGGGTCAGAACAATTCAGAACATCAATCCGCCCAACCAGATTCCAGCATTTAGCTAAACTGAAGATCCCTGCACCCAACCTGACTAATCTGTCCTCTACAAAAGAACGTTCTTTCATCATTGCTGGATCCAGACTATGGAACACCATGCCATCAGAATTACGACAGGAAGATTGCTACAAAAAATTTAAACAAAACTTAAAAACCTGGCTATACAAAAAAGCCTACTATGCTTGAACTGGGTCCTTTGCTTTGCGTTCTAGTTTAATCCCACAGACACTCATATTCTGATATTTATTTTCGTTATACAAAGTTTTTACATGGATTTGTATTCTTTCAGCTTTTAATGTTATAATGTAAAGCAATATGCTGAATTAATGTTTGAATGTAAACCGAGGTGATGTTACTTACGTGCCCCGGTATATAAAAAACCCGTAAATAAATAAACTGTAATTTCCCTCAGCTCACTCCAGACATCAGTCTACATGAAGTTTGTAGGGTAGATGTATCTAAGATCCTAAAGAAACTAATAGCCTGACCCCAGAGGCAGGCTACGCTCCAGATTTTCAATACAAGGACGAGAGGATGGTGCAGGGAAGAAAGTTTGAGATTTGCTGGGAAGTGGGAAACATTCTGAGGAAGGGGGACCAAATTCCAATGGGATGGGCACCACCTTAACCAGAGTGGAACCAGGCTGCTGGCACTTACCTTTAAAAAGGAGATACAGTGGCTTTTAAACTAGATGATGGGGGGAAGCTGACAGTCACTCAGAAGCACATCATTCAGAATGAAGACTCTTTAAAGAATACTAACAAAGCAGGGATGTTAGAGCATCCTGAGAAAGAGGTTCCATTAAATTCTAAAGTAACCCCATGGCCTTTAAGTAAAGAGCAGATAGAGCAAAAAGATCCTAAATTACCCCTATCAACTGATAAGCACATTGTTAATGCAAACAAAATACCTACTTTGAAATGTCTTTATGCAAATGCTTCAAGTCTGAAAAATAAGATGGGAGAACTGAAATAAATAGCTCTGAATCAAGAGGTAGATATAACTGGCATCTCAGAAACTTGGTGGAAGGACGATAACCAATGGGACATTATGATACCAGGATACAAATTATATTCGCAATGATAGGATGGTTCAAATTGGGGGAGGAGTGGTGCTATATGTTAAAGAAGGCATAGAGTCAAACAGGATAAAAGTTCTGCAAGAACAAAAATGCAGTGTGGAATCCTAATGGATTGAACTTCCATGTGAGAAGGGGAATAAAATAGCAGTGGGGTTGTACCACCATCCACCTGAACAGAATGAAAAGGCAAATGGTGGACTGTTAACAGAAAATAGAGAAGCTAACAAAATTAGCAACACACTAATAAAGGCAGCACAATCCTCTCCCGCCCCAAAAGCCCACTACATTTTCCCCACTCTCAAAACCCCCTGAAAACCCTCAACTCTCCCCAACCCCCCAAAACCTCCATCATCCCCCATCCCCAAAAGACCACCAAATCCTCCAAAAGCCCCCACTCTTCCCTACCCCTCAAATACACTCAAAAGTCCCCACATCCACCCCTAACTCCCCCTACCTCTACTCTCACTATTTACCTCCATCCACCTTCTTACTACCACAATGTACTTACTCTGCAATTGAATTTGGTGCCGTATTTGCCTATTGTTCTTCCTGATAACAGGGATGGGGAAAAGGGGGACTTTGTTCCTCACACCAAAGATGCCAGCCTAGACACGTCCTTGGTGTTGAAATTTGGCTGCCTTGTCGAGGGGGGAGGGGGGGCATTTTGAAACTAACCTACCTCGACAAAACAGTAAGTGTGCATGTTTGTGCATGTAAAAGCATTAGTGTGTTCAAGTTTCTGGGTATGCATGAACATTTCAAAGCATGCACATATTTGTAAGTGAAAATAAAAAGTCTGTGCATACTTTTGGAGCCATTGATACATGTGTTTTAGGAGCTGTGCAGACACATCCATGCACATTCTAAAATACAATAGTAAATCTGCGCAAACCTGTATATGAGTATATATGAGGCCGCTCGTAGTTGTTCAAAAGTTATTCTCTAAAAGGTCAAAGTACATGCAAAGTTGCAACACAAGCTCAAAGCATGCCCATTTTATTTATTTATTTGTTTGTTTGACGTGTTTGTGTACCGTCATTCAGTTTCGCCATCAGAATGGTTTACAGTGCTTGTGAAATAACATTGGTTCAGAGGTCAAAGCATCAAAATGTCAACAAGAAGGAAAGTTTTGAGGTTTGGTTCTTAGTTGAATACTTATAAAACAATTGTTATATTTTAGCAATCTGCTATCACAGCAGTGTTCATACTTGTGGTAGTAAGTGAAATGAGTACAGTTGTACATTGACTTAGGTGTTTGGATGGTGGGAGTTAATTGATTGGGGTACGGAGCGTTTTTCTTGGTGTTGGGTTGCATGGTTGATTGTTGGTCTTGTTGATTGAGTGAGTTTGACTAGACTCTGGTGAAAAGTCAGGTTTTCAAGTCTTTTTTGAAAGTTTTGATGTTTGGTTCATTTCTTATATCCATTGGTATTGCATTCCATAGCATGGGGCTGGCAATGGATATGGCTCTTTCGCGGGTTGTGTTTAGTTTTGTGGTTCTGGTGTGAGGGATTTTGAGGAAGCCTTTGTTCGTTGAGCGTAAGTTCCGTTTTGGAGCATGGATTATGATGAATTTGCTTAGCCAGTTGTTTTGAAGTCCTTGGATTATTTTATGCAGTATTGTAAGTACTTTGTATTTATGCGGTATTTTATTGGAAATCAGTGTAAAGAGATGAGGGTTGGTGTAATGTGCTCATGTTTTTTTAATCCAGTCAGAATTCTGTCGGCAGTGTTCTGTAGGATCTGGAGAAGGTGGATGGTAGCAAGTGGTAGGCCAAGGAGTAGAGAGTTGCAGTAGTCTAGGTTGGAGAAGATGAGTAGTTGCAAGACTGTTCTGAAGTCATCCTGTGCAAGGAAGGGTTTGAGACGTCTGAGCGTTAAAAGTTTGTGGTATCCTTCCTTAATTTTGTTGGTTATGTGGGTTTTGAAAGAAAGTTCTTTGTCTATGGTGATTCCTAGATTTGCACTTACTTTTGCTTGCGAACATTGGTATTCGCACGTATGTCATCCTTTTGTAAAATCATGTGTGTGTTGCACATCTACATGAATAAGCCCATATCCCTTTTGAAAATTAAGTCAGTAGTGTATATATATCTCTCACATGTTCAAAGACACAGCAAGACGTTCATGGGACTGTGTCTCTCCAAGACTACAGGGATATCACATAGCATACACAGTCCTGTCATAAAGCAATGACAGTGCTGTGTGTAAGTCATGTTAGCAATCATGACTTACACACAATGAAAATGTATAGGACTATGTAATATTGTGACATGCGGTCTTTTTTTTTTTTTGTGTGTTGTTTTGCATCTGTTATAATAAAAAATCGTGACATGCGGTCTTTTTTCTATCATAAAATTTAGTGTGCACATATATCATTCACATTGCTCCTTCATACCACACACATAAACCACAACTAAGGCTTCAACACATAACACTCATACATGAAGTAATGTCCAAATACAAAAGGTGTAATGCTAAGCACATTAGGATCCACAAGGTAACAAAAGGATTCAAGATTGTGAGGCAATTCCACTTTTATTAATAATCATATCAAAAGGAGCTGATTTCGGCCCCCTGACATGGACTGTGTTTCACCACTCTGGCTGTGTCAGAAGAGACAGAAGCCCAATCCAATCAATGACAGTGTGATGAAGAACAGTATATCCAAAAAACAGCATCTCCAAAATCACAGTAGAATATCCAATTTCCCTAGAGAATTTGTGAAAACATGTTTATGAGGGACCCCCATCAAGGAATTATCAAGAAATCTGCAAATACGGACATAAGAGAACACCAAGGGAGTGAGTCAAAGGACTTGTAAAGTAATTTGTAAAGTAAATTCTAATTTTAACAGGGATTCTATCAAGGCATCCAAACATCGGGTGTTTCTTATTCATATAGGATGCCAAAGGACTTACACTTTCAGCACTTCACAAACCTCCATGCAGGCCCTTCAGAGGTGGATAGCATCATAGCCTAGTTTTGACTCATATGAATGACACTGATACACCCAAAATAGGAATCTTCTAATGCCCTGGAGGAGCATTATTTTCTTTCTTTCAGCACGTTTTGGCTCCATCTATGCGAGAGAGAGATGGAGCAATGCTATTACCCAGTCCAGTTGACAGAGACAGAGGGAAATAAAGTGATTTCTCCTCATGCAGAGTTGTTGACAGAGAGGTGACTAAGCCTCATGAGTCCCCGGTGTAGAGGTGATTGGATACAGTATGTAGTTCTAGTGCTTTAGCTGAAGATCTCACCTCTCCCTTTTGTACTGAATAATTTCCTAGTTGCTTGCAGAAGTTGTCAGACAAAAGGGCATGTAGCAGGCATGTAAAATCTAGTTGGTTTAAGCAGAAATCCTAATTACTAACTGAGCTACTTTTGGAAATATGCAGAATGTTAAGATTTGAGGAAAGACAAAAAGAAGAACATTACTTCCCGATGCTGATTTATTTTATTTATTTAGATTTTTATATTCTGCTTTTCACACTTTTTTCAGTATTTCAAAGCAGATTACATTCAGGTAATGTAGGTATTTTCCCTATCCAGAGGGCTTACAATCTAAGGCCTGGATTTATCAAAATGTGGTAAATGTCGCATGCAATGGGAAAAGGGGTGTGTTTTATGGTAAAAGGGAGTTTATTGCAAATTGAGCTAATACCTATGGGGTGGATTTTAAGAGCCCTGCTCGCCTAAATCCGCCTAAATCCAGGCAGATTTAGGCGAGCAGGGCCCTGCGCGCCGGTGCGCCTATTTTACATAGGCCTACCGGCGCGCGCAGAGCCCCGGGACTCGCGCAAGTCCCGGGGTTTTCTGAGGGGGGCGTGTCGGGGGCGGGCCCGGTCGGCGCGGTGTTTTGGGGGTGTGTCGGCAGCGTTTTGGGGGCGGGCCCGGGGGCGTGGCAGCGCCCTCCGTACCCGCCCCCAGGTTCCGTCCCGGCGCGCAAGTGGCCCGCTGGCGCGCGGGGATTTACGTCTCCCTCCGGGAGGCGGTAAGTGGGGGGTTTAGACAGGGCCGGGCGGGTGGGTAAGGGAGGGGAAGGTGAGGGGAGGGCAAAAGAAAGTTCCCTCCGAGGCCGCTCCGATTTCGGAGCGGCCTCGGAGGGAACGGGGGTAGGCTGCGCGGCTCGGCGCACGCCGGCTATACGGAATCGATAGCCTTGCGCGCACCGATCCAGGATTTTAGCGGATACGCGCGGCTACGCGCGTATCTACTAAAATCCCGCATACTTTTGCTTGCGCCTGATGCGCCACCAAAAGTACGCCAAATCGCGCGGTTTGAAAATCTACCCCTATGCGAAGAGCTAAGTTACCACACATCGCGATAACTGTTTCACACTTTGAGATAAGTGCCAGAATGTGGTATTTCTTACATAATACCACGGGGGGGGGGGGGGGGGGGAGAGAGAGCGCCGAGCCATAATGCCCTAACCCTAGATAGGAGGAGTAAGCCCTCTGGAGATAGGGAAATCCCTACAGTACCTGAATGTAATCCACTTTGAAGCGCTGAAAAAAGTGCAAAAAGCGGAATATAAAAAATCTAAATAAATAAATAAATAAAATATCTCTATGTGAGGCCCACCTAGTGACTCAAGGTGAGGTTTAGGTATTAGTGTAGGGGGTTAGGAGCCACTTTGACATTCAAAGTGAGACACATGAACAGAACAGTGCTCTTTTGTAAAGATTTGATGACCCTTGGAGTGAGGAAACTCAGTCAAAGATGATATTTGTGCAATGTTCTCTCAATCTAGCTTGATGGACTCTCTACCTGGGTAATCTGAGAACATTGCACAAATCTCATCTTCCTCACTCTGGGGGTCATCAAATATTCACAAGAGAGCACTGTTCTGTTCTACATCTCACATTGAATGTCAAAGGGGCCCCTAACCCCCTACACCAGGGGTGGGCAATTAATTTTCCCATGGGGCCACATGAGAAATTGGGATGGTTTTAGAGGGCCGGACTAATATAATTAACTCAGTTCTCAATAGCCCTCCTTATGAAAAGATAGCAGTTTACCACCAATGTATGTCCTCTGAGAAAACACAACAAATAAGACAGATACAAACGCTTACATGCTAGCAAAATATCTCATCTCGGTAACAGACACAGAACCGACCTAACATACTCCCAGGATCTGTAGTAATGCACATAAACTAATCTGCACACAGTTACACTTGTATTATGGAATACACTCAAACAGGAGCAACCCTATCTATGAAAATGCAACACTACAAATATTACATCAGACCCTAAACACCAATACACCTCTTATTAGGAAAACAGAACTAACAAGCAGCTATAGATCCCCAAACAGAAATAATTGTAAAACTATACTAATAAGCAGAATAAATGTTTCTAAATAGCTATGAACAGAATAACATCCAACAATTAAAAACTCATAAAAACTATTAAACATTCTCCAAACACCAATAAAATATTTCAAAAAAGCAGACATCATACAATTAAAATGGCAGTCAAGAAAAATAAACTTAAAGCCACCTTTACTTACCCCCTCCAGCAGCTCTCCTACTCCCCTTCCCTGCAGGCCATGGCACACACCAGAAGCAGCAGTAGAAGCTAAGCTCTATACTTATGGTCCTCTTCCTTAGTGCCCATGTCTCTCACACACACACCATACCAATCATGCCCCCATGACCAGTTTCTGTCTCTCACACACCAATCATCTCCCAAACAGTCTTTGGCACACACACACCAGTCACCTTCCTGAACAGTTTCTCTCATGCCATACACACACACACACACACACACACAGGCTTCCCACTCCCGTGTTCTACTTGCATATATGGTCTTCTCACTCTCATAATCACTTTCTCTGTCTCTCTCTCTCACACACACACTCACTCACCAGTCTCTCACTCCCATGCTTGTTCTCTCCACATGCACAGGCTTCTCATTCCCAAAATCACTTTCTTTCTCTCTCACACACACACACCAGTCTCTCACTCCCATGTTCTCTTTCAGATATACCGGCTTCTCCCTCCCATGATGTGTCTCACACACACCCAGGTTTCTCACTCCCATGCTCACTCTTCACATGCACAGGCTTCTCATTCCCATAATCACTTTTTCTCTCTCTCTCTCTCACACACACACACCAGTCACCTGATCTCACTCATGCATACACACACACACAGGCTTCCCACTCCCAAGTTCTCTTTCAGATATACAGGCTTCTCCCTCCCATGCTGTGTCTCACACACACCCAGGTTTCTCACTCTCATGCTCACTCTCTTCACATGCACAGGCTTCTCATTCCCATAATCACTTTCTCTCTGTTACACACACACCAGTCTCTCTCATTTCCATGCTCACTCTCCACGTGCACAGGCTTCTCATTCCCTGAATCACATTCTCTCACATTCACACACACCAGTCTTTTTCTCTCACACACACAGTCACCTTACCAAGCAGTCTCTCTCTCTCTTGCATGCACACTCACCCAGGTTTCTCACTCCCACAACTCCAGGCTTCTTATGCTCATGCTTTCCCACATACCCAGACTTCTCACTTCCATGCTTTTTCTCACACACACACACACACACACACACACATCAGTCACCTCCCTGACTAATGCCTCACACTCTCACATACACATCAGTCATCTCCCTGAGCAATCACTTTCATTGTCTCTCACATACACACACACATCAGCTCTCTGACCACTCAATCACACACAGGCTGGCTGGCTGCTTCTCACTCTCTCTTACTCACTTCCTCTTCCCCCTACATATGTCACGGAGTTTTTTGCCGGTCCGCAGCGCGCGCTCCCGGTCTCTCCCGCTGCCGTTGCCGCTGGGCTGTCTCACGTTCAAGCCCAGTGGAAACGGCAGCGGTGTTGGAAGAAGCTATGGCACCCGCGGCTGGGCCTTTTCTTCTTCCCGCGCCTGCCCCTCCCGTGACCCGAAACAGGAAGTGATACAGGGAGCGGTGCGCGGGAAGGAGAAAGAGCCGTGCCGCGTCGGCTGCAGCATCGGCCCCCGAGCAATTGAACCAGCCGGCAATCGAGAAGAGAGTCAGCAGCATGAGCCCCCGCAGGCCAAGAAAGAAGAATCCCTTCGGCCGCGGGAGGCTCATGCTGCTGACTCTCTTCTCGATTGCTGGCTGGTTCAATTGCTCGGGGGCCGATGCTGCAGCCGACGCGGCACGGCTCTTTCTCCTTCCCGCGCACCGCTCCGTGTATCACTTCCTGTTTCGGGTCACGGGAGGGGCAGGCGCGGGAAGAAGAAAAGGCCCAGCCGCGGGTGCCATAGCTTCTTCCAACACCGCTGCCGTTTCCACTGGGCTTGAACGTGAGACAGCCCAGCGGCAACGGCAGCGGGAGAGACCGGGAGCGCGCGCCGCGGACCGGCAAAAAACTCCGTGACATATGTAGGAAAGAAACTCGAGCGAAGGCACACTGCCCGATTGGCCGGTGCTGGGCAAGGCTTGCCCAGCACCGGCCAATCGGGCAGTGTGCCTTCGCTCGAGTCACTCCCCCCCCCCCCCCCCCCCCCGGACGCTGTAAAAAAAAACAGTTCATTCTCCGCTCCCCGATTGGGCGGCCAATCGGGGAGCGAGGGAGCGGAGAATGAACTGCTGCCTTCCCTCTGCAAGGGAAGGCAGCAGTTCATTCAGACGGGGAATGAGGCACTGCTGCCTTCCCTCTGCAAGGGAAAAAAAAAAAAGTGTTTATATGTGATATCTAGCAACTTAGAGATGAGTGAGAAAAATGGTATCTTACTAAATGTTTATTTTCAGTTTTAATGTGCTACTATTTTATATATTTACTGCAGGAATATTCAATGATAATGTCTTCCTGTCTAGGAAAGTGATGTTTGCTTAGGGCTGAGGTTTGATAATCGTTTTGCATATATTTTATTATGGACAAAGTCATACTACTTAGATGGCTGCATGCTGGCTGCACATTTCAGCAGTGTTCCCTGGAACTGCTGAACTGACCAAATTACTTGGCTTGTCCTTTTTCAGTAACATATCTGGAACTGTACAGCTGATATATGGGAAAGTAAAGAATATTAGTGAGCCTTTTAGCGAATGGTGTTTTGGGTTAAAAGTGTGAGAAGAGTCATCAGGATATCCTCAATTTATTCACAGAACGCGTGTTCTGTAGCCTGTTTAACGATAGTTAAAGCTCCCAACACACACATATATCTGGTACGGAAAATGAAATATTCATATGGAAATAGGGGATCTGGTCTCCAAGTTCTTGTAGTAATGATGCATGTACACAGTGGCATGGTAACACCTATGAAACTCTGTTATCATAAAGGATCAAAACCCTTCTATTCACACATATATTGCAGGCACTCTACAAATTCTGAATAAGGGAATGACTAAAATAACAACTGATTGTCAGCTTGGTTTGGGGTTTGGAGCTGCGTGCATTCACACAAAGGAATAGCTGGATCCATTATTAACAAGTTGTTAGAGATCAACTGGGATGCTTGTTTGACAGTCTTTAAGATGGGGAAATGGGCAGTTGCTTAGTCGCTCAGATGTGTCTGGCTTAAAGCAGCTGAGACACACAGCCCGTCAATAGGCTCTCAGAGTGGAACAGAAGGTAACTGGTACATGGTCTGGCAGTATCATTGCCTTGATTTTGCTGAGGCACATGATCGTGATTGAAAGGTTCAGCTAGATGTGGCATCCTACTGGCTGCTATGTCAGTCCCCAGGTGTGGATGCAAGCAGTTAGTATCTCATCGGTCAGAGTAGCAAAGCAGACGGCGCAGCCAGTGCGTGCCAGCCTCGGCCTACCCTCTCACTGCCAGCGCGTCCCAGGTATCTCAGTGTTGACCTTTTCTCCTTCACTGTCTTGACAAAATCATCAGTATATAATCAGACAGTAACTGGGAAAGAAATGGAGGCAGTTACAGCCAAGGCTGGGGATATTGAAGAGAATTAGCCATTTCAGCAAGCTGCTATCAGGAGAAATCCATGCTCCAAGGCATCCGAGGGAAGGCAGACAAATACAGCAATGTACAGCCACACACTCAGACATGTTGTTATTAAGAGCAGCTGTCCTGATAACAGGTTATCACACGTTTTTGAGGCTTCGTGGTTGACTGGGTGAAGTTGCAGTGCCAGCAGACATGAAATGCTTTAAACACTCTAGAAAAGATTACATTTCCAGACACTACTATTATGGGTAACTGTGTCTGTTAATATATTTTTTACCTAAAATATATATTTTTTTCATGTACAGTATTTGGCTGATTAAAATAATTCCTTAGATGTTTAATTTAAAAAGAATATCCTACAATCAGTTTTAACAGCAGCTGTTTTAAACTTAATCAGTTAAAGCATCAGTACTGTTGATGTCCATTACCTGCTATTAAGTTCACTGAGGGGTAGATTTTCAAATAGCGCGATTTGGCGTACTTTTGTTGGCGCATCAGGCGCCAACAAAAGTACGCTGGATTTTAGTAGATACGCGCGTAGCCGCTAAAATCCGGGATCGGCGCGCGCAAGGCTATCGATTCCGTATAGCCCTCCGAGGCCGCTCCGAAATCGGAGCGGCCTCGGAGGGAACTTTCTTTTGCCCTCCCCTCACCTTCCCCTCCCTTCCCCTACCTAACCCACCTGCCCGGCCCTGTCTAAACCCCCCCCCTTACCTTTGTCGGGGGATTTACGCCTCCCGGAGGGAGACGTAAATCCCCGCGCGCCAGCGGGCCACTAGCGTGCCGGGACGCGACCTGGGGGCGGGTCCGGAGGGCGCGGCCACGCCCCCGGACCGCCCCGGGCCGTAACCATGCCCCCGGGCCCGCCCCCGAAAGGCTACGGCCCGCCCCGAAAATGCAGCGCGGATCGGGCCCGCCCCCTCGACACGCCCCCGACACGCCCCCCTCGGAAAACCCCGGGACTTACGCGAGTCCCGGGGTCTGCGCGCGCCGGTAGGCCTATTGAACATAGGCGCACCGGCGCGCAGGGCCCTGCTCGCCTAAATCCACCCGGATTTAGGCGGATTTAGGCGAGCAGGGCTCTGAAAATCCGCCCCTTAGAGAATAGCCACTGCCATTAGCAATGGTAACATGGAATAGACTTAGTTTTTGGGTACTTGCCAGGTTCTTATGGCCTGGATTGGCCACTGTTGGAAACAGGATGCTGGGCTTGATGGACCCTTGGTCTGACCCAGTATGGCATTTTCTTATGTTCTTAATAAAAGTATCAGCTCAATAGCTTCTGTGTCTATAGTGCTGGTAAGATTCATTTATGCCTGTCTCTCTGTTCTTTCATGTGTAAAGTTGACTTTTTCATTGAATTGTTTTTAAGGAATAAAAATATATGGGCCATACATCCTATTTCTATAAAAGCTTTCTTCCTCAGGTCACCCTCCGCCTTTTCATGTTGTGCTCATACGTATGTGACGCTGGCATAGAATTCTGAAACTGGTCCACGCAGCAGCAAACCGATTTTCTGAGCCCCATAAGAGTAGGAACAGCTAGGTAAAATGGACCTCCAGAAATGTAATACAATACTTTCGGTCTGGAACTATGTTGGCTTGCACACATAACAAAACATTTTCTAGCAGTAAGCTAGCAATACTATTATGGTTTAAACTTTAAAAATAATTTTTTCGTATAATTATGGTCACATTTACAGCTCAGGGTTGATGATGTGTATAGCAACTTTAAGCACCGAGTTTCAGTGTGATCTCATCTAGTCTGAAAAGATTAAGGTGAAATTGGGTTCAAGGTGGTCTTCAGGATGATTCTTCCCGTGAACAGCACATCAAAAATGCTAAAAGATTACTTTTTGAGCATCAAACAAAAAGCTGCTTGCAAAGCTACTGTACTAAAAATTCCTGTTCAAACTATTTCCATGTTTTTCATAAAAATCCTTATAATTATTAATCCAACTTAGGTTTGGAGAACAAGGCCTTCATAAGATCTCTTGGGTAGATTTTCAAAGGGTTATGCGCGGAATATATTTTGCATAGGCTCGGCGGCGCGTGCAAGCCCCGGGACGCGTGGATGTCCCGGGGCTTTGAAAAAGGGGCAGGAAGGGGGCAGGGCTGGGGGCATGGTGGCAGCCCGGGGGCGGTCCTGGAGTGAGGCGGCGGTCTGAGGGCGGGATCGAGGCCTCCGGCACTGAGGCCATGCCGGGAGATGGCATGCCGGCAACTGAAACAAAGGTAGGGGGGGATTGAGGGAGGGCTGGGGGGCTGGGGGGTGGGGGGAGGCAGAAGGAAAGTTCCCTCTGAGGCCGCTCCGATTTCGGCCTCGGAGGGAACGGGGAAAAGCCATCGGGGAAAAGCCATCGGAGGGAACGGGGAAAGCCATCAGGGAAAAGCCATCGGGGAAAGCCATCGGGGCTTCCCTAGGACTCGGCGCACGCAAGGTGCACAAATGTGCACCCCCTTGCGCGCGCCGACCCCAGATTTTATAACATGCTCACAGCAGTGCACGCATGTTATAAAATCGGGCGTACATTTGTACGCGCCTGGTATCGTGCCCAAATGTAGGCCGCGCGCGCAGGTTAGAAAATCTGCCCTTCTATGTCCAACCATTGCTTTTAATTCATTGACCTAGGGTAGTGCTTCATGGATTCTCTTCCAGCCTGGATGCCTAAACTTACATTGGATTAACTGTAAGGTCCTTTATGTAAAATATGGGTTTATTGATGGGCACCGAATTGTGGAACCTGGCACTGAGGGAAGTGAGGTTGGAAAATGATTACCTGTCATTCAGAAAAAAAAAAGGTAAAAACATGGCTTTTCAGGCAGTAATGAGTCTTTAGATATTGGTTCAAGAGTGCAGTAGGAAGTGGTCAAAAGATGGCTTGTAGGCAGAGGTTTGTCAGTAATTGGTCAGTTATATATTTTAGGTTAGGGAGAATAGTGGGAGGGTGGCATCATATATGTGTTGAGGGAGAGTTGGGGTTAGGGGTTTTAATGTTGAAATTGTATGTTTTTATCTATTGTAAACCGCCTTGATCTGCTTTGTAAGTTTGGTCTGTGCGATATATAAATATGAAACTAAATGAAATATTGTGAAGTGGAATATTTTATACAGTAGCTTTCCATAATAAAGTGTGTTTTGGAACATGAATATGGCTTGCTGTCTTGCGATAATGGCATTGCTTTGAGTTTGGCAGAGAGTAATAAATCAAAAGGAGCACTTGGATGACAACTTGGATTGCCAGCACACCAATAAGACTTTCTAGGCAGTAAAGGTTGGCACTAGGGGGGCATCAGCAGTCCCTGAGAAGAGCTGTTATCACCACCATTTTGAAAGCAACAATATTTAAGAAGCAGCAGTCTCTACTAGGTAGTAAGCTTATTAGCCATCTAAAGGTAAATATTGAGTATAGGGTGTGACTGACAGGGTATAATCAAGCCCTAAGCTAAAGACAGAGGACATATGTATGCTTTTTTCGTGATATCAACACAAGGGGTTATGATTGTTTGCTATCAGAGTCTGTTCTTGTGAGCCCTGAATATTGGATCGAAAATTAAGAACATTGCATAATTTAAGATTGAATAAAAAATCAAGAGTGGAATCCATTATTTTTAGCAGCATAGCCGTGCTAATGAATATCACTTCTAAGTTAGCCAAATAAGGCCTGGATTTATCAAAATGCGGTAAGTACTGCATGCGATAGCAAAAGGGGCATGTTTTATGCTAATATAGCATTTATCACAATTTGTGCTAAGAGCTAAGTTGGTGCAAATTGTGATACCATTTTCAGATTCTGCGATAAGTGCCAGGCCTGTTGTATTTCCTTCATTCAACCAGGGGACCATTGTTAATTATCCTAGACTCATGGGGGGGGGGGGGGGGGGGGGGGGGGAGAGAGAGAGAGAGAGACTGGCCATAATGTCATGGCCCATAGGCAGGTATTTGTATCCCTATGCTAGGCCCACCTAGTAACTCGAGGTGGGGTTTAGGTAAGAGTGTAGGGGTTAGGGGCCACTTTGACATTCTATGTGACACCTATGAACAGAACAGTGGTCTCTTGTGAAGATTTTGCTGGCCTTCGGAGTGAGGAAGCTCACTCCAAGATGAGATTTGGGCAATGTTCTCTCAACCTAGCTTGATGTCCCTCAAGCTATTTTGTGAATATATGTTTCAGGAATTTCCAGAATACAGTGCTAATAGATACTCTCACAATGTCAGTCTATAGTTCAAGAGCAAGAGATGGCACAAAATCCAAACTCCAGATGGAGAGATACCTCAAAAAATGCATTAAGTAATTTCCAGGATATCAAATGTATTTATTCCATAATGCAGGTCATTCTGTACAATAAAATTTTGAAGACAGTAGATTCAAGTGAGTCTGCCCTCGACACATATGTGTTTCGCACGTAGTGCTTCATCGGGAGGGACAATGCACTTGAACTTAGTTAAATAGAAATTTAAACAGCAGATCAAAGCATTTAGAATGACACAGCTGTGTGGGAGGGCTTGCTATGATAACAATCATTACGATAAAATCTCTCTGGAATATAGCTGTATTTCATCACACTTTCCAGGTTTCATGTGCATATATGTGTATATGTGTGTATATCTAACTATCTATGTAGATAGATATACACACACATATATATGGATTGATAGATAGCTAGCTAGCTATAGATATAGTCTAGATAGATATGTAGATGTATACATGCAATCAGACTGTCCACTGACAGAGACAGGATGCTGGGCTCAATGGACCTTGGTCTGATCTAGCATGTCCTTTCTTATGTTCTTATATAAAAAGAGAAAGAATGCACAATGGATAGCTATCATTTCAAGAGTGGAGGGAATTTTTTCAAATTTACCAGTGGCATAGTCATGAATTAGTTATGCATACTCTTCTGCCCATGAGTGAGCACAGAGAAAAGCAAAATTGTTATCTGTCTTTCCTGGTTGAGGAGGTTTTTATAAAACAAATGTAGACTGCCACATTGATCTCACAATGGGAAATATTGACCCCTTGGGAAGGCTTAATGACAGCAGGAAGTAATATTGCCTTCAACGGTAGGCCTCAGACAATGTAGTTCTCATGGGGATGAGTATTATATATTCATGTTGCTGTTCAGCACTAGACTGTAAATTATTTTGATATAAATATTAGATTTCTGCCATAAAAAAACTGCTGTGAAACAGCTTCATTGCTCACTTTCTTCCAGCTCTGATCTGAAGCATCAGTCAGTTGATCTAACAGCAGCCGCCCTATCCTTCATGTTTGTCTCAGCAGAGAAAATTATTATATCGAACACATTATGTCCATAAAGATTAAGAGCAACCGATAATCAGATTAATTTGGCACCATGGAATAAATATCTTGCATCACTACTTGTGTCATCTTTAGATAGCTAAATCTTTGTGTCTCACTGATGGAGGCAATGACGAGATGGTCTGTAAGAGACAGCAGACAGTGAGCAGAGAAAGATCCCACAGAAGACACAATCTGACCCAAGCTTTACAGACTTCTGAATGTCAACTAGATTTCCAAATATCTAATTTACCATGTGCCCATTTTCAGTTATTTTTGGAGTCCCTTCTTGGCCAGCATCTGCCTTACGGCCCTTTGGCTATTTGTCATGCTGAAATTGATCTGTGCATTAGAGGATTTTGTAGAACTTTGTGGTTTGGGGAAATTGCACGGCACCCTGACCTTAATGGAAGGCTTTACTATTTCAGCATTGCTGAATACACCCACATTTTTCCCTCTGTTAAAAATGTGCAACATCGCCTTGTGAGCAGACAGCCAGGCTTTCCAGAGAAAGCAGCTGAGGAGGCAGGATGCTGTAGTGGGTCTGGAATTCCAGTATCTCATACATAGTCTTCATAGAAAAGGCAGTGCTATGGATGGGGGCTTTTAATTCTTTATCTGCTTTGGGGTAGATTTTAAAAGGTGCGTGCGGGAGTAGATTTGTTCGCGCAACCCGGCGCGAACAAATCTACTCCCGATTTTATAACATGCGCGCTGCCGCGCACATGTTATAAAATACAGGGTTGGCGTGCACAAGGCTGCGCAAAATTGGCAGCCTGCGCTCGCCGAGCCGCACAGCCATCCTCCATTCCCTTCCGGCCCCCCCCCACCTTCCCCTCCCTTCCCCTATCTAACCCATCCCCCCAGCCCTAACTAATTCCCCCCCACCTTTATTTTACAAGTTATGCCTGCCCAAGTCAGGTGTAAGTTGCACGCACCGGCCAGCTTCCGGCATGCTATGTTCTGGTCCGGGGGCTGGTCCGGAGGCCGCAGCCACGCCCCTGGGCCGAAACCATGCCTGCGGCCCCGCCCTGGAACACCCCCGATGACGCGTCGGCCGCGACACGTCATCGGGGCTTGTGCGCGCCGCCGAATCTATGCAAGATAGGCTCGGCACGCGCAGGGGGTGGAAGGGGCAGCTTTTCAGGGGTTACGCACGTATCCCTTTGAAAATCTGCCCCTTAGTGTTTAACTCTTAAGAAAAAGCTGCAGCTCTGAACATCTTTTACTTACCAGTTAAAAATCATACTGTTAATTCTTATTTTGTCCATTTGTGCCTAGAGAATTATATTAAATCCTAGAGATTAGGTTTTGTCCTAAAGTGGAAATATAGTACTGTGCACTGTGAAATTAGACCACTCTGTTTACTCATAAGCTTTGTGTCGTCTTAAATTTGATGTTTTTATGAATGTTTTAACTGTGAATGCAGTATAAAAGTAATTTTAAATAAAAAATAAGCACTAAAAAAAAAATCAAAGAAATAGATTTATAATCATGTGAACTGCAAACACTCCATTGTCCCCTGTGGGAGAGTATTGGGCATACTGAGTGTTAGCACAGTGGCAGATTTAACTGTAAAATAAGTATTCCTTTTCAAATTTATATTCTGTCTATACAACCAGAGTTATTCTAGTGGATTACAGCTAAAACATAGGACATCAATCATAAAATCACAAAACAACAATAATCATGACATAATAGTGACGACATAATCTCAGTGGGATATAAGGTACATTGTTTTGTATAGGTATCTGATATCAGGAGTTTGCGTGTATTGTCCAACTGAGGATTTTATCAGTTTTCTCCAAATTCAAGAGATGTTAATTCTGTCCTGGGGTATATTCCTGGTTTATAAGCATATACTGTAACCTAGAGTTTTTAGTACATTTCTAGTAGGAAAACACTGAAATGCCCACATTTCACCATGTCCATGCAATCAATATTGCACATTTAATTAGAATTCTTTGGCTTGATACTTTGTGATCACATGGGTGATTGTCTATGTATAATGCAAAACTCAATCAGAGCTGTAGCTAATACTTAATTATCTATTCATGCTATGGGTATGATGTAATGTATGACATCACAGCCAATGCGGACCAATGAAATATAGGGCTGGATTCATCATTCTTCCCAGAATGATGAATCCCGCGAAAAAGGGGGCAGGTGGGTGAAGGGGGGGGGCGGGCCTGCTTTACCTGCTACAGCCTTTCACACAAATAGCGCCACCGTAAAAGGTGGTGCTATTCACCGTGCTACTGCTCCCTCCCCGCCCCGACTCCTCTCCTCCCCTCCCCGACTCCTCCCCTCCAGCTAATTTGCATTATATCGCATGCAATAACGCTTTGAAAAACGACCTCCATAGTGAGAGACAATTTATGACACTGTTATAAATATGACCCCTGTCTGGTACTTAGACAAATTTCAAAGGTGTAGTTTAAATAATTTCAAGTCTAAGAACTTAAAACTAACATTTTTAAAGGATACAGAATGAGTCACATTACTTGCAACATTGATTTTTTTATGTATTGCAAAGTATATGGTAGTTATTATTTTCTTTTAAATATAGTGACCGATTCTATAGTTGGCCACTGATTCATTCCTTGTACCTCTACAGAATCCTTCCAGGTGGTGGTAAGAGGAAATGGGTTTTATCATGCGAGGAATATTGATCAAGTGCTCTGCAGCTTCAAAATAAACGACACCGTCACAATTAGTAAGTAAATAGAGCTGATGAGCAGAAGATCTGCTCATGCTCTCTACACTGTAGTTTAACAGCTACAGCCTGGCACTTCTTTTACCATAACACATTCCTGTGTGGTCCTTTACCAGTTCTTCCCTGTCAGTCTGAGGAAGTGGCCTTCAGCTTCTTACTTCCTGCATTGCATGAGATTTTCAGGGCAGTTCAGAATATTATCAGCTAGATAGACCTTAAAGCAGTGAATTCTTAAGCTGCTGCAATACATGTTGAGTTTGTCTTTTCAGATAAAAAACCATCCGACATTCAAGACACGTATTTGCTTTGTCCTGCCCCAGTCATTGAAGATGTTGGACAGTAAGTACCATTACAGACTTTATAGAAAGCCTAAATAATTGTACAAAAGCTGTATCCAGCCCATGTTGGAAGGATGCTTTCACCTGATCCAACAGAAATTCATTCAAGTATGAGTTATTTGTCAAAACCCACTCAATGGTAAGAAAACTGGGTGATTTTGCCTAGTTATTTTTATCCAGGTTCTGAGTCGCATCTAAGCAGCTAGTTGTGCAGCTGAAAATCCTCCCAAATCTAGCCAGACAAAATGTGTTTAGCTAAATTTCAGGCAGCCCCATGTACATAGTTGTGCAGCCAACTTTAATCTGCACTGAAAATCCAAGTTGACTGGCTAAATCAAAAACCTACCCTGAGAACACCTCTGACCCAGCCCTTTTTGTAACCAGCTAAGACCTATATTCATCCTTTTGCTATAAATTTCACATGAATACGCCTGCAATAAATGAAGGGGTGTGGTTAGGGAAATATTTGAGAAACTAACAGAAAGAGAGAGAGAAGCTCTATGCGGGGACATGTATACTAGTCAACTATTTATACCATTGTAGGAGGGTCAACTAGTAACTCAAGATGAGGTTTTGGTGGTGGTCTAGGGTTTGGGGGTAGTTTTACATGCACAGTCAGATGTACGAACAGTATCGTGCATATCAGTGAAGATTTGATGTGATTTGTAGTGAGGAAAGGTGCACAAAGGATCTTCCTTGATTTCTGGTCTTTTCCCTCCATTTCACAGTAATTTTTAGACAGGCACATGGGCGCACATGTGAGTGCGTTCGTCGGCACGTGCCCAGGGACGTGGTCATTTTATAATATATGTGCATATATGCACGCATGTTATAAAATAGCCTGAACATGTATACATTTGCGCTCAATTTTAAATGGATGCGCACATGTGCATGTAAATCCCATATCTACTATGAAAGTGGGGAAATTTTACAAGGGGTGCACACGACGTCATTCGTCGTTTTCTCAGTTCGTTCCCAGTTCGCCCAGTTAAGGGATATAACTTCCAAAACCACATTTTTATATCCTCCCTTCCCCCCTTTAAAATCCCAGTGAATATCCTAAATGTTTTGGATTAAAACTTACATGTTATCCATAGGAGAAGTAAAGTTGTGCAGCAGGGGACCCCAGCACACTCCAGTATGTGTATGAATTTGTGCGAGCAGCAGGATTTTAAAATCCGCTCAGTGAGCACGGGCCCAACTTGTAAGTGTATCTCCCGGTTTTAGCACATAGCGGGCTTTAAAAATTCACCTATTTATCACTAAAGACCCTTTGTGTCTGTCCTATGCATGCTTGAATTCTGCTATTGTCTTGGCACTTACTGGACGTCTTTTCCAGGCATCAGCCACTAGGGATGTGCATTCGTTTCATACGTTTCCTACGTTTCCTATACAAGCATGTAATATGAAACGTATGAAACATATGAAACAAATGCACATCTAATTGACATGTAATGGGAAACGTATGAAACGAATGCACATCCCTATCAGCCACCCCATCGGTGACAACAGATTTTCACAGTTCCTTTTCAGTTTTCCTCCCTTCAGTTGCACATGATGATCCCTTGTTCTTCAACTTTTCATTCTTTTTCTTCTGGTATCTTTCTGAAGCTTACTAGGTATTAGGAATATACATGGAGTCTCACCAGATAGAGCAGCAACATTACTTCTCTCATTCTACTTGTGATTCTTCTCATTATGAACCCAAGGACCACATTAGTTTTTCCAATTGATGTGTCACACTGACTGGCTACCTTGAGGATATCAGAAATGATGAACTCCACAGGTCTCTCTTGTTTGCCGGCTGCTAGTTCCTCACCTCCAAAAAGGCAGTTGTTCCTTGGATTTCTGCATTCCAAATGTATAATGTATGGTATTGTTTTTTAAAGTGTATGTTCCCTCTTGTAACCGAAGCTTTTTTCCTGGGAAAAAAATGCCGGTACTCCTATGCAGGGCTGTTCATAGGGGAGGAGCCACCTCCCAGAGCCTCTCCTCCTAAGGTAGTTCTGCCCCTGAAATAGGCATGAAAGCCATTCATATTAGGGATGTGAATCGTGTGCCTGATCGTTTTAACGATCAGGTTCGTCTGGGAGGGGGGGGGAAATCTGATCGTTAGAGATGTGAATTGGGATCGGTTCCGATTCCAATTCACATCACTAATTTTTTTTAGTGAGGCCCGCGCCGATTTAAAAAAAAAAAAAAAAAAAAAAAAAAAAAAAACCCACTCGACCCTTTAAAATTACCCCCTTAGCCTCCTCCACTCTCCCGACCCCCCCCCCCCCCCCCCCCCCCCCCCAAAACTTTTTACACATACCTGGTGGCCCAGGAGGGCCGCGGGCAGCGATCTCCCATTCCCAGGCCATCAGCTGCGCTAAAAAAATGGCACCGATGGCCCTTTTCCCTTACCATGTGACAGGGCAAAGGTGGCGCCGGCACCATTTTGAATATTGGCAATACGGCCCGAGTGCATGTAAATGTAATCTGAAATTAGATAATAATAAATATATTTTTTTGACCCAGAACAACTGAGACAGTCAAAACAGATAGTCGTGCAGCAGTAAATGGCCATACCTAACTGTCTAGTGCTATAGTAAAAGAAATATACCTCCCTTTTTTCTTCAAAGAATAATTTTGTATTATGTCGTAAATAAAGTATTGGATCTCCCAATTACTTTATGACCTATCTGCAAATATTAGAATGTGTACATTTCCTTTAAAAGTTATTTTTCTTCCTTTTTCAATATATGATGTGATTAATTTTTAAAAAATATATTATGGATATAAGTAGATGTGATGTAACATCATGTTAAATTTCACATTCACTGAGGTAGAGCTTATAAAATCCAGGGTCGGCGCGCGCAAGGCTGCGCAAAATCGGCAGCCTGCGCATGCCGAGCCGCGCAGCCTGCCTCCGTTCCCTCCGAGGCCACTCCGAAATCGGAGCGGCCTCGGAGGGAACTTTCCTTCCACGTCCCCCCACCTTCCCCTATCTAACCCACTTCAAAGCCCAAATCAATGAAACTACCAAAGACTGCTTCTATAAACTGCAAGTTTTAAAAAGGATAAGACCACTCTTCCATACCAAAGACTTCAGAACCATCCTCCAAGCCCTCATTTTCTCTAAATTAGACTACTGCAACTCTACTTTACTTGGCCTCCCTTCCTCATATACAAAACCGCTCCAAATGGTTCAAAACGCAGCAGCCCGTCTACTAACAAACACCAGGAAAAGAGACCACATCTCCCCAGTCCTAAAAGACCTCCACTGGTTACCAATTCATTTCAGAGTCATTTACAAATCCATCACCTTGATATACAAAATCATTCACCAACATACCATAATTGACCTACAAATTCCTCTCTGTTTACACAAATCCACAAGACCGACCAGAGAAGCCTACAGAGGATGCCTCCTTGTTCCACCCACCAAAACCACTAATCACAGCACCTTAAGAGACCGAGCCCTTTCCACAGCAGGCCCACCGTTATGGAACTCCATCCCCCCAGATCTCAGAAATGAGCCATGCCTCCTAACCTTTAGGAAAAGACTCAAGACATGGCTATTCAGGCAAGCCTTCCCGAACTCCACCTAACACGCACCATGAATAAATTCTCTACACAGAAGCCGTATATATTGGACTCCATATATATATTGTACACTTGTATATAATTAACCTCCTCTATCTCTCTTTATTTCCTCCAACACCAGTTCATTAGCCCCTGTTAATTGTAACTGCATCTCTTCATCACGTTTATTATGTTCTTGGTTGTTTTCTTCGCACCCCTGTTTTTATGTAAACCGACATGATGTGAACGATTTCATGAATGCCGGTATAAAAAAACCTTAAATAAATAAATAAATAAATCCGCCCCCTACCTTTGTTGTGCAAGTTACGCCTGCTTGAGGCAGGCGTAACTTGCACGCACTGCCTCGGCATCCCCCGGCACAGGCCGCAATGCCGGGGGACTCGGGACCGCCCTCCCGGCCTGCCCCCGAACCATCGCCATGCCCCCGGACCCACCCCGGACCACCCCCTGACCCCCCCGGACACGCCCCCTCTCGCCCCTTTTATGAAGCCCCGGGACTTACGCACGCCCCGGGGCTTTGCGCGCAGGGCTTTTAAAATCTACTCCTATGCTTGTAATATTGAAAAATTGGATAAATAATTAAAAAAAAAGAAAAAGCCTTTCACGCTCACTTGAGAAATGTAAATGATGTCAGAGTGTTTTTCAAGGGAAATAATTTGTCTGGCATTATTTTCTCCTCCAGATAGTCTCTGAATCCACGCATCATCTCCCTCATTAATTTGAATTTTTTTGGACAAATTTCTTATTTCTCTCTCAGCATATGTTAAATACTTCTGGATTTTTTCTGGCCAGCTTTTTGGATCTAACACTTTGGCCCATTTTATTACATCAGCTTCTTTATTATCAAATAATCTCTTTCAGGATTTCATAAAACACATTTGGACAGATCTTTGGTCAAGTTTCACAAGAAGTTCTAATTCTGAGTCATGCCTGGAGCAGATTCAGTGTCTCAATTTCGCTGTTTGCTTTTTGTATTTATTGCAAAATGATGCCCACGAAGCAGCCAAGACTAAACATATTTTGTTGGGTTGAATTGACTTAAAGGAGGCACAACCATTTTGATGAACATCAGTGCCAATATTTTTATTATTATTATTAATTAAATTTGATATATTGCTTATAGAGAAGTACAACAAAGTGGTGTACAATAAAAAATTACATAAATAAATCCTTAAAAACGAAGGGCCTGATTCATAAGGCATTTTCCCATAGACACAGAATGGGAGAAATGCCTTAGTGAATCGAGCCCAAAGAGAGACATACCAAAGTGTAATATAAAACATAAACAGCAAAAATGAGGATCTTGATAGCATTACAATAAAGTTTATCTGTGAAAAACCTCTTTCACACTCACTTGAGGAAATTGGAATTATGTCAAGAGTATATTTCAATGGAAATCATTTCTATGGAATTATCATCTTCTCCAGATATTCTTGGAATCCACAAATCATCTCCTTTTCATTAAGTCAAAGTGTTTTGGACAAATTTCTTATTTCTGCATCATCATACATTAAATGGTTCTGGATTTTTTCCAGCCAATGTTTTGGATCTAACAATTTGACTGATTTTGGTAGATCAGCTTCTTCATCATCAAGTAGTCTCCTTTCTGTGGAGATTTCAGGTTTTCCAGGTTTTCATAAAATGCATTTGGACAGATTGGAGGGTTCTCTTTTTTTTATATTTTTTATAGAGGGAAATCCCTTGGGATATAAGATAAATGGTGGCAGTGATAGATTTTCAATAATATGGTCCAAGATTTTCTCGTCTTTCCTCAAAAGCTTGAACTGGACTTTTAATCCTGTTGTTGGCCTTGTATAGATCCATATCACGTTATTGCAGATCTAGGCTTAGTTTGGAGAGTTCTTGAAGTGCGTCACACATCCATCCTAAATCTAAAGCAAATTCTACAGATGTAGCCTTCGTTTGCAGTCTTTCATACATGCATCTTTCTTTCTGGTACAGTCCTTCTTAGCTTCATCAGAATGAAACATCAGTGCTTCATTATCTTGCCCTACTGAAGAAACCTATCAAAAACTAAATACTACCCATCAAGTATATATAATTTGTCCAGTTTTCAAAAGTTGAATTTCCAGTGCATTTCCACCAATTGTAATTCTTTACCATCTTTTGACGATGCATGGCACAGCATGTACAGTTTATCAATGAATGATTTGAATCTATTGATTCCTGAAACAGCTTTTAAGGCATCATAGGCTGGAAATTTTAATCTATGGTTAGTGCAGTGTCGTATAATAACTGTTGAAAATGTGTCTTATTGAAAGGTATTAATTCTACCATGAGCCCAAAAAATCACAGCTGTTCTATCACAAGCAACAGAAAATAACTAATCCGACAAGTATTCTTTTGTCATCTCAATAGACTAGAGATGACAAAGCAAAGAGCTTAAAAATTGCTTTTGCTGTTACATCTTTTAATTCAATCAAATTAACAAATACATTTACTGGTGAAGGCTTTCTACAATCCAAAATAAATATTTGGACATATAAATTGAATGTTGATTTTTGACTGAGGGTTGTTGTTTCATCAATTAATACTTTTAGAATTTACAATTTTATGAAACAAGCTGCAGAGTGAAGTATGCAACCCAAGACAACACCATTCCATTTCTGTATATCTATTTCAGCTTCAAAATTATTAGATGTTTGGTTCTTCTTCACTACTTTGTAAGTCAAGGAAAATATTTTGGCAGTTATCTCTTTCTCACGAGAAAGTGATTGCGGACATACATTCTCTAGCACCGCTTTGTTGGCTTTTGCCACTAACCACTAGGCAGCTTTATGAGAAGAACGCTCTTTGTAGTCAAATTATTTTTTCTTTAAGGACATTAACTGCTGCTGTTGTGTTTCCCAAAAATGAGTAATTTCATTATTGGCCCACTCTTGATATTTTCATTCCCATCTTTTTCTCAACTCCAAATGTTCCAGCTTTTTGGCACAGCCTACAACCATTTTTTATTTTGTAGAGATGGCCAATCATATTTTTAGCAGAATCTTTTTATGTTCTAAATTCCAACAGCTACTACAATTATTCCTCAACACAAGAAGATGAAGAAGCTGAAGCAGTTACAACTGATGTCAACTTATGGGTTTCTTCTTCATTATTGGCCGGTTTCCTTTTTTTAACCAGGGGACTTAAAAAAAACAAACAAAAACTTTACGCTTATTATCATTGTATAAGTCATCTCACAGCTCCAGTTCACCCACAGTGACGCAAACCAGAGTAGCACACAGATACAGGAAATAGGAGAACAGTGACGCCAAATCTGAAATACAACATTTTCTGGGAAATTCAGAATCTATTTAGCAAACCTGCCATACCATCCCATAAAGATATTAACTTACCCCTCTGCTGAGTAACATACTGTGACATTTGCTCCCGAGTTATTTTCCATCAGTGGGATGGGGTTTTGATCTTTAAGATTCTTCCCTGTGCCATAACCTCACCTTTTTGGGAAAGGCTTGTGTGAGATATAAAACTTCCCTTGAGCAAGCTCAGTCTTTAGCGGAAGGAAGGAGAGGAGCTCTGGAGGATCTTGTCCTCATTCCTGGGGTTCAGTAACTTGAAGGAGGGTTATTGCATTTTGAGAAGATTTTTTGGTGAAAGACTGAACAGTCCAGAAGGAAGGGCCTCCCCACTGTATCCCAAAAGACTGCATCAAAGGATCTTTTTGTCCAAGCTACCTGTTAACAGCAGGGATGAGAAGAATTTTGTGGTTGAAGAAGAAAATCAAGAGACTTGAGGAGACTTCAGAGAATGTGGATTACATGTAGAGATTTTTGACTAGTTGGGACCTGTTTAAGATATTTGTTGTGCTTGGGGATTTTTTTCCATCTTGGCTGGCTTATGTTGGAGCGGCATTCTAGCTATCCTACCCTCACTGGGGAGGATAATTTTGCTATGGATGAAGGTGCAAGAGAAGGGCGAGTGGTAAGAAGATCTAAAATGGACAAAAAACCCATCGCACTAATATATTTTATGTTATTTTTTATCTTGGTGATTTTATCCTGGATACTTCTATTTAAGTTACAGTAAATTGGTTATTTTGCACACCACCCTGGACTTTGGTTTTTCTTTCTTTTGCCTAGGGCATTGACTGAATGGATGGACACTAGTTTGATTTTTGCTTTTCGCCTATTTTATTCATTCTGGCTTCCTTGCTCTTTTATTGGACCCTTTTGTACACAGTGGAAATCTACCAACTGGAGTGTGAGCCTTTGACTACCGTAGTGACTGCCTGTGTCAGGGGTCCAGGAAAATAGCTTCCTCCCCATCTGGAATGCCAGGGACCTGGACCCGTAGCCCCTCTGATGCTAACCACACAAATGGGGGACCTGCTACAATAATTATAGCTAACTAACAACTATAATGGCACAGAACTCAAAAAGCAGCAACCATACCTATGAAAGGCATCATTGCAAATAGTACCCTGGGCCCTAGAACACCACCATACTGCCTATTGGAAAACCAAAATAAGCTAGACAGCTATGGATCTCCTCTCTACACAGAAACCTCACCTCCATCACATACTCAAAACAAAAACTGACCCTCATCAAATATAGAATACGTAACCAAATTAGAAAAGAAATGTGCAGACAAAAGCTGAACTGGAGCCCTCAAGAAGCCAGACTCTGCATATAGTGCAATACTGGAGAAACAAAACCAGAAGTAAATTTCTTCCTGTGCCATGCAAAATACTAAAATATCACAGATGCTGCACATTCACATTCCAAAAGTTGATATTAGAATCACATAACTAAATAAGTGTTTTTTCGACTTTCACACTTTGGACATTTTTGGGCCCTAACATAACATACCATACACACTTCCCCACCCCCAGAAAAAAAAAAAAATCCCTGGGAACAACAGTGACTGGCAATCTCAGCATAAGACCTCTCCCAAACACACACACACACACACACACACACACACACACACACACACGAAGAAGAGGAACTCAGCATCCCCAGGATAAAACCTCTACCCCTTCCAGCAATGACAGATGCTCTTCTCTTCCCCATGACCCTGACCTCTGTCTCTCCTCCCAGCAGGCAGGTACAATCTTCTCTCTTTACCCACAGCTCGATGTCCCCAATATAAAACGTCTACCCCCACGCACACAAAGCAATGAGATCGCCAGGGGTTCACAACCCCAACATAACCTCTCCCCACACCCAGTAACAATGCTCGACAGCCTTACTGTAACACCTCTCACTCTGCCCCCGATGCCTCCCAGCAAGCAGGCAGAATCCCCTCTTTCTTTACCCAGGGTCCACCAGTCCCCTATGGGGGTGATACTGGGCCCTGGGGAAAGAGAGGGGATTCAGCTTTCATTCTAGGAGTTGAGGGGGGAATGGAGGATGCTGGGCACTGAAGCCCATCCCCAGCTCCTCTCCTTGCCCTCCAGGAGTTACAGGCTACAGGCAGTTTTCCTATCCTGGGGGAGGGGGGGGGAGGCCGAGCAGTGCAGGGAGAGAGGGGGGGGGAGCTGCCATGATCAACAGAAGCTTCTTCCTGCAGATCCTCCTCAAGCTTCTGGCTTCTTCCACTGGCAGCTGGTGGGCTGTGTCTGGCTCCTCCTCCTTTGCGGAGGAAGAGATGAGGGGGCTGCTGTGATTGGCGGGGCCTTTTCCTCCAGCAGGACTCCAGAGACTGGCAGGCTGAGCCTTTCTTCTAGTGCAGTGGGGGGGGGGGGTGTGTGTGGGGGGGGAGGACGGGCATTTGAATGATGCAAGGGGAGGGGTGGGAGAGACTACAATCAGTACAGGCAGCTGGACATGCCCATGTTTTTCTCCCCACATATAGGGCATTTGAGCTTGTGCCTGAAAAGGTTTCTGGTATGTACTACCAGCACATATCACCCAAAATAAAGCCCTGATTAAAACCTTGCCTTTTGCCTTTGGTCTGTTGTTCTCTCCTTGTAGTGTGAATCATTGGATCCTCGGCACATTTAAGTGGGCTTGTATTGGAATTCCCTAAAATCTGTGAGAAAAAATATAACAGATTGTCCCAGTGGATCTCAGGAAAACCTCTTGTTTTTTTATTGAACTTGAAGGTGGCTGAAATCCACCTGATTTGTGAGTAGTTCACACATCCCTGCTCTCACCTCACACTCACTGGCAGAATGTCATCTTCGTATGAGGACAGACATCCTCCTAGCCACCTCATACGCCTCTGGAGACCTCAGTGGTATCACCCTCTTAATATCAGAGTTGCTCACTTTCTAACTAGCAGGTAGAGAGGCATGTAATTACTGAATTCTAGAGGAATGTTAAAGGATGTGAAGTTGGTAGTAAAGATTTTTTTTATATGTACGTTTTACTTAGGGTGGTGTTTCTGCAAGTCAGCATGAACAAGGGACTGACATTCATCTCAAGTTCCGTCAGTATTACAAGCACCAACTGCGTAAGTATGTTGTAGTCAGTATTACAGGTATACATCATGTCAGGATTACCTGTATATTTTGTGCAACAATATATTCAGTGGTTCTTCTACGTGCATTATTTCTCAACATTAGTGCAATGTGTAAGTACTGTATATCTCAGTACTGTAGGTGCACAATGAGCCTGAATCACTAAGCTTTTTCCCCATGGATACAGACTGGGAGGAAGTCCTTGGATGGTTACTTTTAAACAACTGCACGGGCGCACATGTGCACTTGTTTGTTGATTCATGCCCAGAGACGTAGCCATTTTATAACATAAATGCGTAAATGGGTGCATGGTATAAAATAGGTTGAATGCACACACATGTGTGTGTAATTTTAAGTAGGCGCGATCCTATGTGCGCGAATGCCACTTCTACCGCTTAAGTGGGGGGAGTTTTGTAGACACGCATGCCGACACAGTTACCAGTTTTCCCAATTCATTCCCAGTTCACCCAGGCAAGGGATAGGGCTTCCAGACCCCCCTAGTTTAATCCCCTTCCTTTTACCCTGTTAACCCTGATCTTTAATACCCCGTCATCTCGTTACTTTTTTTTTTGTTTTCTGACTTGCACGCCATCCATAGCAAAAGTAAGATACACGACAGGGGACCCCGACGTATGCTTGTGCGCGTAAGTATGTACACGCTAGTTTCATTGTGAAATCCAGGAATGCCCATGCCCCACCCAGACCAAGCCCACATCCTGCCCCTCTTTCAGGAAATTGTATTTGTGCCCACAGCGGCAAGTACGAGCGTAGGCGGGCGCCTTTTAAATTATGCTCAGCACGCACCAGCCTGACCGGTGCATGTATCTCCTGGTTTTGGCGTGCACAGGGCTTTTAAAATTCACCTTTATGTGAATCAGGCCCATTGTGTTGTTTAGGTATCTCTCACTATTACAAGCAAAGTTTATACCTCGGTATCATAAGCACACTGGGACGGTAACTTTCAACCCGGTGCACAGGCACACATGTGCACGCGTTCATCAGCCTGCACCCAGGGACACTGATATTTTATAACTTGCACGTGTATATGCGCTCATGTGTGCCAAATGTTATGTGGGTGCCTGAAAATGCCACTTCTATCGCATAAATCGGGGGATTTTAAAAGGGGCTACGCCGTCGCCATTTCCAGTTTTACCAGTTCGCCCAGTTAAGAGATAGGTCTTCCAACCCCCCTAGCTGAGTAGTCTTCGCTCTCCCTCATTATCCCTGACCTTTAAAACCCCACTGATCTGCCCATTTATCTTTATTTTCTAACTGACATGGTTCCATAGCAAAAGTAAAGTTACATGGTATGGAGTATTGGCGAGCGCCAGAGTGGGTAAATATTTATGCACACATCTCTGCTTCACACCCTGAAATGCATATCCCTGCCCAGACCACACCTGTGCTCCTCCCCTTTTTGAAAACTTCCAAGATATGTGCACTGTGGCATTTATGTGCGTATCCAGGCGGCTTTTAAAACACGTTAAGGTGAATTTTAAAAGCCCAATGTGCACATTAATTAGGGGATAAGTGTAAGTACTGTACATAACAATACTAAGGGTATTCAGTGTGACTGTAGGTATAGCTCAGTCTACTTATCTGTAGAACAAGCTTAGAAGTATTTGCCTACAGATAAGCAACATAAAATTGTGTTGTTTTAACCTGTTTATTGATGAATAATATAGTGGAGATAACTTTCTGAATGTTTATAACAACAAACTACTGCATGGAAGCTTCTAAAAGGAAGGATCAACCTTCAAATATATGTTCTGTCCTCCAATCTGAACTTAGCATTAAGGAGGCCTTGCTGATGTCTAAAGCTTTAGTCATCCTAGCAAGGACTGGAATCTTTTCAGTAGGGTTGTCTGATATACACACTAGGGAAGGGTGTTCAGGCAGTCCTAGCTGTATTCTAAGTTTGAATAGGTTTCAGATTCACATCAAGACTTGTGTGTGAGGTTCATAGCACATAAACACATACAATATGCTAAATCCATGGTCCGTGCCTGTTGTAAGAATGCAGAGAGCAAACATTCACACACTAGGGTGTATCACATCATATGCCATGAAATAACATGTAGCAAAGAAAAAAAAATCCACTGTGTAACTGTAGACCAAAACTTGATACCTATTCATAATTTTCACAATCAGAAATGAATTAGGAACATTCCTGGACACCAAATGCTTGATAAATGGCGATAGCATAATTGATTCCACCATAGATTCCTTGTAGAGGGAATGAGAAGCTCAGTGACTAACACTTTGCTACTTATCACATATTTGGATAAAGAATATCCACTCCATTGAGGATGCTTTTGTGCTTTAAATGACCCTGTTTTAAGTGTCGGAATCCTGACACTTAAAATAGGGTCAGGAGTAAGCTGGGGCTTATATGGTACTCACCCCATTCTAGCCCACACAGTCTGCAAATAAATATTTTGTGTGCAATCCATAGGTTGACTGTTATTTAGTGGTATGAAACAGGAATCCATGTGTATCTGCTTCATTCCTGCACTGGACCCAATAACCATATGTCAGTCAGCATTACAAGCACACTACATAAATATCTGTGCGTAATCAAAATGCTATTTGTCATTTTATTTAATTGAACTGAAATTATCATGCCAGGACATTTTCACTGATGTCTCTACTTCTATAAAATTGATATGCAATGCATATTCTTAGCCATGCTCTAGCTTGCCTAGATGCTATGTATTATCATGTATTAAATTATTTCTTTGTCCTTTCACAGAAATTCTCTGTTTCTTTTTCTGCCACTTCCTTTTTTCTGAGTGATAATATGCCGGCCTCCTCGGCTCTTGTCCTCATCTGATTCTCTCAGTTTCTTTACAGTAAGTTTCCTTATTTTATTCTTCCTGTGTAGGTCTTCAAACTCTTTTCTATGGTTCTTTACCTTCTCTTTCATTTATATGATATTCTTTTTTTTTTGTTTTTAGAACACACTTTACCATGATGCTTTAGATATTTGGTCCTTGCTGTAATGTCATGAAACACAATCCATGTGTGGAGTTTGTGGCTGCTACAATATGTCACTGATTCGTTTTTTATAATGGCACCATCATTAACACATATGTTGCATTCCATGGCCTAATTCAGTGGTTCCCAAGCCTGTCAGGTTTACAGGATATGCACAATGACTATGCACAAGATACATTTGTATGCACTACTTCCATAGCACGCACATTTTCGTTTCATGCATATTCATTGTAGATATCCTGAAAACCCGACTGACTGGGGTCCCTCCAGGACAGGTTTGTGAATCTCTGGCCCAAGTGAAGTTTGTTTTTCCTTAGTCTTGGTTTCAATGAAGAAATGTTTACATTATTTAAGATCACCATCATCTTGGGCACTAGTTGATCAAGATCTAATCTGAAAGTTTCCTCAGAGTCTGCATTGCTCTATCACCCCAAGTTCTTTTCACCCAAATGGAATTAGAACATTTTTATAGAGGCACTGCTGCTATTTACCATGTTCATTTCTTTGTAGAGAAATATGAAAGAGTGCTGCTGTTTGACATCTTTTCCCTAGCAATAATTTGGTTATGAAATTTTTGAGAAAAAGATTGGAATTTTAAAAAATTCCATTGCATACCATTTTTATATCCCAGAAAACCAGCTTTCCTCAGCCTCTTCCAAGTGGTTAGTGTGAAAGCCAAGGCACCTCTGTTCCCAAGCATCGTTCTGCAGTGTACTGCAGCTGGCAGACATGTGTTCAGCGTTCATGAGCATGCTAATGACTGGGAGCATTCTAGTAAAATGTGCTCCTCTTGTTTGGGCAGAAGATGTGGCCCGGTGGTTAGAGCAATGACCTGAGAACCACGGAGAGGAGACTTCTAAGTCCTTCTTTCTCCCACTAACATTCCTTGTGACTTTGGGAAAGTCACTTCATCTCCCCATGCCTTAGGTACCCACTTAAACTGTAAGCTCTTTGGGGCAAGGACTTAGCAAACCTGAATTACTAATAATACCTTAAGCATTACTTGGAGAGACTGCCTATAAATGCACATTATTATTTCACCTCAGAAGACACAGAGGTCTGGATTTAGCAGGAAGTTTCTGCTGCTTTATACCCAGTGTAAGAACTCTTATTAAATCACAGTCACAGTACTAAAGAATTTGCTATGTCTCGTTTGTGAGTTTAAAGTACTGCATCTGTGCTAATCTGAGTATGGAATGTGCATTTTCTCCTAATATGGATTAACCGGGTCTGGCTCAATTGTTTTTAAAACTTTCCTTTTCTTGTGCTCTTACTGTTGAGATCATACATTCTCATTTGAAAGGTAACTGTGGATTTTTTTTTTTTTTTTTTTTTACTGTTTCCAGCCCACAGGAATTATCCTTTTCATTGCACTTTTGGTGCTGTTTCTTTTATTAGCCCTGGCTCTTCTGTGGTGGTTTTGGCCACTTTGCTGCACTGTGGTAAGTTTTGTTAGGTGGTTTTATTCATTTTGCTTTATACATTTTTAACTTCAGCGATAACTATAGGCCTGATTTACTAAGGGACTGTTTTTTCCATTATAAGGATAATTTTAAAAGTCATTTCTGCAGGTAAAACAGAGCTTTACCTGTGGAAAGGGGATTTCAGGAATTGCCCTTTCCATGTGCAGGTAAATGTACGCGTGCAGTGATAATACAAGTGCAACTTACCCCACATTAGGGGAGGGGGCATTCTTAGAGCCAGGATTGGGGAGGGGCTTGCACTTGTGCACAGGGAGGATAACTTTCAAACAACTCCGCACAGCTGCATATACACACATAAAGGGCCATGCAGAGATCTACGCTAGTATTTTATTACTCACACATATCAGATACATGCATGTTATAAAATATGCATATGTCTATACTGCAACATATGCGCATGTATATGCTTACTTGTGAATGCATACAGTGCATTGAAAGTGAGTATTTCAATGAATTGAACATGCATACATTTCCTTTCTATTTAAAAAATGCATGCGCGTATATTTTATGCACAAAAAAACAGTAGGACTTGCTCACGTAAAAACCTGCGTTAAGTTGATATATTTTAAAACATGCACGCGTAATTGAAATTACCAGTTTTCCAGTTCCTCTACCAGTTCTTCCACTCCTTCTCCACATCATCGAGACCCTCCTGGTAATAGTAACTTACATGCATAATTGTTTGCCCCGACCCAAAATGCCCCTAGACTGCCCCGGTTTTTGTGCGTCTGTGTGTGCATGAAACATAAAATACACACATACTCTTGATGTTTTTAAAATAGCGATTGCGTGAGTACATACAACTTATACATGTATATACTAATTATTATGCAGGTAATTTTCAAAAGGATTAATACACTTAAAACTGGGTTTTACACGTGTAAATGTAGTTTATGCATATAAGCGGACTTTTGAAAATTGCTAGTGTATACCATTGAATTGTCAATAGATTCTTCACATGTAAGTGCACTTTAAGCTCATAAATGAGTTTTTGAAAATTGCTGTCATAGGCCTATATTTAGTAAATGTTTTCCCCATTCTGTGTCTATGGCAGTGGTTCCCAACCCTGTCCTGGGGACCCCCCAGGCCAGTCGGGTTTCAGGATATTCACAATGAATATTCATGAGAGAAAAGTTTCTCTTATGCATATTCATTGTGGATATCCTGAAAACCCGACTGACTGGGGGGTCCCCAGGACAGGTTTGGGAACTACTGGTCTATGGGAAAAATGCTTAGTAAATGACCCCCATAGTATGTTACGTTTACGCATGTAACTCCTTTGAAAATTATCTCCTAACAGGTGAATTTTCAAAAGAGTTATGCAGTAAATGTAATTTACTATTGTAGCAATTTTCAAAAGCCATTTACCTGTGTAAAGTCCGCTTACTGCTAGTAAAATCCAATGACAATTCAATAGCGTATAATGTAGCAATTTTCAAAAGCCCACTTTCATGGATAAGGTGCATTTATATGTGTAAAACCCTGTTTTAAGCATGTAAATGCTTTTGAAATTCAGGTCCACAGTGCATAGCTTTTTGAAAATTCACCCCGTTATTTTGAATTTCAAAAGTATGCATGTAATTTTTCTCAGGTTGTAAATGTATGCAACTAATTTTCCGAGGTAATTTTAAAATAGAAAGTACACATGTAATTTCACATTGAAAATCAGTGTAAAGTCTGGTGGTAAAATATACTCAGAGACTTTGCACCAGTATGGGCAGTTAGAAAATTTTCCTTCAGGTGACTATGTGGGAGAAAAACTAATTAATCAAGCCCTATATATTCAGCAGTGACCAAGGGAAAAGCTACAGTCCTGCATCAGTATCCTAGCAGCAAACTGCCTGCTGTGGCAAAGATGAGTGATTAACCCAGCAGTGCAGATAACTGATTGTATTAAATGACATTTATATCTTACTTAGATCATTATGGTCCTCTACAACAATCATTTGGCCTTACATCCTGTAGATCTTCTGATGGGAAAATAATTCTCCAAAGTTCTTCCAATAATGATTGAAGTTGATTAAGCACCATTTCAAAGACATCACCTATAATCTGCTAACTTTTCTCATTGACATGGCTGGCACAGCTCCTATGTTTTTAGATGCAGAAAGAAAGGAATAACTAATTTAAAAAAAAAATTCTGGAAGTGTGATTATTTTGAAGATTATTAGGACAGATAACTTCTTCTACCTTCTGTGCTTTTTGTTCTTCACACTGAGAGATTCAGCCGTTGCTTTTCACTGTGCAAAAAGAAAGGAACAAATAGGGAAATAGGATCTCCTTAAGCTTAAGGTCCAGCTTTAATACTTTGTCTGAATGTGGTGGGAGTAGGAGCAGAATGGTGAGACCGCACCTTGAGTACTATGTACAGTTCTGGTCACCGCATCTCTAAAAAGATATAGGTACACTGAAGAAGGTACAGAGAAGGACGACCAAAATGATAAAGGGGATGGAACAGCTCCCCTATGAGGAAAGGCTGAAGAGGTTAGGGCTGTTCAGCTTGGAGAAGAGATGGCTGAGGGGGATATGATAGAGGTGTTTAAAATCATGAGAGGTCTAGAACGGGTAGATGTAAATATGTTATTTACACTTTCGGATAATAGAAGGACTAGGGGGCACTCCATGAAGTTAGCATGGGGCACATTTAAAACTAATCAGAGAAAATTCTTTTTCACTCATCGCACAATTAAGCTCTGGAATTTGTTGCCAGAGGATGTGATTAGTGCAGTTAGCGTAGCTGGGTTTAAAAGAGGTTTGGATAAGTTCTTGGAGGAGAAGTCAATTAATTGCTATTAATCAAGTTGACTTAGGGAATGGCCTCTGCTACTACTGACATCAGCAGCATGGGATCTTCTTAGTGTTTGGGTACTTGCCAGGCTCTTGTAGCCTGGTTTGGCCATTGTTGGAAACAGGATGCTGGGCTTGATGGACCCTTGGTCTGACCCAGTATGGAAATTTCTTTTGTTCTTATGTTAGATAACATGAATAAAAGATTTGTAATATATTTTATGTTGTAAACGTTCTAGGTCATCAAGGAACCACCACCACCTCCACCACCAGAACCAGTAAGTAAATGTTTTTATTGGTTTTTATTGCACTCTAGTATATAATCCAGATAATGTATTTTTGGTCATTTCAAAGAAATGGTATGAACTTACTGGGAAGATGGGCTGACTCTAGAGGTACAGGAAGTGTAAGATAAAGGGAGAGACACAAAGAAGAAAGTAATTTAAGAATTCATTGCCTGGGGACAATATATTGTTATTTACTACACCTGAAAGAGTTGTTTCAGGGCCAAAAGGGTACTTGGTTTTCTTTGAACTGGGGCCCACTCACGCAGAAGCTAGCACCCTGCTTGTGAGGCCACAGACTGGCTTCTCCTGAGGTACCCTCAGATCATGGTTAGCCTGGGACACAGCCCCGCCTCTCCACCCCCTTCCCCCCAAACAAAATCCAGATTGATCCTCAGAGGTTGTAAAAGGGGCTGCTGGGAAAGGCCCAGTGTTCTGGCAGCATAAAGGTTGAGGGCTGCATGGTGGAACGGGAAGGTGAAGTTCCAATGCTACAGGCTACGTCTGGACTTTGAAATGAGATACCAGTGAAGCAACCTGCATCATGACTAACATTCACAGGAGTGAATTTTCAAAGGAGTTACATGCATACAAGTGGCATATATCATAGCAATTATCAAAAGCCCATTTACACGTGTAAATCCCAAGTTTGCATGCATAAATCCTTTTGAAAGTTACCTCTATGTGGAGTAATATGCTGCTGTACCGGAATCAGCACCACTTGTTAAAAAAAAAATCTGATGTCTTGCAAATAAAGCCATTGCATTCAAGTATGGGGGGGAACTGTGTTTGTGTCTGGGGGCAGCCCTAACCTGATGTATTGTTAAAGAGTCCTTTTAACTTCTGCACATACTATATTTCTCAGTAATGACTTAGACTTACAGCTAGAGGGTTCTTGCACTCTCTCTCCCTGCTTGTCCACATGCCCATGGTCATTAGGAGTCATTTGGGATTTATTATGCAGCCTTATGGTTGTCAGGAGTGTAATATTCTGTATGGGCTAGAGATAAATCATGTATTAGGTAACAATTATTTTTTACAAGTTTTCTTATACACAAGGACCTACGTACTAAGTAGCTTTAATGGTAATGCGCCCATTGAAATAGATTTCATGTGTGAATTAGGAAATGCCAATGTACAAAGGCCCTTATTGCCAGGGTAGTAGACAGAATATGGCCACTTCAAAAATAATGTAATTGTTCATTTCTAATAGAGCTGTGTGCTTATGCAATTGTCATGGCAGCCAGTGACCTCATTAGTACTTGCTATGGTATTTGTGAAGCTGTGTTAAATTTAGCTGTACCTTCAAACCTGTAGTTAACTGATAACAGGGTGATCGTGCTAGCAGTTAAGAGGAGTAGCCTAGTAATTAGAGCAGCGGGGCTGCAAACCAGGGTTCAAATCCCACCGCTGCTCCTTGCGACCTTGGGCAAGTCACTTTACCTTCCATTGCTTCAGGTATAAACTTAGATTGTGAGCCCTCTGGGGAAAAGGAAATACCTCCAGTACCTGAACGTAATCCATGTTGAAGTGCCAAAAAAGATGAATATAAATTAAATAAGTATAGAGAGGCAGTGTCATGGTCCTCACCTGCAAAAGCAATTCCCCCTCACTCACACTCCCCTGATCATCCCATAGAGACTCCCATCTCCATGCCCTCTCAATGTAAGACCACCTGCCAGGCGAGATCCCCCTTTCCAATCCCTCCTTATGGCCGTATCCCTGTCCCAGGCTCCCTACCTCCTTCTGGGCCAGAAGGGAGTATCGCCCTCCTCTCCCCTGC
Source organism: Rhinatrema bivittatum (assembly GCF_901001135.1). Taxonomy (NCBI): domain Eukaryota; kingdom Metazoa; phylum Chordata; class Amphibia; order Gymnophiona; family Rhinatrematidae; genus Rhinatrema; species Rhinatrema bivittatum. The sequence continues at coordinate 188,397,896 of NC_042621.1, forward strand.
CAGCAAGAGGCTGCTGACATACCAGATACAGCGATGATCTCCAAATGGTGCTGTCTGGTGCTACTCTAGGCCATGAAGGGGCTGTGGGTCAAAGTGATGTCATTCTGGATTTGACTCTGTAGACTACAAGGTGCACACATTTCTTAATCTATAGCAAGGCCAGGCAGTGGCAACTGGAGATCATTGCTTGAGCTGGTAGGAGGTAGGCTGTCAACCTCCTTCTGGTGGGATTGGGGGGGGGGGGAGCCTCTGAAGGAAATATTTCCTTCAGGAGTGGGGATATGAAAATGGGGCTTCTGAAGGTATCAGCTACTTGTGGGCGGTGATTGGAAAGGGAGAGAAGGAGATGGGGACATTGTCTGTCTATAGCAGGTTGTCTTGGAGGTATTCCCATGAGCTAACCAAATCATTCAGTTTTGGGTCAATGAGTCTGGGGGAATATTAATTCCACAATTTATATGCAGAGCACATCACTCACTTTAACGCAGCCCTTCAAAGCATGCACATTTTGCATCTAATTATCTTGCTAATTATCTCAGTAATTAGCATATAATTAGCAATGTACTACATGAGTTAAAGCTGGCAGGTTATGCACATTGACCTGACAGTTTTAATGTAGGTTGGTATATAGGACCCCACTCTGGGCTCTTATTTCAAAAGAATGTGTCTATAAATACCAAGTAGAAAAACACCTTTTGAAAGTGAAGTTCAATAATGCACACTTTCAATATTGTTATTCTTTCCAAATAGCTGTGCAGCTCATGTTCTTCCTCTTTATCTTCTAATTCTTTTGTTCATGGTTGGTTTGGGTTTGTTTGTTTTTTAATAGAAGATGATAGTTCTGAGTCTTTTTCTCTTCCCCACCTTTTCTTTAAATGAGATTAGTCATTACATATCTCCATATATTTTACCTGCAGTTGAAAATATCAGATTCATGGCATCTTTCAAGTCTCTGTGAGCATTCTGCTGTGACTCACTAAGACATTGAGGTTACTATGAATGTAGTGTCAGGTACTTCCTTGTCCCAGTACTGTACTTTCTTCACTGTACAATGTGCAGGGAATCCTGGATTACATTTCATCCCCGTTCCAGATAAAGCATAGGATCCTATGTTTAAAGCTGTAATCCTTACCGCAAAGGAAAAAAGCAGCATATTGCTCTTATATAGCTTTATCTATACTTATCATCTAAGGGAGCCGATATTCAAAAGATTTAGGCACCTAACTTAAGGAGCCAGGCACCTAGATCTGCCTAAATGAAAATCCACCCTCACCCACTAAGTACCTAAATTTAAGCGTCTAAAAAGTGAGTGGATTGGGGAAAGCAATTTAGGAACCTAGCACTGATTTTCAGCCCTAGGCTCCTAACGTGGATGCCTAAATGTAGGCAAAAAATGCAGGCCAAAATTTAGGAGCCTCAGTTTCAGGCACCTAAAATTAGGGAAATTTCAACTGAAAACTTAGGCATCTATCAGGTGCCCAGCTCTCATTGAATATCAGCCTCCTAGGAAATTTAGCTAATAAGAAAAATGAATTGCAAAGAACTATATAGGATCATAAAACTGCATGCAGAAACAGAGGTCTATATGCAGATGATTTGGCCAGCTAAGTTTGGGACTTAGCTGGGCAAACTGCAATTATTGAAATTTCTGCTGCATTATCAGTTCCAACTTATATGGTTAAGTTGTTATCTGGATAAAAACTTAGCCAGATAAGTCAGAGATGTTCTAGGGGCGTTTTGGGGCAGGGCTGACTTAGCCAGATAACTCTAATATTCAGAGTTATTTGAATAAGTCATCCAGATAAGTCTGGGCAAGCCGTGAGGCAGTTCTAATGTTATCTAGATAAAGTTATCTTTTAGATCAGTGGTTCTCAACAGGTGTGTCAGGACACACTGGTATGTTATAAGGTCCTGGGAGGTATGTCACAGGGTCAGCAGAAGGCTGTTGTCTCTGCATTAGCCCGAGTGGGAGTTGGTTGACTTCTCCTTTATTGGGCCTGTCAGGAGATTACCCTCACTTCCTTCTCCGATTTCTAGCCCAGTGAGAGACTGTTTCCTCCTTCACCCAAATCAAAGCAAGATATTGCCAACTTCTGCTCTTCTGGGCCCAATGGGCACCAACTTTATATTCCCCGCTGGGCCTGGAAGTGATGCTGAGAATGCTGGTCAGGAAGAGGTGGAAGAGAGAGTGTGGGGGCTGCTGAGCAGGAAGAGATGGGAAATAGGGGGTCAGAAATAGCTGAGCAGGGAGGGGGAGAGGAGAGAGAGGAGGAAGGAGGCAGGGAGAGTCACAGGGAGAGAGAGGGAGCACAGGAAAGAAGTTGCAGGTTGGGGGATCATGAATACTGGGCAGGGTTGTGAGTGTGAGAGGATGATTGAAAAGGAGTAATTGGGAAAACTGAGGAATGATGGGGAAAGGAGGAATGATGGGGTGCAAGAGCCACAATATGTCAGTTTTGGGAATGTGCATTTCATGCTTAGACCTCACTTTGAATACTGTGTGCAATTTTGGTTGCTGCATCTCAAGAAAGATATAGTTGCACTGGAGAAAGTACAGAGAAGGGCAACCAAAATGATAAAGGGCATGGAATGGCTCCCTTATGAGGAAAGGCTGAAGAGGTTAGGGCTGTTCAGCTTGGAGAAGAGACGGCTGAGGGGGGGATATGATATTGGTCTACAACATCATAAAGGACTTGAATGGGTAAATGTAAAACAATTATTTATTTTTTCAGATAATACAAGGACTAGGGGGCACTCCATGAAGTTGGCAAGTAGCACATTTACAATGAATTGAGGAAAGTTCTTTTTCACTCAATGCACAATTAAGCTCTAGAATTCGTTGCCAGAGGATGTTCTTAAGGCAGCTAGTGTAGATGGATTTAAAAAAGGTTTGGATAAGTTCCTGGAGAAATCCATAAACTGCTATTAATTAATAGGAAATAGCCATTGCTTGTTGCTGGCATTAGTAGCATGGGATTTATTTAATGTTTGGGTACTTGACAGATTATTGTGATTTGGATCGGCTGCTGTTGGAAACAGGATGCTGGGTTTGATGAACCCTTGGTCTGACCCAGTATGGCATATCTTGTATTATGTTCTATCTTGCGGTTTGCTTAGTGTAGGAAGACAATGTATTTCTGTTTCTAATTCTCCAGGTTGCACTGCATGCAGAGTGGCTTTTTAGGGTTTTCATTCCAGTTTTTGTCTCCTCATTTATAATGTGTGATCTTTTATTCTGTATTTGGTAGAGATGTGCTTCGGGTAAAAATTTTATGTCGGGCTTCGTTTCAGGGCCCCCCGGGGGAATTTCGTTTTTCCTGAGGTTCGCGGTTTTTTTTTTTCGGGGACCCCAATTTTCGGATTAGTGCGCGATATCGGGAGTTGGCGCACACTAACTTCTGTTAGCGCGCGCTAACTCAAAAATGAATTTTTTTCCGAAATTTTAGAAAAAATGAAATCGTTTTTCGGTTCTCCCAAACCATTTTGAATTAGGCAATTTTGTTGACATTGCCTAATTCGGGAAAAACAATTGCACATCCCTAGTATTTGGTGAAGGTCGGCTCAGTGTATGAAATGGATTGAGGTATTTTACAAGCATATAGGCATTTGTATCAGTCTTATTTGTTGTGTTTTCTCAATAGGACATACATTAGTGGTGTACCGCTGTTTTTTCATATGTGGAGCTTTTGCTGTTTGAGTTCTTGGAGTTAATGCTGCTATGGTATGACAGGTTTGCTTCACATGTGCTTTTTCAGGTTTTGTATTTTACAGTGCGCCTGGTAATATATATATGTAATGACTAATCTCATTTCTTTAAATGAGATTAGTCATTACATATCTTCATATATTTTACCTGCAGTTGAAAATATCAGATTCATGTCATCTTTCAAGTCTCTGTGAGCATTCTGCTGTGACTCACTAAGACATTGAGGCTACTATCAATGTAGTGTCAGGTACTTCCTTGTCCCAGTACTGTACTCTCTTCACTGTACAATGTGCAGGGAATCCTGGATTACGTTTCATCCCCACTCCAGATAAAGCATAGGATCCTATGTTTAAAGCTGTAATCCTTACCGCAAAGGAAAAAAGCAAATTGTCCATCCAGTCTGCCCAGCAAGATTTTTTAGGGTAATAAATGTCGCTCTGTGCAGGTTACTCCCATGTTGCTATTAAGGATAGCAGCTGCCGCTCCGTGCAGGTTATTCCCAAGGCTCATGTTAAGGGTAGTAACATTAACAATCAAACCAAACAACTGACACACCCATAACAAAATTTCTGCTAGCAACATTTTTACCGGGTGAGCAGCACTCTTGCTAATTCAGAAAATGCTGTTTAAATGTGCTTTACCCTTGGACTTCGCTGTCGAAGGAGTCCTACACTTTTTCCCTACTGTCTGCATATGGTTATCCTAGATTGTAAAAGTCAGGGCCCAGTATTGGGTATCATCTGAATCCAATTTCCCTATTTTCACCCTGGCCATCGAAGCAGAGAGCAATATTGCAGTTGCATCACAATCATGGAAGCTGTTGGTTAAGGGTAGTAATCCCCATGCCTTTTGTTAGGGGTAATAGCTGCCGCTCCATGCAGTTTACTCCCATGCACTCTTTTCTTCATTTCCAGCTCTAACCTTTAGAGATCCACAATGTTTATCCCATGCCTTTTCAAATTTGTTTACTGTTTTCGTCTTCACAACCTCTTCTGGAAGGGCATTCCAGGGTCCAGAAAGAAATGTTTCCTGAGTTGCCCCTCCTGGAGTTTCATTTCATGACCCCGAGTTCTACAATTTGCTTTCCAATGGAAAAGATTCGAGGATCATGCATCATTAATACCTTTCAGATACCTGAAGGTCTGTATCATATATCACTTGTACTTCCTCTCTTCCAGGATATACATATTTAGATCCTTCAGCCTCTCCTCATAAGTCTTGTAATACACACCACACACCATTTTGGTCACCCTTCTCTGGACTGCCTCTGTCCTGAATCCATATTTTTTGAGATACAGTCTCCAGAAGTGAACACAGAATTCCAGATGAGGTCTCACCAAGGACCTGTACAAGGGCAATATGACCTCCTTTTTCCTTACTGGTTATTACTCTCTCTATGCAGCACGGCATTTTTCTGGCTTTAGCTATAGCCTTGTCATATTGCTTCGCTGCCTTCAGATCACCAGACACCATGACCCCAAAGTCCCTCTCTCAGATTTCACCCCCATCACATACAGCTCTTTTGGATTACTGCCCCCAGATGCATAGCTCTGCACTTCTTGGCATTGAATCCCAGTTGCCAAGCCTTCGACCACTCTTCAAGCTTCCTTAAATCACTTTTCATTCTCTCTCCTCCTTCAGACATATCCACTCTAGAGCAGATCTTAGTATCATCTTAAAATAGACAAACATTTCCTTCTATCCCTTCCACAATTGAAAAGAACAGGTCCCAAAACTGATCCTTATTGCGCTCCATTTAACACTGCTCTTTCTTCAGAGTAGGTTCCATTTACCATTACACATTGTCTCCTATCAATCAACCAATTTGTAATCCACTCCACCACCTTGGCGCCAACTCCCAAGCTTCTGATTTTATTCATGAGCCTCCTATTCAGGACTGTGTCATAAGCTCTGCTGAAATCTAAGTAAATCACATTGAGTGCTTGTCCTTGATCCAATTCTCTGGTCACCCAATCAAAAAATCAATTAGATTTGTCTGTCAGGACCTTCCCCTGGTGAATCCATGATTCCTTGGGTCCAGCAGTTAACCATTTTGTAGATAGTTCACCATCCTTTCCTTCAGCAGAATCTCCAACTCCCTCTCTACTACCACTCTTGTGAAGCGGGACCACCACCGCTCTTCTCCAATTATGTTGCATCATTCCAGTTTCTAGGGATCTATTGAATAGGTCTTTCAGCAGACCCGCCAACACATCTCTGAGCTCTTGGAATGTATCTCATTTGACGCCATGGTCTTGTCCACGTTCAGTTTTCCTAGCTCTTCCCATATATTTTTTTCTGTAAATGGACTTTCGTCTACCCCACCCCGATCTACTGTCTTCTCAATTAGCAATGGTCCTTCTCTAGGATCTTCTTTAGTGAACACTGAACTGAAGATTTGTTTAGTATTTCTGCCATTTCTTCATCTCTTTCCACTCATTTCTCCTTGTCACCTTTCAATTTCATTATAACCCTTCGGTCCAGACCAATAATGCAATAATGCCACTTACAATGGTCCTTGACAGCAAACAGGTATTGTTGTTTATATTGGGGTCAGTATTCAAAATTGACTAGTTAAGTAATTTACCTGGTTAGTACCTATCCGGCTAAGTTACAAAGTATATTCAGCGGCACAGCTATGCTGCTGAATATGCGTGTATAACTGAGTGCTTAGCCTTATAAGTCTAACTAGCTAAGTTTAGATCTGCTCTATGGCACATCGGGCTTAGCCTGCAACTTATGTGGCTAAGTCCGAATATCGTCAGTTAGCCGCATAAGTTGTATGGCTAATTCACTCTACCCAAATCTGCCCACTACTTGTCTACTTTTTGCATGGTTACCTTTTTATCCATATAAGCGACTTAGGCCTGGATACACTATTCTTGCAGAGAATAAGTGAATCGCGCGGTACCAGGGGGGGGGGCAAAGCAGGGGGCAGGCCTGCGAAAGCCTGCAGCCATCGCACCACTGCAGTGCGCTGGCTGCTGGCTTTCGCACCAAATAGGGTCCTTACCTTTCGCCGCCAGTGATGTCTTCGCAGTGTCGGCCCCAGAGCCGCCCTGACTCCTCCTCTTCCGGGGCCGACTCCACCCCAATCACCCTATCGCACGCGAAAAGTCCCTTTTCGCACGCGAAAGCTATTGAAAATGACCCCCTTAGATGGCTAAACGGCGACTGCTGAATATGTGTACATATTCGGCGGCCACTACTCAGCCGCATAAGTCCTGCTTATCTGGCTAATTAGCGCTGAATGCGCTTTGAATGTTGACCTCATCCTAAGATGAGTAATAAGACTATGTACACATAAGATGAATAATTCACATATGTACCATAGCTGCCAACATGTGGCCAAGCTACATTGGGTAGTGGAGAAAATTTATGTTGCTATTAGTGAGATGACACCAGAATCAGATCATCTTTTTTGTTTGCTGAGTTGTACAGGGAAATTTCCTAGTTCTGTCCTGCACATATTGTTGGGAGGCAGGAGGGCTCCTATGGATTCAGAGTTTATGTTTACATTTCCCCCCATGACAGTGATGTGTTCAGTGTGTCACATATGTGAGCATCACCTGTCAGGTGTATCCCGACAGAAAAAAGGATTGCGAACCACTGTTCTAGATAACTGATTTCTCTGAGTATGTTCAGCGGCACAGCTGCACTGCTGAATATCCTGTTTTTAGGTTACCTGTAAAAGTTTGTACAGATAAATTACTGGAGTGCCCATGGCTGAATATGGACCTCTTAATTGCCAGCTAGGAATTTTTGCATGCAGTAGAAAGATATTAATCCCAGGAAGTTACGATTCCTCCTGTAGTTGGTGCTACGGGAGGCCTCTCACCTTTCTCTGGAGGCCACTACGAAGCCGGGGCCTTGCCTGATCTGCTTGCCCAGGTTTTGCTCCATGGCCTGGGAGGCCTTCGACGTCCTCTGGGCCTGCCTGAGGCCTGCTTCAGTCTTCGCCTGGACTTCCTGGTTTGGGCCACGCCCTTCTCCCTAGGGGTCGGCCCGCAGCTCTTTTCTCCAGTTATAGGGCCATCCAGGTGTGGCCCATCTGAACTCCTCCCAGGGAGTTGCTTGTTCCTGTCCTATAAAAGGACTTCCTCTGCACTCAGTCCTTGCTGCGGCAATGGCGCTAGTCTACCTAGGCTGTGTCTCCCTTGGACTTCCTGATGTTCCTGCTTGTTCCTGATGTTCCAGTCCTGATGTTCCTGCTTGCTCCTGATGTTCCAGTCCTGATGCTCCAGGATGTGGGACCCATGCCTCCACGAGTTCCTACTTCTGTACTGAGTTCCTAGACTCTTGCTTCTGATTCCTAGTTCCAACTCTGGAGGACCCGAGGGGTTTCCACTACCCTGGGCTGAGTGACTTCCCGAGCTTCTCCCGCTCTTCTCGTGGTCTGCAACCAGCCCCTGGGCTGTATAGGGCACGAAGGAGACAGTGTGGTCTGCGATCGTCCATTTGGGCCGCCTGCTGGCAATGGATTAGTAGGGCGCCTGAGGGTCCTGCTCATCCCTCTTGTTCCTGTCTTCATCCTGACCTCCTCTGTGCTTTGCTCCAAGTTCCAAGGCCTTGCTTTCTCCGCTTCAGTCCTGTGCCAACCTGGCCTCCGTCCAGCCTGCCGCCTCTGCTGCTCCCTGCGGCAGGTCCGAATGGGCTGGGAACGGTCGGAGGACTGTTCAAAGACCACCATAATAGTGTGGTCTCCCGAGGCGTGTAGGTCGGCGGAGTGGCCTGGACTTGGACCGTCTTCATCACCGCAAGGGCACACCTCACTTCTCTTCCACCTAGAGAGCCTTGATATGCCAAGCCTCGAGTGCTTGCTTGAGACTGAAGCTAGCCATAACAGGAACTGAGGCACATTCCTGTGGGTCCTGTAGGTTTTACAAAGATGGGAGATGCTGGCAGATAAGGATAGCTTTGTCTACTCAGTCTGCCCATTTATACCAGCCCACCATGCTGTCAAAGATTGATATTTTTCTTTTTCATTTTATAACGAATCTTTCAGGACATGTGCAATATAAGAATTTATTCTTGATTAGGACAGCATATTCTGGGAAAACAGGATAGGATTTTCCAGCTTAATTCACTGAATTCACTATATTTAAAACTTATATTTTTGTGATCAGCTATAAAAACAAACTTCCATAACAGAATACATGTCAGTCAGACACTAATTGTACAGTATAATCAACAGTGACAGCAAATATCATTCCTGACAACACAAAGTCAAAACAGACATCATCAACTGTACTGGCACACTCACCAGTTTCAGCTCTTAACAGTATAATTCAGACTGATAATGCCACTTACAGTGGTCCCTGGCAGCAAAAAGGTATTGTAACATATATTATGTATACCCTAAGATGAGTAATAAGACTTATGCATACATAAGATAAGTGATTTACTGATGTACCATAGCTGCCAACATATGACCAAGCTACACTGGGTATGAGAAAAGCATCAAAGTTATCACTACAAAATTGACATCAGTTTGTTATAGTTTCTTGCTTATGGTTTTATCATTGTTCCTGGAGCAAATTTAATGTACTCTTCTTTCATATTAATAAAAGCTTATCCATTGTGTAGACTAATTTTGCTGCTCCCCTAATAGAATGCAGAGTTCTCACACACACAAAGCGCCTTCTGTTCTCCTGAATGCAGATTCTGGGTTGAAAGTTTGTACACAGCTGAGTATAAATGAAGGTCACCCTTAACTGAAAATGGCAAGAGACAACACTTTGTGGCTTCTGGCTGATAAGTTGCAGCTGTGAGCACAGGAGTCTTTTATGCTGTTACTGACTGTACAGTGTGATCTGCAGTAGGGGTTGCAGGGAAAAAAAATTCATTTTCGTTTTTTATTCATTTTTGGGAGGTTTCTTTCCCACAAATTTCAGTTCATGGAATGTTTGATTCATTTCATTTGTGTGAAAAAAATGATTCAAACATTTAAAAAATAAAAGGACCAAAAAACAAAAATGGGGTCTCCCAACCACCTGGAAAAATGCCAGGGCCAGGATACCCCCCTGCCTCCTATTTGCCCAGTCTGATGATGTTCCACCAGCGAGGCCTAGGCCCAGGCCGAAACCTTGGCTTTACATAGGCTGAGGCTAAGTCGCTGCAACCTCAGCCTCCGCCTACCCAACGCCGAGGATTTGACCTAATCTGGAGCCCAGGCACGATGCTGTGGCCAGGTCCCAACATCTGGGCCTTGGCCTAGGCAGGAGCCCAGACTCAGGCCTGACGCCAGAGTCTCAGCCTAGATCCAGGTGCGATGCCAGGCCCCGGCCTGGAGGCCAGGTCTCAACGCCTGGATCTCGGCCTAGGGTCAGGCCCATGCCCAGAACCCTGGCTTCACAGCAACTCCCTTGTCATCCTCTTCTTCTTTCTTCTGGTGCCATGTGCTGGGGTCAGGCTGGAGTTAATTAACTCTGGTAAATTTAAATTCACCCCAGCGGACAGTGCCATTTTGATGTATGGGTTGAATGTATCGGAGTTAATGAACTCTGGCATGATTCCAGCATATGGCTTCAGAAGAAAAAAGAGGACGATGTGCATGGAGCTGCAAGGCCTGGGCTCTGGGTCTGGTTCCATGCTCCAGCCTAGGCTGAGGTCCAAGCATCTGGGTCAAGTCACAGTGTTGGGCCTAGGTCTGGGTCGAGGCCCAGGTATCAGGATCTGGCCTCTGGGCTAGGTCACTGCATCGGCTTGGGTCTGGGCTCTGGCCTACGCTGAGGCCCAGGCATAGGACCTGGCCTCTGGATCAGGTCGCAATGTCAGGCCTGGGTCTGGGCTCTGGCCTAGGCTGAGTCCCAGCATCGGGGCCTGGGCTTCGTCGGATACCCGATGGATCAGATATGTTTTCTTTTAATTTTTGGGCCTAGGCGAGGCCCTGTTTCAGGCCTAGGTTGAGCCGGGGCACCAGCATCACGCTTAGGCATAGGCCACAGCCCCTGCTTTGGGCCTCGGCCTATGATCTAGGTGAGGCCCCGGCTTAGGGCCTAGGCCCAGTACATTAGTTTAAAATGAATTGAACGAATAGGGTTCATTTTATTCAAGGGTCCCCAATTCATTTTGGGCCCCCCGAATGATACATATTGACCTTATTCATTGTGTTTTGCATTTTCATTTTAAATGAATATACATCTCTAATCTGCAGAGCCTGAGTCTCAGAATATGCTGCTTTAACACATACAGTTGTTGATCATATGCCATAATGTTTGTATCACACAGAAAACTACATCTTCCTTCTTTTTTCCAGGAATCTGATGATGAGGATGGACTGCCTAAGAAAAAATGGCCAACTGTAGATGCTTCTTATTATGGAGGCCGAGGTGTTGGGGGCATTAAAAGAATGGAGGTATATAATATTTCCTTATTGCCTGGCATAATCTTCTCCTTTTGGAGAAAAAGGATTTTAATACAGTAATTTTCAATAAAATTATAAAAGACCCTGAGATGACAAACTACATCAGGGACTTTAATTATCGGAAGTACTTCAGAGGAGACTTGCATTAGATTTTAGTGCTTTTTGCAATTTGATTCAAGAAGAGTAATTCTTTATTTTATTGCAAGATATTAGTTGCCAAGCAATACAAATGTTAGTTAGATCCATATCCAGTCACTGTCTGGATAGCAAAATTAGCCAGATAAACTTATCCAGCTAACTTTGGACATGTATGCAATAGTGCAGTCACTTTAAGATGGCTATCTTAAAGTTAGTCCGCTAACTATAGGACAGCTCTTTGGCATGACCAGACTTATCCAGATAAGTTATCCAGCTAACTCTAAATATAGGAATTAGCCAGATTGCTAAATCATTTAATGTAACTCCTCCCTAAAACATTCCCGGAATGCCCCTAAGCTATCCAGCAGAATGTTAACCAGATAATAAGATAGCAGGCTAAGCACCCAAGTATTCATTTAGCCAGATAACTTCTGAGTCATCCATCTAAATGCTTCTGAATATGGACCTGAGTGTGTCTATAGGTTTTATAACTTGAGTAGTTGAGGTGTTTTAAAAACCTTTCATTCTCAGAAACACAATTATGCACTATAGAAATATTTAAGAAAAGAGACTCAAAATTAGCAAATTAAGGCCTAGATTCATAATTTTGCACTATTCATGTGATATTTTCATGTCATAAGCTAAGAAGTACCCAGACAGGCATTTCTGAGAGAGAGAGAGACTCTTTGTAAGAGTATTATATATGTAAACTATTTATAACACTGTAGGAGGGTCAACTAGTAACTCAAGGTGAGGTTTTGGTGGTGGTCTAGGGTTTGGGGGGCAGTTTTACATGCACAATCAGAGGTACGAACAGCACACTTAATGTCTACTATGTAACCTCCACCATTAATTTTATGGGTAGTTGGTTCTGCAATATAGAGTTGTAGTTATGTCACTCTGCTTTTAAGTATGTATGGTGTAACAGAATACTACTAGAGCGGGTGTGAGATGCTGGTTTTCAAAAAGGAAAGAAAAGTCTGTAAAAGTGGAGGAGCTTGCCTTTGGAACTCAAGGGATCTGGACTTGTCTGGTTCTGATAAACTGCCAAAGGGCCTTCTGGTTCTTTCAGAAGAGGTCTTACTATTACTACCATAGATGATGGAAGTATCCAGACCCTACTCCTAGGTGCTTATACCTAGTTGTTCTTCAAGGAGCCCTAGTAGGAGGAATGGATACCTACCTCATAAATAACAGTTTTGCCTGTCTGGAGTAATTCTCATCTGATGGGTACAGTGATTATGAGTTATTAATCCATGAGTTATCTAGGATGGTAGACTAGATGTTTAGAAATTAAAGATGTTTTGTTTCGCTGCTAAGAGGTAGACTTATTTTGTTACATTAGCTGTTGGTGGTGTTATCTCTGTTATAGAATCCTGTGACTTATTGTTTGTGATTTTACTGCTGATTTGTCCAGAAGATGTAAATTGTTTGTAAACTGGAGCCACCAAACCTAGGTGTGGTCATGAGTTATTGGATCTCAGGGTGTGGGTTCAAGGTCCTATGACTAATAAGGGAAGTTTGAAGATGAATGGCCAGATTTATATAGGGAAAAGGAAATATATCTGGCCAAATTTTGTTTTATGGCTGTATTGCTTTTTGGCCATATTTTGCAGCTGTTAAACAACACACTGGCTGTCCCTAAGACCAGTCCCCAGGAGCCTCTGGGGATCATTTCTAACCCATTCAGCTTCCAGTACAGCCACAAAAGGGATAAGGGAGCCACAGAGGACAGGGGGGAAGGCATTTTTGTTTTGTTTTGTTTTTTTGGTGGGGCTTTGTTTATTTTGGTTCGACAAATGAACTGAACTAAAATAAACATTAAATAAACCAAATCCTGAAAAAAAACTCAAAACAAAATCCATGCCAAAACAAAAATCTTGCCTTTGCACATTCCTAATCTTGAATATCTTTTGTAAATATTCTTTTGAGTAGGAATTTCTAGCGGGCAGTGATACTGTCTTTATGGGACATATTTATTTTTGGCACACTAATATCCATGGTGACTAAGATGAAGTTAGGGGGCAGTTTGATGATTCTGTCACATTTTCTAAGAAAGTCAGTGCTGCTGGTTGTCAAAGTGAACATTTTAAACACCTAACTTCTATGCATGCTTTTGAAAATTTAACCTGTAATGAAAAATATTGCCTAATGAGTCATTGATATATTGTATTATTATTCTAATTATTTATTCAATTTGACATATTGCCTGTAGTGAATACTTCCAGGTGATTTACATTTGAAAAGCAAACACATAATTAACTAGAGATGTGATTCGGCCGAACCTTTCGGTTTGGCTTTTGTTATCAGCCCGCCGTGGGAAATTTCATTTTCCCGCAGTTCGGGCCAATTTTATTTCGGCTGCCCCCAAAACGAAGCCCGAAATCTGCTCGCAAGTTATAAAATCAGGGGTCGGCGCGCGCAAGGGGGTGCACAAGGGGGTCACAAGGGGGTGCCAAGCCGCACTGCCTTCCCCCGTTCCCTTCCCTCTAACCTGACCTTCCTACCCCTCCCCTAAAATTATTGTTTTACCTTTCTGGGCAGGCACAAGTTGCGTGCGCCGGCCAACTGCCGGCGTGTGATCCCCGGCACAGCAGCAAATATGGCCACTGTGCCGGGATCCTGATCCCACCCCCTCCCCACCCCTTTTTGCAAGCCCCAGGACTTACACGTGTCCCGGGGCTTTACACGTGTCACCGGGCCTTTTTAAAATAGGCCCGGCGCATGCAAGGCCGGTAAATCCTCTGGATTTATGCATGTAACCCTTTTAAAATCCGGCCCAATGTGCGCATAACATTGTGTAAAGTTAATGCCCTCACATGAAATTCTGTGTTAATGATGACATTAGGGAATAGTCCCCAATGCAAATAGATGAGCTAGATTACCTCTTCTTAGTGCTGGAATCTTAACTCCTCCTAGACTGAGGTGGAGTAAAGTTTCCAGAGCTGATGTTAGTCTACTGCAGAAGCTGGAATTCTGGTGCTGGGACTTCTAGTTGGGATTTTATGCATAGAAAACTTGTTTATGCACAAAAAGCATGTTTTCCATGTATAAAAGATGGTTTATTGGCACAAAAAATGCTTTCATCAGTGTAAACTTTTTTTGCACATAAATCTTATTTTATGTGTGGGAAAACTTCATTTGTGCACATAGCTCAAGGGATACTTTAATGCTTGTAAGCATATCTTGCTCTCTTGAAAACTAGATAAATAAACAGTATACCTATGTAAATAAGAATATAATTCTCTTCCAGAGTCCAGATTAAATTGACCTTTGGTCTCATGGCTAATAATGACACCATGATCCAATATATACTTGGATGAAACTTATTCCATATATAATGTTCCATCATTTTTTCTTTGTTCTTGAAACTGCGTAAATAAACTCTATTAAGCGGCCTATATGTTAAGCCAAGAATAGACAACTGTGGTCCTAGAGTGCCCCAAACAGGTCTGGTTTTCAGATAGCCACAATGAATATGCATGAGGTAATGAATATGCATGAGGTATATTTGCATAGCCTGCACTAAGCTTTTTCCAAAAGACGCACAATAAGGAAAATTATTTGTTACAACAGGCCCTAAATGGATATATGCATGATAAAACAATTGCCAACAGCATTTAGTAAGAGTAAATTGAAGCAAATTATTTAAAATGTATCTGTTAATATTAATTAGGTAAGATGGGGTGACAAAGGTTCAACGGAAGAAGGTGCTAAATTAGAAAAACCAAAAAATGCCGTTATCAAACTACCAGAACAAGAATACGAACCTTGGGAGCCCAAGCCTAAAAAGTATTCCCCAAGAAAGGTGCCACTGGAAAGGAAATGGTACACACCAATAAAGGTAACTATTTATGCATTCTTACGCTTTAACAGGACTTTAAGCACTCACGGGGGGCTTTGTTTTTAAGCCTGCTAATGAAATTTATAATGATCTAAATTTTACAGGGTAAACTTGATGCTTTATGGGCTCTTTTTCGACGAGGTTATGATCAAGTATCTCTTATGAGACCCCAGCCAGGAGAAAAGGTAAGGGCTCACAAATGTTTCTTGTTATTAGCAGAGGGAGAAGATGGGTAAAATAAGCAGAGGGCTTAGGTATGGAAACTTGTATGCTCGCCTGCCCAGAATAGAAAAGGTCCAAAAAGAAGAGAGAACAAAGGTAGGGGGGGTTTAGATAGGGCCGGGGGGGGGGGGGGGGGGATTAGGTAGGGGAAGGTGGGGGAAGGTGGGGGGGGGGGGGCGTGGAAGAAAGGGTGATTCCCTGCAGGTGGTCATCTTGCATAGTTAACAGTTGGGAAATATCTTTAGTTAGAGTAGAGTAGGCAGTAACAACAAAGTAGACTCTTTGGGATGATTGATCTTTATCTTCTGACATTTACTATGTTAGTATTCCAGATCCTAACTATGGCCTAAGGTATTACAAACTCACATCTTTTAGGAATTATCAGTCACTCCTAGCCATTAGAATAAAGTATCATAAATCCATATTCTCTGCTATTGTAGCCACAAGCTATGAAATATTTTGTTATCGTCCAATGTCTAATATCAGTACATAACCCTGCCATGGAAATTATTCTTCAGTTCAGACTCTCACCATGAAATATGACTACAAACCTATGTCCCTAATCCTTCTATGGGATAAGTGTCAAACTTGCATCTCTTATCTGTTACAACTGCAGTTCCCATCAAGGGAAGGGGTGTCATAAACCTATGTTCCACCTTGTTTGTTGCTTTTTTTGAACATGCCTGTCAAGATTAATTAGAGGATAAAATTAATCACAGTTTAAGTATTATTATTATTATTTAGTATAGACTATTCCCATTAGTAAATAAGTAGAAGGTACTTTTCAAAATGATTAACATGCTTAAAACTGGGTTTTGCACATGCAAATGCACTTTAAAAATACCTACAGTATATGCCTTTGAATTATCTATAGGTTTTACCTGCATTAAGAGCACTTTAAGTGGGTTAATGGGCTTTAGAAAATTGCTACGCACAACTCCTTTTGATAATTACCTCCTTCGGCTATAATGAGCTTTGAGGGCTTCCTGTGTCACCATACACCAAGACCTCAAGGGCTGAATGGTCTGATAAAGTCACCAGAAACCCAAGAAGTACATTTTGCAGATAGCATTTTTGTATACAAAACCTGACAGCTATATGCATAAAAAGATGAAAGCAGAGAAAACCCAGAAAATAAATTCATAGGCAGAAATCAGAGAGTGAAACTTGGGAACAGGAGTCATGGCAACAAAAAAGTAAGGAAGTGGGTAGAGAATTACGGTATAAGGACTATCTGTTGTGTGTTATACAAATCAATAACAACATAACTGTGCAATCAATTTAAAACTGTTTTCTCTTTCTCTGAATTTTTAGTTGATGTTGCTTGAGCTATTTCATTTAACAGTCTTGGTGGTCTCCTTCACCCTCCCCATAAGCCCATGAAATAGCAGTGTATTGCTACATCATTTACTATGGTACTATACTACATGAGGGTAATTTTCAAACACTCAACATAGCGGGAAAGTTTGGATGCATGCAGTGCTAGAAGACTTTACCTTGTATTTTCAAAGCCAACTTACACCTTTTAAGTTTTCTTTCAAAATGCTTGAGTAATTGGCCAAGTATGTTTACACATTCACAGGCATAACCGTTGTACCTCCTCAGCGGAGGGTGTAACTTAGGCGTGCACACTTATGAACATACTTCTTAAAATCACAAAATATGGGTGTACGTGCTGACGCCACCCCCAACTCTGCCCCCCAGAACACGTCTCCTGAGTATGCATAAATGTACAGGCAAAACCAGGTTACGCACCTACTTTTACGCACACCGAGCCTAGGTCAATTTTAGAGCAGACGTATGCCCCCAAAACCCGGGCCTTATGCGCTTGAATGGCTTTGAAAATTACTCCTGATGGGGGGGGGGTCTAAAATGTGCTTTTTGAAAATTACCACAGGAGTTGTAAGCGAAAAAGGGTACCCGGAAGCAGTTTCCTGCATACTTGTAAGTGGCGTTCCTGAGGATGAAGCTGGGGCAGGGAAATAATTTCTGCACGTACTTTCCATTTTCGAATGTATGTACATAATGTTTTGTGGGAACATTTACCCCTGCTCCCTGGCAGGTTTACATGTGCATTCCTACGCGGCACATAGGTACGCGCAGTCCTGCTAAGTTTCAGAGTGGATTGGCACATGGAAGTCCACTTTGAAAATTCAAGCTGAAGTCCACGTACACAAAATACACGTGGACTTCAGCCCTAGGGGCCCTGTCATAAAATTGGGCTTTATATGTACATCGCCTAAAGCTTTTATTGAAATAAGGTGACTAATAAATCTGAATAAATAAATAAAGAAGTATTATGCATATCTCAACATGTTTATAATTTCAAAGCCAAATAAAATGAAAAAATGCTGCTGTTTCAATGGGCTTTTAGTGAATTGAAACATAGCTCCTTATTTATCAAGAGATTTCCCATAGGCACAGGCTAGGAGGCTAACTTTGATAACTCAGTCTCTTGTGGTGACATCACAGTAAACCAAATTACTCTCTTCATGTTACTTGAATCGGTAAAGTAGATATTGTATGCATATTTAGAATGTCACAGAAAATCTTAAAATTAGAATATATTTTAGTTTGCTTTAGTCTGCAATCCATATAATTGTAATCAGAGAGGGCAATTCTCCTTGTAGTACCACAGAGAACTGGAAAGTAACTAGGCACATGGCTTTTATTCAATAACTCATAACACTGTCAGGGAGGATAACTTTAAAACGAGTGCATGGATGCCCGCATGCATGCATACATGGGCACAAGCGCAATACACTTGAATTTTGGATCGCCCGTGCAAGTGTGCATGCATTTTATAAAATGCACCCCAGCCTGCATGTATGCTCCTAATTTTAAGCACTTGTTTGAGCATCTGTTAATGCTGCATTTTCCATAGGAAATGGCTTTTACACACAGAAGTGGGGTAATTTTATAACAAACGTGCTTGCAGGAAATGACTAGTTTTTCAGATTAGTCTACCAGTTTGCCCAGTCAATCCCTGGCTCATCAAAAATCCCCTGGTTATTCATCCTGCGTGCCAACCTTTCACTCAGTTCAGTCAGTAATTGGCTATTAAGAACGTTATTGTGACTTACACCTGATAAATACCAGAAGAAAACGGGCGCAAGCAACAGCCATAAGCACGCCGCTTGCGCTGGTTATAAAATAGCTACTTATGCGTGTAACTGTTGGCCCCGCCCTGGAATGCCCCTGCCAATCCCCTATCCCACCCATTTTTTAGGCTCGCCTCTTTCTTCATGCACCAGTACTTGTGCGAGGTTTATAAAATAGATTGGACACATGCATATGCTAGATGCATGCACATCTGCACTTTTTGGCAAGCGCATCTCTTTTAAAATACACATTTAAAAGTGTTATATTAGTAACTGTGGAAATTCAATCTTAGTGCCACTTCCCCCAGAGATGGAATCACCCACCTCCCTTTCCCAGATGTTAGCAGATATCACCTGCTGCATCTGCAACATACAACATTCCTCATTTATTGCCTAACTTAGGCCTGGATTTTCTAATATTGCACTGGTTTGTGAATCCTGCGGTGACAGGGGCGGGGGGGGGGGGGGTGAATCGGGGGGACGGGCCTGCGAAAGCCGGCAGCCTTCGCACCACCGCGGTGTTATCGCTGCTGGCTTTTGCACCCAATAGCACCACCGTGAAAGGTGGTGCTATTGGGCGCACTACTGGCGGCGATAATGAGTCTTACCTTATCGCTGCCAGCGAAGTTTCCACAGTATCCACCCTGACACCACCCTGACTCCTCCTCTTCCGGTCCCGACGCCTCCCCAACTCCGCCCCCATCTAGCTGTCGCACGTGAAAAGTCCCTTTTCGCGTGCAATAGGGAGAGAAAATGACCCCCTTAGTGTACTTGGTCTAAAACAACCAAAGACATAGAAAAGCAGCAAGTTTCCATAGCTGTGCCATATAATAATTCTTCACAATGTGTGTTCTTACTGGGTTGAAAGCTACAATTATTTAGGCGAGATGTCTGTAAAGGAAAATGGAGTAAAAAGGGGTGTATCTGTTGTCTCAATTGCTCACTTACAATGCTGGCTGATCTCTGGTTTCTGAGGTAGCTGGTGAGCATAGGAAAGTTATCATTTGAAGACAGACGTGCCCAAACATGCATTCCATGCATGGTGCTAATACCAGAGTGTTAGGAAGAGATATTTCTTCTCTTTTCAGCACACTTTCTTTCTTCAGCATTAGGGGATGGGCTCCTCATTATAAATGGAAATATGCAGCACATGCCCTGTCTGATACCATACAGTGTTATCTGGCTATAATTTCTCCATTTATTATAATCATTTAAAGTAAGATTCTAAAGACTGCCAGCATTATAACAGATCTCTGTAGTATCCTGCATTCAGAAGACTAACCATGGGATTCTCCTATCACTGTCAACAATAGTTCCCTTCCTGCTTCGTCAAGAACACGTGATTTAAAGTAAACAAGCTATACTTTGTAGGTGTTATACAATATTTCAAAAGTACACCCTGAAAACAGAAATATTTCCTGTCCATCAAATAAAACTTTGTATTTCTAAGAAATTTAAAAAAATTGTTTAAGCAGCTTATTGTAATTTCCTCTGGTACCTGGGAACATCCATGTTTGGAGCAGTTTTGTAAAGTAACTCAAAAGGAATGAGTGTATATGATGACATTTGCATCCTCATGACCAATATGAACGCAAGTGTGATAAAATTTGTGAGGTTCTTGTTAACATGGCTGTTCTCGGAGAACTGTGAGATTGCTGAATAATGAACTTAAAAAAATAATGACTTGGCAATAAATATTTTAATTGATAGAACATACTACTATAGCAAGCTACTATAAACCAGATTCCTGCCCCCACGAGCTTATAATATGAACTGAGCTGCATCTGTATCTGAGTGATGCGCTTTGGACCTGTCAAAAAGGGGTTTCAATCCTGCAGAAACTGCAAGCCACCGCAGCCAAGATGAAGGAATATAAAAATGTGTAAAAAATCCCTGTGTGCTCTCCTCTGAATGAAAAATGTTCTGCAAGAGCCAGCATCCAGCACTCACGGTGTTAACAAGTTGGGAAAAGGGCTGTACTGTTTAGCCAGCCCAGAGAACAGCACAACATAGCCAGCAGAGGAGGAAGCCAAATGAATGCTGGGAGACCATTTAAGGTAGAAAAGGCACAATTTGGCTGGCTCTGTGTGTGGGGTGGCAGGGATGTCCAGGAGTTGGAGCCAGGAGCCAGGAAGAGAGGAGTACATCTGGAGCTAATTATCGAGAGGGAGGGACAGAAGTCTGCGCTCTGAGGAAATACACATACTGACAGCTGTTCTTGCTTCATAACTGAGCTACAGTTAAAATCTCAACAAGGGACAGAGAGACTGAGGCACTTGCTTTTCAGAGATATCCAGGCTCAGGAGCACATGGCTGGACCCCCCTCCTAAGTTAAATAATCTAAACTTTGCACAGAGGGTATCTTAGCAGAGGAGAGAGATTTATTTCCTTGTCTTTTGTCCTGAAATTCAGTATCTCATCTTAATTGATTCAGTTTTTCAGCCAAAGTCAAGCATAAACCCTTGCTGGCAAATAAAAACTGATGGACCATGGTCTTTCTGTATGAGACTGAAACCAAGCCCGCTTTCTGTTTAGTACCAAGTAAATCATTTAGGGAAACTCCCCAGGAGAGAGAGGCCTTCCACACACTGCAGTGCTCATCTATTTGATTTATCATCTAACCAGCTCCACCATCAAGAGGGATGCCTTCATGTTTTTATTGGGTTTTTTTCCACACAGTTTTGTGTTTGGGACAGGGTGTACCCTTTACAGACTGGTGACATTGGGGTGGATCTGTCCCACCCCCCCTTTTTTTTTGAGTACTCAGGGGTAAAGACAATTTTTGAAAGCTGTGTACTTCACTGCTGTTTCCCCCAACCTTTCTCTATTAGTGTTCCTTTTTTTTTTTTTTTTTTTTACTGTCCATATGAGATGTTGGTTGCCCCGGCTAACAGGCCATACCCAGTGTTATTTTGCATTCTTGATTTATAATAAGAAAAGTGCAAGTTTATATTATACTTCACCACTGTACTTTCCCCATTTAATGTTCTGGTTGGCTTTACTGTCTGCTTACACAATACTAGTAAAAGGGTTAAGTACTGTTTTATTCTGGTGTGATGATTTTGTCTGGTCTGTGGTGTCATAAGTGAGAAGTTTGTTTGAGAAGGGCACAGAATTGTGGTATCAGGGTGACCGGGACCCTGTCTCATCCCCCACTCAGGCTAAGAACCCGAAGATAAATCTTATTAGTAAATATAATTTCTCATGTGGCACTCCCCACCCCAAGCATAGTCTGGACCAAGGAAGGGCCGCACTACTAATAATTGATATGCATACATCTGAAATGCCACAGGATAAACAAGATACAGTCTATTTTCTAAGGAGAGGGGAAGAACTAAAATCATAGAATTGGTCTTTATTTCCAAAATTCATGTCTTAGATGATGAACATCTACTGATCTGGCCCACATTTCTTTTTTTGTAGCATGAGAAAAAATGCTTTGGCTCAGATACATGCAGATAGTCAGCCATTTACATGTCCTTAGGGATTGTGCAGATTTGCTTTAGGGCTTCATCTGAACTATTCCAATGCAAAATGTACTGAGAGCCAGATGTGCTAAAGGGCTTTCACCGTTTTGGACCTGATTTGCTGAGGCTTTCTTTTCCCATTTCTGTGTCTGTGGGGGAAATGCTTAGCACATCTAGTCCTAAGTAAAGCAAGAACTGACTTACATTTTGACAGCAGTATTCAAAGGAATCTAGTCACCAAACCGTGGAGCTAGATGGCTAGATCCTGTCTGAAAATTGCTCTCCTGATGAGCAGCTCAGTACAGCCATCTAGTTGCACAGTGTGGTTATATCTAGCTGCTCGAAATGTAGTCATTCCCAGGGGGCATAACTCGAAGCAGGGAGAAAACTACACATATATATTGAGTATTCTACTATGCATGCATAATTCCCCTGCCTAATCCTGTCTGCAGAAATAGCAGGGGCAAAGTCTGCGGGTACTTTTGTTACCTGCATAACATGGGGAACATTTTCAAAAGGAAACCGCGTGGATAGTTTCCCCTTTGAAACTTTGCTAAAGGCACTGGGTGCAAAAGTACTCACACACATTGCTACTATGCGGCTTAATGAAAAGTTCCACCATGATAATAGCAGCATCTAATGGCACCATTAGGTTGAGCAAATAGTGATGGAGCCAGGGCTGTTGCTAGATAACATAGCACTCCGGTAAAGGGTTGCTATTGCCTCCTACTCTCCCCTCAACCTTGCAGCACTTCACCTAGAGATTGGAAAGTACTGGACATTCCTTTCCTCCCCACCACCGTCCCCCAAATTTCCAGAGCAAGCTCATCCTTGGCATAGTTGCATTCCTCTTTGGTCTGGGTGTTTGGTGCCTTCTAAATGTGGTGCCCTTGGCAATGGTCTGTGTTGCCTGGGCCGAAATCCAGGCCTGACTTTAGGGTAGCTATATTTTTGAGCCAGACTTACCTGGCTAACTTTATCTGGCTAGCACTCAATGTCACTGCTTACCGGCTAAAAATGTAACCATGCCCCTAGTACGCTTCCGTTGCTGCATCTTTTTATCTAGCTAAATTTTGTCCACGTACCCAGACGAAATTCAGCCAGTCAGGGGAATGAAATATTCAAATCTTAGGTCTTATGCAGCTAGCTCCAAAAGTTAGCCAGACAAAGCCTTTGAATATTGATTTCATAATTTTATTATTACGTTCATATAGATTTTTTTTTTTTATTTTCATTTGAGTTTTTAAATATTTTTTTCAGGTTTTCAAATAAACTGAATGTTTGTGGCTCCTTGTAAACTATCTGTAATCACTTAACTGGGTTTTCTGGGCTTTAGATCCTAGGGTAGCAGTGTTCAAAGCACTGTAAGTCTGGAATTTTCCATAGATTGTTCAGGCGCAGCTGTCTTCAGCGGATAGAGAAACACTGTGTGGAAGGATCCCATCCTATGTTTTTCCCTCATGCTGTTGCTTAGGATTCTGTTAACTCAGAACACAATGTATCTTCTGTTATTCAAGTGACCAAGGAACCTTTGCGATATTACATGGGAACAAGGGTTCTTAGTTACTTAAATAAATCACCACTATGCATAGGAGAGAAAAAGAAATAAAACAGAAGTCAATTAAAATGGAGGGAACTAAAGGATGCATTCTGTGTTGGGGAAGATGTTAGAAATTGCATTGTCCATCTGCAGGATCACGTGGTGAGAAACAGTCTGCCCAGAGTGATTAGAATAAAGAACACAAAGTCACCAGGCCAGAGTGAATGTCAGTTGTCCATAACATGGTGCTGTGTCCCTGGCCCCCTCTTCCTCTCTTCATCCCACCCTACCCCCTATGCTCACACATACACTTGAACCATTGTGTAACCCAAGATCTCAGTGGAGAAATTCCTGCTGGGGCACAAGGCAACACAGAGGATCCTAGACTATGAGGGGAGTTTCTCTGGATCAGTTAATGTGAGGGTAACAGCGCAAGACACCATTATATCTGCTCTTCTGCAGACGCAGTATATTTTGTGGCCCTGTGCTCTGATCTCAGTTCTCATCAGGCCATTACCTGGCTTCCTTCAGTGACCTTATGGCCAGTTTTGGGTTTTTTTTACCTGATCCCATGGCAGACAACTTGATGACTCCTGGCCCAGGCAGCAGCTTATGGAGATCGTGCACCAAAGTTTGCGGCACACCTCTGAGCCACTCCCGCTCTGCGGTCACGTATGATCTACCACAGCAGACACACAAGGGTTGGTCGGGGCCATGGCAGGAGTCAGAAACCAGTCTCAGGAAAAGCGAGCCAACCTGAAACTCCAAGAGTTCAAATTCATCCAAACATGGTGCAGGCAAACCTGTGGCTGCTCCAGACAGAGGCAGTATATGGGCCCACTGCAAGCAGGAGCAATTGGCCAGGGCTTAATTTCTCTCTCATGTGACACAGCTTAGCTGGGGCTGTGGCCAGCATTGGCATCTGCCAGGTGGAAAGACCCCCTAGGCCCATGGTGAAAGACCTCAGGGGATAGTAATCCCCACCCACAGAATGTCCCAGAGGAGACTGCAGGAGTAGGCATGGAAAATTCCTTTGTGGGTGTGGTAAAATTCAACAAAAAATGATGGGAATCCATAGGGCATGACACTGAATGGGGGGAGGGGGGGCCATATACACCATGACCTTTTCTCCCCACAGAAGAATTGCAATCAGTTCAGATCCATGTCTGTAAGGGGGAAAAGGATTGTCAGGATTTAGACTGGAACTCTTCGGTGATGGGAGGCTGGTGCCCGAGCCACTGTGATGAGAGGATGGTGTCCTGCACTAAGCCTGGTGTCAGGACCAGTAATCTCGCCACTGAGGAACTGGATTGCTCCTCAGAATTATAAAAGGAGTTATTGGGTATGAGGAAGTTGCTCTTGCCAGCTTGAGAGCTGCTTAACCATACAGTAGAACTAGAAAGCTACCAGACTAGTATGACCATGGGATTATATGTTGTACTTGTGTTAAATAAAGATTCACAAAAGTTCTGAAAGAGATTGGAAAATTGTTGTACTCAGGCTAGGAAACTGACAGTTTCCTGGGATTGTGGGGTCAAACATGTGTCTATTCCAGTTATGACATCTATGCCACAAGGTCCATGATGTCAAGCTGGAATTCTTCCAATGGCAGCACTGTGATCCAGGGGCACAAGGGCACCTCCAGGTAATGCAGTCATTCCTCGGGGAAGGGCAGATTAGGGTGCACACATTCAGGTGATGCAGCTTCATCAGTAGGAGGTGGTGAGGCAGCCGCAATTAAGGTTTTGCTCTAAGCAATTAGTGCAGCTGGAATCATCAATGATGACGCTGTTGCGGTCTCCACCGCTTCCCCTTCTCTTACTGTGAACAGGGCTCACCTCCACTACTGGAAACGCCGCGTTCCGCACGCCCGGGACCCCTGCAGCTCTGCTGGTTCCTCATGGCGTCCGCCATTGCTTCCCCGTCTCCCCGCTGCCTCGCGCGCGCGTGAGGACGCACACTATGTGCGCACAGCTCCCGGAAGTCTGGCCCCGTCTGTGCTAACGACGCCACGCCCTAAGACTGATTTAACCGGCGTCCGGACGCCTTCTCCTTGCCTTGCAACGAGGTTCACTACTGCCTAGTAGTTCTGAGTTGCGCTTTCGTCTGTTCCTCACTCCTGACCTGACCTTTGGATTGCCTTGACCTTGCTTCAGCTTGCCGCCTGCCTCTGACCTCGGACCGTTCCTGATTCTGCTTCAGCTTGCCGCCTGCCTCAGATCCTGGTCCGTTCCTGGCTCCGCTTCAGCCTGCTCCGGTCCACAGCCAGCTGCAGGCCCCTTTCCAGTCTTCAGCCTGCTCCGGTTCACAGCCAGCCGCAGGTCCCGTTCCAGTCTTCAGCCTGCTCCGGTTCACAGCCAGCCGCAGACCCCGTTCCAGTCTTCAGCCTGCTCCGGTTCACTGCCAGCTACAAACTCTGTTCCTGTGTACAGCCGCTCTGGTTCACAGCCAGCTCCAGACTCCGGTCCAGCCTACAGCCTGCTCCAGTTCGCAGCCTGTCTTCAACTCCTGTCTCACGGTCCAGCTTGCCACAGGTGTTGTTGCTGCCTGCAGTCCTACCTTCAGCTGGTCCTTAACCCGCATTGCTGGCCTACGGACTTGGTGTTCTCTTTGGACTTTCATTGCTACACCCTCTGCCCAGGCTTTCTCTGTTTATAGACTCTGAGCTTTTCTCCTAAGTCCCAAGGTTTCAGGACCCTACGGGCTCCTCCTGGGGGGTTTCTGGTTCCCGGGTGAACATCGCTAGCCTGTGGCTCCGCCTCCCGGCCTACCCTGTCTCCCTGGGTAGTCCGGCCCAAGGGTCCACTATCCTGACTGCAGCACCTAACTGCAACAGACGCCACAGGAATTAGCATTCGGCCTGCAGGAGGGGATGGCATGCAGATGTTTGAGCATCAGAGCCAAACAGGGTACATCACAGTGGCCTAGAAAGAAGCACAAGAGGAAGCAAAAAGGTTAAAAAAAAAAAAAAAGGGTTGCATATCAGGTTCCAAGAGCAGTGCAAGCGATTCCGTAGACTTGTCTGATTTTGACAAATGCTCAGGGCAGGAACTAGTAAGGGGCCCTCTCAGCCTAACTAATCTTACCTAAACGTGAGGGGCGGTCTTGAGATCTTTCAGAAAGAAAATTAGAAAGAAATGTATTGGCATATTCCAACTTCTTGAAGGATGGAGGAAAAGGAGCAGGAGATGGGGGGCTAAGGGGTAAAGGAAATAGAGAAGATAGCTGGAAAGAATAGGAAAATCCTTAGGAAAATCATCAACTGGACCAGGCTCTTTCTACAGATGGTTAGTGTGATTGGGTAGGAGGATCATGTGTACGTCGGTATCGTCCTTCGTTGCACTGATGCATCTTGAAGGCATACAAAGATTATGAGGGATGGGCCTAGCTCAATTATGATGAGCAATTCCAGAACAAAATGGAATAAAAAAGGAAATTGTCATACATACAGTACTCAAGACATTAGTCAGTGGTTAAAATAAAATGCCCTATAAAGTGCAGAATGGGGATGTTCAAAGTCAGCACTTTCAGCATGCCAGCGCATTTATGGGCCAAGCGTTACCCAGAATGGCAATGCATCATTTTTGCAGCCTCCAAGACTGCATATTCAGATCATCTGTTCAGTGTGCACAACAGGTTACCCAGCAAAAAGATGCCGCAGAAAAGGCAAACAACCAAGCCCCATTGCAAGCCTGGTGAGGGGATAATCTTGGTAAAAACCCCTTCCCTAGTGAGAGTAGCCAATATAGCCCCCTAGCTCTCAAGATACCCTAGGGAGTGTGCCATCACAACCCTTTTAGAGGATTTCACCCACAGCTTAGTGTTGTTAAGTGTCCCCGCCATGGCATGGCTCAAGGGGCACATGCAGCAAAAGTTGGACGATGAGTTCAGTATGGGCTGGGTGGTTTTCACTTTTCAGGAGCACCCGTTCTGTCAAATGATGTTGCTGCTACTTGTCATCATCCCAAAGAAGGAATCCAGCAAGCACAGGCTAATCCATCACTTGTTATATCCAAAAAGAGTGAGGGGCTCAGTTGACAGTGTACTGTTTTCTGTCCATGGAAGCGTGCTTACTGATTAGCCCATACTCCTAGAAAGGGAGTACAGGCACTATGCCTTAATTGCAAAGCTAGGTACTGAGTTCACATTTTGGCTTCTTCCAGTTCATCCAGTTTCCTGTTGCTGGGTTTCAAATTTGAGGGACACTTCTTTTGTGATAAATGCATGCCCATGGCTTGTATTTATGTGCTTACTTAAAATGTTCAGTTTAGTCATGCTTTGCGTAATAGTTAAAGTTATGGAAAGCAACAACACTGTACACTACTTCAGCGATTTTTCCTTTGTAGGCCCAGAGACCTCTCAGTCCTCCACATCCCTGGTAATGTACTTCCAGGCCATAGTGATGTATGGTTAGGTGCTGGCACCAGATGGCCTTGAACTGGTGCCTTGGGTCTATTGGACCTCCATCTTTCTTAAGTCTTGATGTACAAAGGCGTTTTCTCCATTCTGTGTCTATGGGGGAAAAAGCATAGTAAATAAGACCCCTTAGTTAACCAGCTGCCTTCTAGGGGAGTGGCCTTCCAGTTAAAGCTTACCAATGGCCGTTACTTTGTTTGTGTTCTGCCCTGTCCACTGTTCCTTGATTGATCCAGCATGAGTCATCCTGGATTGACTGGGCCATCTCTTCCCCTCCCCTCCCCTGCCCCTCCATCTCTTCCCCTCCATCTCTTCCCCTCCCCTGGCTGGCTGCTTCATTTTTTGTGTTTTCCTTGTGAGATCCCGGCTCCTGTGAAATGCTGCACAAGCCTCTGGGTAACTCTTGTGTTCCTGCCTTTATCCTGATCTGTTTGGATTCCTTCACTGCTAACCTTGGCCTGGCTTTGACCCTGAACTTGTAGCTTATTGCTAAGGGTACTGTGTTATCTTGACGAGCAATAAACAAGCATTGTTTGCCGTTCCTAACGTTTGGCTTCAGGCCAGCATTGAACTTTCACAGGGTTCCTGATACCTAGCAACTGTGTGTGCCCAGGCCTGAGGATGCCAACATTTGTTAAAAATCCAGAAAATACAGCCAGTCACAATCATTGTAGGATCCATGAATAAACTACAGTTAAAAATAAAACAGAAAAAGGGAAGAGAATAACTTATATTTGTAAACACACACACACACACACACACACACACACACCCTTTTTGCGGGGATCATCTTTAGCAATTGCAGAGGTGATGAGTAAAGTCTGTCCAGAATTCTCCAGATTATTCTGGAAGGCCCAAGGGGAGACAACACGAACACAAGGTCCATAACCCGATAGCCTGCACAATAAATTTTATTCATTGGAACTAAGAAATAAAACAAAAGAAAAATATTGTGATCTTCCAATTTCATGGCACAAGAGCAAAAAAAAAAAAAATTGAGGGGAAAGCCAACTGAAATAGAGTGCAGTCACTTACAGTTTCCTTTGATAACAATCCTTCATTCTGATTGGATACTTGCAAAATGGTATAACTATTTTTCTTTCTTCAAGGAATCCAATGGCCTTGAGTTCTTGCTTTAAACAAAAACTTCTCAACCCCATGTGCTGTAGGCTTCCCCAGCCAGAACAGTCTTGCTTTCTTCCTGGCTGAGGACTAACCTCCCGGATGGCAGACCAGTGGTCTTGAACTCTCACACTTCAATACCTGCATCACCTTTTCCTCCATACTAGGGGTCCTGAGCTAGGAGCCCTTTAGCACCCTTCATTCTCTCAGTTTCTGTCCGGGACTACCTCCTCTTTGTGCCTCGTGGGAAGCACTTTCATAATCTCCCCAAGACGTGTTCCCTTTGAGGGAAGGCACTTCCCACTGCTCTGATGGACATAACTTTTACCCTTTCTTCTTCATTTAATGCAAGGAAACCAGAAAAGTGTCTGCACACTACTCTGCCTAATCCAAGGGGTTACACAGTATCACTTTCTGAAACGGATTTGAATAATCAGACTTAATCACCTGAGACCTGTATTTTGCTATGAAAGTGCTAAAGGGCTTATTAGCCTAAGCATTGAGCAAATGTGTGCATATTTTGTTTTAGCATCAGCTTATCGACTACATTGAAAGTGACTTTATATGCAGGCATCCATTAATTATTGTTAAGAAAAGTGATACTGGCTTATTAAAAACTGACTTTCCTTTGGAGGCAAGATGGCTATCGGATGGTGAGCAGTGTCCACAGCTGCTCTGACTCTGGGCATTTCTTTCACTTAGCTTACCTGTCCAATGCTGAAATAAGGACACAGTGGCAGTGGCACCTATGGGTGGCTTTGTGATGTCAGGGCACAGGGGCCATGCTGCG
Source organism: Rhinatrema bivittatum (assembly GCF_901001135.1). Taxonomy (NCBI): domain Eukaryota; kingdom Metazoa; phylum Chordata; class Amphibia; order Gymnophiona; family Rhinatrematidae; genus Rhinatrema; species Rhinatrema bivittatum. The sequence goes on from NC_042621.1 coordinate 188,427,608, forward strand.
GCTGCTCCAGCTTGGGAAACGGGACTCCCTGCATTCTAAGATCCCTCTGCCTCCACTCTGGAACTACCTGCAGGAGCTGACATTTCTGGACTGGCAGAGATATCGTATGGACACGAAGAACCTCTTGTTTTACCAGCTTATGCTGTCTTGCAGTAAGATTGTGGAAGCTGTAGGAGAATGGAGATGACCCTTACTCCTAAAGAGAGCACTTTTGTCAAGAAATTAGGATCTTTTACATCCTGGGTTTTTTTGCAAATCCCAAAAATGCCTGCTAAAGTTACTGTGGAGCTTTTATGGGGTACAGTTATGGATAATAAGAAAGGTGCTTTCTATTGATTTAATTACTATCAAAAAATTAGCCTCAGGCATGTAAAAGTTAATTCTCATGCTTCTCTCACTGAGAGACTCTTGGGGGAAAAAAGTAGATAATGTTTCACAAACTTGCAATCAATGAACTTACCATTAGTTAAAGACAATATGGCTCTAAGAAGAAAACGTGGAGGACACTGTCAGGAGAGAGAGCAGTTCATTTTATGTTGTGCATGCAGGTACACGTGTACATTTAAAATATCCCTGCTGCTTGTAGGTGTGTAGCCTTTATGCGCATATTTTAATAACATGCTCAGACAAATGACCATGGAGGGGGAGGGGGAGAGAGAGAGACTCCGTTAGAGAGACAATCTGACACTCTAATGTATCTCCACTGTAAGAGGGGCACTATCACCTCAGGGTGGGTTTTGGGGGAGTGGTGTTATACTGGTCTGCCTAAGGTGCAATGGTCTGTAGACCCTTTAACACCACCACCCCCCCCAAAAAAGAATTCAGAGTTGAAAGTGCCCCCCTTACAGTGGAGATATATAGTGTCATATTATCTCTCTCACTCTCTCTCTGTCTCTCTCCTCTCCTTTTCTCCCTTACTCCGTCTCCCTTGTTTGAACATGTTATTAAAATATGTATGGCAAGGATATTGTAAATGAAACACGTGTACTTGCACACACAATATAAAATTAAGCGTATCTTTGCTCGCGTGCCAATATGCGTGTTTTTGGGTGTATGCGCGCTCCAGTTAAAATTTACCTGTTAGAGACTACTTTCTTCCCTGCAAAAAGCAGATGGAAGATCTCAGTTCTACAGTGGAACCTACCAGTGGAGATCAATCATAGGAATTTGGAGATGTGTTAGATCCTGTAGTAGAAATATCAGTTTTGTTGCTTTCCTTCACCCTGGAAATAGACCGAGACTGAATATTCCCTTTTTAGGAACTTAAGTCATATTATATCCTGACATTTCCAGTTCCACCCAAGAACATCTGAAAGAAAAATGTGGCCCTTTAAACCAAAAGTTTTAGATGTTGGAGCTGAAATATTCTGCTAAGTGTCAAATTAAATTTAGGAATGAGATCTACATATTTTGGGACCCCCAGATCTGCTCTCCTCCTTCAACCAGGAAAATTCTGTTGATTTTTCAAATTTAATTTATTTGAGTTTATATTGATATCAGCCAATATTTATTTTTCCTATTCAGATGTGTTTTTCAACACATTATATATGTTTTGCCTCTCTATGGGGCGGATTTTCAGAGCCCTGCTCGCCTAAATCCGCCCAAAACCGGGCGGATTTAGGCGAGCAGGGCCCTGCGCGCCGGTGAGCCTATTTTACATAGGCCTACCGGCGCACGCAGAGCCCCGGGACTCGCGTAAGTCCCGGGGTTCTCCGAGGGGGGCGTGTCGGGGGCATGTCGGGGGCGGGCCCAGTCGTCGCGGCGTTTAGGGGGCGTGTCGGCAGCGTTTGGGGGGCGGGTACGGGGCGTGGCTACGCCCCGGGGCGGTCCGGGGGTGTGGCCGCGCCCTCCGTACCTGCCCCCAGGTCGCGTCCCGGCGCGCAACAGGCCCACTGGCGCGCGGGGATTTACTTCTCCCTCCGGGAGGCGTAAATCCCCGGAGAAAGGTAAGGGGGGGGTGTAGACAGGGCCGGGCGGGTGGGTTAGGTAGAGGGAGGGGAAGGTGAGGGGAGGGCGTTAGAGGATTCCCTCCAAGGCCGCTCCGATTTCGGAGCGGCCTTGGAGGGAACGGGGGTAGGCTGCGCAGCTCGGCGCGTGCCAGCTATACAAAATCAATAGCCTTGCGCGCGCCGATCCAGGTTTTTAGCAGATACGCGCGGCTCCGCGCGTATCTACTAAAATCCCGCGTACTTTTGTTGGCGCCTGGAGCGCCAACAAAAGTACGCCTATTCGCGGTATTTGAAAATCTACCCCTATGTCTGTGCAGTATTTTCTTTTTGTAGCCACCCCCTGTCCTGGTTATAGGGGCGGAGAGGATGTGAATCTTGTAGATGTTGAAATGGAGCTCAATGGCAAGGACCACAGACTTGTTGTACAAAGGTACTTACTGCGCACCCAGAGCCGGTGTGCCCAATAGTTTCCATTTGTCACTGAACTAAAATATTTGCAAGTGTTTACAACAGAAGAAAAATAATTTAGTACAATCATTATTTCTGTTCCTGTGAATAGATGTCTCCTGTCTCCAAACTCCTCAGAACTAAAGTAAGGGCAATTTACAGGGATGGTAACGTTCAAACGGCCGCGAGGGCGCTGTATGGTGCGTGTGAGTCTGTGCGCACCCAGATACACAGCCATTTTATAACTTGCACGCATATATGCATGCATGCTAGAAACTAACCTGACTACATGCATATGTGCGCCCAGTTTTAAGTGGGCATGCGCCTTTGTGCGTAAATCCCGCTTCTACTGTGTAAGTCAGGAAATTTTAAAAGGGGCGCACGTCCATTGCCAGTTTCACCACTTTGTCCATCAGTTCACCCAGCCAACAGCTAGGTCCTCCAAACCCCCCTGGTTTGATAGTTTGCACTCCCCCAAATTAGCCCAGACCCTTTAAACCCATTGAGAAATGGTGCTTTCTGTTTATTTTTTAACTTACACTTTGTCCCTAGCAGAAGCAAAGTTACGTGCCACTGGACCTGAGCGCGCGCTCAGGCACGTATTTATGCACACATCTCTTGGCCATACCCCCGCCCGGACCACACCCACGCCCTTCCCCTTTTTGGAAATTTTGGAGATGTGCACACAGTGGGAGATACGCGTGCATCTGGGTGGCTTTTAAAATTCGGTCAGTGCGTACAGCTCCCAATTGACGCGCGTGCCAGGCTTTTAAAATTCACCTCAAAGAGTTTTGAATTCAGCCTTCAAAGCCACAGGGGGAAATCATTTTTTTTTTTCAGTATGGAAAAGACTCCATCTGTGGCCAGCGTATATGGATAGATCCAGAATTGTGCTACTGTCTGGCCATCATGCCAGTAAATTGGGGCTGCTTTCCTTGCGCCACTTGAGCATGAAAACTGGCATGTCAGGTAAGCCAGTGCTGCTTAGATATCTCCTGCTTACCTTTCCTATTTGAGTGGTGAAGGTTTCAGGCTCTACGAGCATCCTCCTGATTACTCAGGCAGCCTTACTCCTGGTACCTTGCTCAGACTTCCAGGATAGAGGCTTCTGGAAGCTCTCAAGGAGTCAAGTCCACTGCCCAGTAGACAGGAATTCAGTCTGCAAGCAGGGGTGGATCGTACTGTTTCCCTGGTTTGGGGGTAATGGATTTAATTAAGGCAAAGGGGCCTTAGTTTTCTTTTCTTCGGTTTAAACGAGTGAATCTTTATCCTCCCTACAGTAGGACCTACTCTAGTCCAGTGTTGCTCAAACTTTTGTATGCCAGGGACTGGTTGCCGATGGGTGGGAGCGAACAGAGATCCCTCAGAAAATGAGAGTGGGAGAGGGGAAGATCTATCTCTCCCCCACCCAGTTGTTAATATCATGGATCAGCCCTGCAGCTGGTCTTTCATTTTAAGAAGGTAACTAACCAGTTTTTAAGCATCTCTCTCTCTCTCACACACACATACCTTTCCTCTCCTTGCCAGCCAACAGTATTGTCCTCAGAAAAGAAAAAAAATCCATCCCTATATTTCCCAGCCAGTCACCAGTTGATCACTGAAAAAAAAAATCCCTCTTTCTTTTTCTTCCCCATCCAATCAACCACTAGTTGGTCACTGAAAAAAAAAAGAAAAAATGCAGTATGGAAGCAGGCCAAAGAAAGGGAACCAAAACGGTGTGAGGTCTGCAGCGGAGGAGATGAGATGAAACTGAAAGACCTAAATACTCTGGAGGAGAGGAGAGACAGGGCTGATATGATACAGACTTTTTAAATACTTAAAAGGTATTAGTGCACAGGAATCAGACCTCTTCCAATGGAAATAAAGCTATAGAAATAGGGGGCATGATATGAAACTCCAAGGAGGTAGGCTCAGGACCAACGTTCTCCCTCCTGGAAGAGGACGTAAAGACATGAACGGTAATAGAATTCAAAAGGGCGTGGGATAAACACTGAGGATGCCTAATGACTAAAGGATGGAGAAGCGGGAAAACCTGCATAGGTCTGCAGTTACTATCCTAAGAAAAAATAAATGCATAAAATTAAAAGTAAACTTGCTGGGCAGACTGAATGGACCACTTGAGTCTTTTTCTGTTATATTTGTTTCCCTCCTAAGTCAGCCACAATCTTATCATTAAAAAATAAAAAGATAAGAATCCCTCTCACTCTTCCTCCCCTCCCTTCTTGATAGCCTGCAACACTATGGACTTTTTTTTTTTCCAGTTCGGGTCAGTCCTGAGGCTGGTATCTGGTAGGGGAGCAGCAGTGCTTGGCAGGAGGATGAGGAGGAAAGGAAAGCCTGCATCGCAGCCAGCAGAGGCTTTCCCTGCCCTGTCCTGTGGATCTTTCATTTCAGCTGCAGCTGGTCCCGAGGCCCCATTTCTGGGAAGTGAGTAAGCAGCTGCAGCTGAACGTTAACGAGCCTGCATGAGACCGAGCCAGGCCCCGCACTAGCCCCGTCCTCTCTTGACGTCTGCAAGGAAGTCAGCGTCTGAGAGCGGTTCAGGTTCTGACTTGGTCTCATGCAGGCTCGTTAACATTCAGCAGCAGCAGCTCAGCTCCCAGAGATGGACAAGGACAGTTAGGAAAAGTATCTCTTGGTTAGGGTGCAACGCAGCATGCGCAGCTGTGGAGCAGCTATTGCTTCCTGCTCATCCTCCTGCAATCCTGCGCACCAACAGAAATGCCACTGGGGACTGTTGCCGGTCCACGGACTGGTGGTTGAAAAACACTGTTTTAGCTCATCTTTATGCATAAAAGATTGTATATTTAATTTTAATCTTTTTTGTTTTTATATAATTTTCAAATTCACCTCTGCATTGGTTGGTTTTAATATGGTTATTCATAACAAAAAAATTAATTCCAGCCAGCTGGTAATATTGTATCCAACTATTGTGAACTAGCACCAAAAATCCTCCAAATGCTATAATTAGTGTATCAACATGCAATTATAGAAACATGACAGCAGAAAAAGACTGTATGGCCCATCCAGTTTGCCCATCAGGGCCGGTGCAAGGATATTAGGTACCCTAGGCAAACTTTCTGCCTCGTGCCTGCCCCCTCTACCCCTGGTCATGCCCACCTCGACCCCAGTCCCAGCCCCGACTTCTACCTCATTCTCAGGCCGATACAGTAAAGCGCGGTCGCAGTTACCCCATTTCTAACCCGCTGTGTACTCACAATTTCGCCGCATAAGTCTAACCCGCGATTCACTATCTGTTTTTACCGATCCTTACCGCTTCTTTAACTCGACGTGTATCCCTTTCCGCCCGTGGCATGTATATGTATATAAACGATCCGATTAGCTATTCCCTCCCATACAGTAAAGTGCGCCCCGACTATCGCTTTTTTAACCTGCTATCTTGCCGTGTCTTTAACCTACTAATTTACCGCCTTCCCTGACCCTTGCGTTAGTGTGGTGAACTTAGACCCCCAGTCCCAAACCAACCCAATCCACAGAAAAAAAAAATGCTTCTCGCACTTAGCCACCCAGTCCCAAACCAACCCAATCCACAGAAAAAAAAAATGCTTCTCGCACTTAGCCACCCAGTCCCAAACCAACCCAATCCACAGAAAAAAAAAATGCTTCTCGCACTTAGCCACCCAGTCCCAAACCAACCCAATCCACAGAAAAAAAAAAGGCTTCTCACACTTAGCCACCCAGTCCCAAACCAACCCAATCCACAGAAAAAAAAAATGCTTCTCGCACTTAGCCACCCAGTCCCAAACCAACCCAATCCACAGAAAAAGAAAATGCTTCTTGCGCTTAGCCGCCCAGTCCCAAACCAAACCAACCCAATCCAAGCCCCAGCAGAGAGAGACTAAATTTCACAGTCCCAAACTTTCCCCCAGCCCCCGCTCACCTGCCCTGGCCACGACCATGCAAGCCCCCAGCAGCAGAAGTAGAAGGGCGGCGAGAGAGAGTGGCTTCAGCAGCCCCGCCAGCGAAGGCGAACACGTGCATGCCTGTAGGTCCAATATGGGCGCTCAAGTTTACGAAGGCGCATGCACACACGCCGTGACCTCCGACATCCAGCCGGTCACAGCGTGTGCGCATGCGCCTTCGCTGCCTTGAGCGTCCATATTGGACCTACAGGCGTGCACGTATTCACTTTAGCCGGCGGGGCTGCTGAAGCCACTCTCTCTCGCCGCCCTTCCTCGATGCCCTTCTACTGCTGCTGCTGGGGGCTTGCGTGGCCGCGGCCAGGACAGGTGAGTGGGGGCTGGGGGAAAGTTTGGGACTGTGAAATTTCATCTCTCTCTGCTGGGGCTTGGATTGGGTTGGTTTGGGACTGTGAAATTTCGTCTCTCTCTGCTGGGGCTTGGATCGGGTTGGTTTAGTTTGGGACTGGGTAGCTATGTGCGAGAAGCATTTTTTTTCTGTTGATTGGGTTGGTTTGGGACTGGGCGGCTAATTTTCCTCTCTCTCTGCTGGGGCTTGGATTGGGTTGGTTTGGGACTATGAAATTTCATCTCTCTCTGCTGGGGCTTGGTTTGGTTTGGTTTGGGACTGTGAAATTTCGTCTCTCTTGTCTGTCCGAAGGAGGGTGCTTTGTTGCGCTCCCTGCCTCCGATCGCCGGCTGCTGGGGCTTGCTGGCGCCGTGTGCTCAAGGCAGCGGGGTCTGTAGGAGAGCCATCCACTTCCTGGTACCTGTCATTTCAAATGTCATTTGAAATGACGTTTGAAATGACAGGTACCAGTGCACTCAGGATACTGTATAGGCACTGTATAGCGCCTATACAGTAAAATGGATTGTGCTTCATGGACGCGGGTTGGACGCGGCTTGCATTTGCATGCCATTTAAATACAGTATCGAGCGGTAGGTGATCCGAACTGTGCATGCGGTAAATGCGGGTGCACCGGGCACTAACGCACCTCTTTCTACTGCACTTTACTGTATCGGCCTGTTTCTGAGATGCTGCTCATGGCCCGCTGAGTGTGTGCGCTTCTCTGGGCCGCGAGCAGGATGGGTGCTGCTCGTGGCCCGCCAAGTCTCTACTCCTTTCTGCCATGAGCAGGATAGGCTCCGCTCGCGGCCTCACATGTCTGCTCTTTGGTGCCCCCTAATGGTTGGCACCCTAGGCGACCGCCTAGTTCGCCTAATGAGACGTACTGGCCCTGCTGCCCATCTGTCCAATTCATTTAGCATTATAATTGCCATCACTTCCTTAGAGATTCTCTGAATTTATCCTATACTTCTTGAATTCAGATACTGTTTTTGTCTCCACCACTTCCACTGGGAGGCTGTTGCACACATCCACCACCCTCTCCGTAAAGAAATATTTCCTAAGATTACTTCTGAGTCTACCCCCTTTCAACCCCATCACATGACACTCTTTTTCTGTTAAAAAAATGGCTCACCTGTTCATGGAAACCTTTGAGATATACATAAACTTTTACAGGAATTTTGTGAAGGGACATCATATGTGGAAAAGCTCTGGATAAAATTTCCAGAGAAACCACACTATCTTGTAATCATAGTCCCATTTTTTTTTTTTTTTTTTTTTACAAATTTTTCATATATATATATGCCACATTACTGAAAAAATATAAAGTCTTTATAATGTGCTGTATATAATTCTTGTGCAAAGATAAAGTTCGAGCTAATGCACTAACTCAATGATTGTGCTTTTGCAAATATTCTTAATCTCAAATCCAAAAATTCATTAGAAAATGCCCAAAAGTTGAAAAACCTTTATACTTCACAGTGTGATTTGAGATTAATAATAGAATAATTTATTCAGCTAATTCCAAATATTGGAACTAGCCTCATAAATTCTGCTAATTCAGCTCCATCCTGGAAAGCCCCTGAAATGCCTCCCACTTATCTAAATTTTATCCAGATAATGACTTAGCCAGATAAAATTTAGCTGAATAAATGGTGGAAACATCCAAACATTGGCTTTTTTTCTAGATAAATCAAAAGTTATCTGGATAAATACCTTTGAATATTGGCCTTTGAATATTTAACCCACTATGTGCAACCATCCCTTTTCAATATTTAATTTGTATGAAACATTCAGACATGTACCAATGTGGTTCTTCTCCTTCTGAAGCAATTCAGTACATTTCTGTTCCTCTCTCCCTACTATGACCATATATTAAGTTATTATATAACAATAAGTTAGTTTACTATATGTTAAGTTATAATTCATTTCTTATTTATATGCCTTCATGGTTCTATGTAACGCTCATGGTTCTATGTAACGCTTCATGGTTCTATGTAACGCTCTTAAGGGAATTTTGTTGTTATAATGTAAACCGGTGTGATTTGTATTCTTACAAGAACTTCGGTATAGAAAAATTAAAAATAAATAAATAAATAAATGACCATTTGCTTTTGAATGTAACTCAGCAGCAGGAACCTCCCATCTATGCTGTAGCTAGCTCTTTTCAGGTTATTAATAGCCTTTGAAAGGGTTGACAAATCACTTTGTACTACTCAGAGGGGCATTGTAATCTTCAAGTACCAATGATGAAAGTTGCAGGGCGGGTGATGCCATTCTTATCCTTTGTCTTCTCTAGACCTAGGAGACTTCTATGTGTTGTGCTTCTATATGTTGTGCTTTTCCTTCTAATCTTTCTTGGGTCAATTAGTTCCATAAGCAGGTCAGACATTAGAGAGCATTCTCCCTGAGAAAACTAGCATTGCACCCTAGCGAGTGATCACTCTCTGTGGGATGGGGATTGCGTACAGCAAGTTGTATGAAATGAAGAGTTGGTTTATTTTTACAACTCTAACACAGTAATACTTTGTCATGCACTGATTAAAATCAGATGTAATCTGTTACTCAAATAATGCAAGAGTAAGGAGGACCACATTGAAACCCTTAAAATGTCTGAAGGCAGTTGTAATTCTTACTGGTACATTTTCAATAGGGTGCCTAACTGCAAAGGTATGCACCTACCTTTAAACCCAAACAAAATAAAGCAATTATCAAACACAGGGTACCACGAACATTGTGTTTGAATGTTAGGTTGCCATGCAACTATAAGTATGCATGTGCCCTTACATGCTTCCAAAAGCTGGCATACGTTAGGAGTGTTAACAGCAGCCTGCTATATGTGTACCTTAAAGAAAATTAATAAATGTAAGTGCAGAGTTGTCAAACATGCCTGCAAATGCCCCTCCCTCTCCCCACAATGCCTGTTTTATATGCAATCAAAATTATGTATGTTAGGGAGGTACCTACTTATTTTCATATGGCTAAAAATCTACTTACCTAAATATGGCTAATTTAAGAGTCCTAACTCTATTTTAACTCTCTTAAAAGATCCTCAAGTCTTTGAAAATTATCCCAGATAGCACTGTCACAAACAGATGCAGGACCTGCTAATCGCCAATCCTGAGCTACTAGTTAATAAGTTCAGTTATTGCTGAGAAAGTGCTACTATCACCTAACAAGTCCCAATGTGTTCCTTGGAGAAGCTGCAAGATTCAGAAGCAGCATGGTATATGCCAACTTTCAGCAAAGGTTTATTTTCAGACCTAAATTCCAATTCCTCCAGAATTGAAGAGCAAAAATCATTTTGTAGGAAAATGCTTAAACATGCAAGCCATTAGAGATAGGCATTCAGGAGAAACAAAATAGGAAACAAGATGAAATTTCCTATTTCTTTTTGGGTCGTTTTCAAAACGGAACGATTTAAATTCTGACAAAATTTAATCAGACTTTCGTCCCATTTTGAAAATTGGGGGGGAAAAAGTCACTCATTGGGCCTAGGTATAGGCCCAAAGCTGGGGATTTGCCTAGGCATAGACCACTGCCCAATGCAGGGGCTGCAGCCTACACCCGAGCAAGGTGCTGGGGTCTTGAGACCCAAACAAAGGACCAGGACCAGGAAATTTTATGACCCCCACTTAAATTATCCGTCGGGAACCCGATGCTGCATCCAAACCCAGTTCCAATGCCTGAGTCTCAGCCCAGGCCAGGGCTCAAGCCCAGGCCCAACACCAGGGTCAAGTCCAGAGGCTGGGTCCCAATGCCTGGGCTTAGGTTACAGAAGAGTCCAGGCCCGGTCCAGAGGCTAGGTGCCTGAGCCTCAGCCCAGACCCAGGCATGATGCCAGGGCCCAGTTCAGAGGCCAGGTCCCAATGCCTGGGCCTTGGCCCAGACCCAGGCCTGATACCAGGGCCCGGTTAGGAGGCCAGGTCCCAATGCCTGGGTCTCAGCCTAGACCAAGGCCTGGCCTCTGGACCAGAACCCAGAGGAGGGCTAGGATGCAGATCCTGGCTAGGCTGAAGCCCATGCATTGAGACCTGGCCTTCAAGGTGAGTCCCAGCAGCTGGCATGGGCACAGGCCTTGGCCTAGGCAGAGGCTCAGGTGTTAGGACTCGACCTCGAATTGGGATCTGGCATAAGGTTGGGCCTAGGCACTAGCCTAAGCCAAGTCTCAAGCATCGGGCCCCGGCCTCCGGGCCTTGGCCTACGCTGAGACCTAGGCATCAGGACCCAGCCTCAGGAATGGGACCTGTGCCCGGGTCCTGGCCTAGGCTGAGGCCCAGGCGTCGACACCTGGTCTCTGCACTGGGACCTGGCATTGGGCCTGCACCTTGTCCCTAGCCTAGGTTGAGGCCAAGGCATAAGGACATGGCCTCCAGCTTGGGCTCCTGCTCCAGGCCTTGTTCTGGGCTGAGGCCTAGTCATAGGGACCTAGCCTCTGGACCGGGCCTCGGTGTCAGGCTTTGGCCTGGGCATAGGCCTAGACTGAGACCCAAGTATCAGGGCCTGGCCAGGGCTCTGGTCTAGCCAAGACCCAGGCATTGGGCTCTGGCATTGAGCCTGGGTCTTGGCCTACCTGAGGCCCAGGCATTGGAACCCAGCAGCAGCTGGGTCCCAAGCTTTGGCCTAGGTTGAGACCTAGGTGTCAGGGCCTGGACCTTGGAACCAGACTCTGGAGTGGGCCCCTACATTGGGCCAGTCTGGGCCCTGGCCTTGGCCGAGGCCAGGACCTGGTCTCTAGGCCAGATGCCAGCGTTGGGGTTGCGCCCAGGTCTTGACCTAAGCCGAGACCAAGATGTCAGAACCTTTCCTCCAATCCAGGCCCATGAATTGGGCCCAAGCTTTGGGTCAGGGCCTTGGCCTAGGCCGAGGCCCAGGTGTCCGGATCCAGCCTCCAAACTGGGCCCTGGTGTTGGGCTTTGACCTAGGCCTAGGCCCTGGCATTGGGATCAAGCTCCAAGTGTAGACCTTGCATAGGGTCTAGGTCAAGTTTGCAATGAGTTACCATGGCCTAAGCCTTGGCCTGGGCCTAGTCCTCTTCATCGGATCCCCTCCAGACTGGGCAAATGGGAGTCAGGGAGGATCCTGGCCCTGTCATTTTTCAGGTGAGAGGGATGGGTGGTGGAGACAGAAGGCCTTGGGAGACCCTTGTTTTTTTTTTTTTAATGAAATAAACATTAAGCGGCAGATTTTAAAAGGTACGCGCGCGGAGTACATTTGTGCGCGCTACCCGGCATGCACAAAAGTACGCCTGATTTTATAACATGCACGTGCAGCCGCGTGCATTTATAAAATCAGGGATCGGCGCGCGCAAGGGGGTGCACACTAGTACACCTTGCGCGCACCAAGCCGTTGGGGAGACCAGCTGGCTTTCCCCGTTCCTCCCCCCCCTCCCCTCCCTTCCCCTACCTGTCCCACCCCCAGCCCCAAAAAAACCCACCTTTGTTTTAGAAGTTACGCCTGCCAGAGACAGGCGTAACTTGCGCGCTGGCCAAGTGCTGTGCCGGCGTGCGATCCCCCGGTCGCTGTGCCGGAGTCCTTGGCCACGCCTCCCGGATCACCTCCGGACTGCCCAGCCACTTCCCCGGTCCGCCCCACCACGCCCCCGGAGTGTCTGCCCTGCCCCGTCCCGCCCCCTGTCCGCCCTTTCAGAAAAGCCCCGGGATATACGCGTGTCCCGGGGCTTTATGCGTGCCACCGGGCCTTTTGAAAATAGGCCCGGTGTGCGTAATCCCCCTACGCGCATAGGGCTTTGAAAATCTGCCCCTAAATTAAATGAATTTAGTGGGGCAACCTCCCCCCCAAAAAAACAAAACAAAAATGAAATAAAATGTTTACCTCTTACCACCTTTACAAGCCATAACCTTTGCATGCTATTATTGTTCTGATTTTGTTAAATGTTAATTTTATGCAATTCAGCAGTGCTCCAACATTGTGTAATCCAGAGATGTTATCCTGAGGCCTGTTTCCTTAAGGTTTTCTCCTATTTTGTATTTATGGGAATAATTCTTAGTATATATGGTCTGTTCATTCTTTTTATCTGCAAGTGGTAAAGGAATTATAAATTGGGCAAATCTAATTATAAATATTCTAATAGCTACAAAAATAACATTAAATCATGGGAAAGAAAACTAGTTTGGTTTTCAGTTTAACACAGATGCAGATATTAAAGAGACTTATAATTACTATCTTTTTTTTTCTTCCTAATACTATTTCCAAATATTTCCAGCATGAGAAACACATTCCTTCAGGGAGCTTTAAGCCTAAAGTGCCAAGAATTTTCATGACCTTCCCATTTTCTAGATAGAACCTGTTGGTAGCAGATGACACACTGTGTGTCAAGTGTCAAATAGACTGGAAAGGAAGGATAAAGCGGTCCCTGAATGAAAAGCTATAAAGATTTTTGCTGGCTTTCAAAGGTTTTTTGCTTTCAACCCCTTGGTGGTCTATGAAGCAGTGCTAAACAATGCAGGGCTATTGAATATAACATACAATTGTTATCATCCAGTAGTGGCAGCTTTGAATAGGTCTGATTGATTTGGCTAGAGTCAAGGGGAGGGTAAATCCTGCTGCTTCTGTATTTGTTCACTGAAAAGCCAATTTGGAGAACAGCATAACAAGAGACGAACCAGTGGATGAGCATATGGGAAGCAAAGTGTTTGTCCTATGAATGGTGTGCAGATGTGATTTGAAGTAAAGGAGTAAACTCCGTAGGTTGCATTACTGACCCTCCGTTGGTCCATGAATGGTGATGAGCTCTAGATCAGGCCAGTTGAGAACTGAAAACAAAAAACAGAATCTGTGATGAAACCAGATAGAAATAGATTAATTCAGAGGAAATTCTTCCTGGGGAACAAAAGCACCTACCAGCTGCAAAGTAGGAGCAGACAGCTGACATGGTTATTGTCATTATTGCATTATCACATTGTACAGCACTGACATCTTCATTTATAAGAATTAACATGTGCTGTACTTATGGGATAAATAAGGTCATTTATAACTCAGCATTGTGTTTCTAACTGACAGCCTCCATTTAGCTATCTTCTCCTTCTTCCTATCCCATCTCAGTTGCAGGCTAAGTGAGGGAGTGGGTTCCACTTATAAGGGGTCATGAAGGTGTTGAACCGAACTCACAACAACCAAGAACCCGGAGCCACTAAAAACACTAGGTTTGTATTCCTAATAGCTTGCCCTATGGTGCTGGAAATATGAACTTCCAAGTGGGTTTAGTTAACATTTTGGGAAAAGGTACCAGCAATGTCCAGCCCATGTGGTTCTATCTAGCAGTGTGCTGCTGTCTGGCCACCATGCCAACACATGGGGTTTGTCATTCCCGTGCCTGAGGAGCATGATTCAAGCCAGATCAGGGATGTCAATGCCCAGAAGGAGTCTACATACAGATCCTATGGAAGTGAAGTCCAAGATACTGGTAAATTAAATCCACTGGTTTACAGGCAATCTAACCTTGAACACAAAAATAAATGAGAGCTTAAAGGCTGGTGGTGGATAGGCTTTAACTAGGGTGTAACTGTAATGTATCTCATTAGAAGTAGATTGCATAGGCCAGAAATAATGAAGCACATACCAAAGTGTGGTTACTTGGCTGCCTAGTAACTGGTTGAAAAGCTGATTGGTCAGTGAGAGACTTTTTAACATCATAATCTTTGATGGGAGAGTGACAGACAAACAAAACCTAGCTTTCTCTATTATAAAAATATTAGGGGCTCCAGGTGAGCATGGCATACATCTACACATTTAACATACAGGCAGAGAGGAGAAGCGGCCAGTGCTACCATGAGCAGGTTTGATACCTGTCTTTCTCTTTGAATAGATGGCAGTGGTTAGGGGTGCTTTTATAATGAGGCAGGGTGAAGCAGCCACCTCAGGCGGAAAAATTTTGGAGCAGCAAAAAATGCCCCCAAAATGCCCAGCAGCTACCTCACCTTGCTGCCAAGAGGGTGCTAAAATTGATCTAGTGGAAGAAGAGGCTGTGGGGCCACGGGCGGCTGAAGATCAGAAGAAGCCACGAGGCCATCAGCAGCTGAAGATCGGAAGAGGCTGCAGGCCACTGGCAGCTTCCATTCTGCCAGTAGCTGAATATTAAATGAGTCCACAAAGCCGGTGGCTCCCAACTTACCAGCAGCTAAAGATTGGAAGAGGCCATTGGTGGCTGAAAATAGGAAGAGTCCGAGGGGCCACCAGCAGCTTCCATTCCGCCAGCAGCTGAAGATTGAATGAGGCCATCAGCAGATCCCAACTCACTGGTGGCTGAAGATTACATGAGGTCCACAAGGCCGCCAGCGGCTGAAGACTAAATGAGGCCCATGGGGCAGTCAACCCATCCCAATATGCCAGCACCCAAACTGCAGCAGCATGATATATTATAGTGGCTCAGGCGACTGGAGTAGTTTCGTGGTGGTCAGCTGGATTGGAGCAGGGGGCCTTATATCCAGCGAAAACTGAAATAGCAGGCTGTGTGCCTGAGCAAGAGTAGGTTGCAATTGCAGGGTCCTGCAGCTATCAGGAGCTGGAGCAAGAGGCCAGTGGACCCACACGAAAAAGAGTTCTATCTGTGGTCCAGACTGAAGAAGGAACCTGCTTCTATTACTGTTTGTGCTTGGGGGGGAGGAGAGTGAGTCTGTGAGTGTATGAATGTGTGAGTGCTTGAGTCTGTGCATGAGAGAGAGAGGCTGGGTGTGTAATTGTGTGAGAAAGGGAGCATGTGTGTCAGAGAGGGAGTGTGCAAGCATTGTGTGAAGGAAGGAGCATGTGAGAGGAAGCATATGTGTGTGTGTGCGAGAGGGAGTGTAAGTGTGTGCGAGAAAATATGAGAGAGGGAGTGTGTGTGTGTGAGAGAGGGAGCATGTGTGTGTGCGAGCATATGTATGAGAGGGGTAGTATGTGTGTGTATGTGCAAGAATGTGTGAGAAAGGGAGCATGTGTGTATGAGCAGCAGTGTGCGTATAGATATATATATAGAGAGAGAGAGATAGAGATGTGCGTTGTTTTTAGCTTTCGGGTCGGGCACTTTTTGGAAAACTTCGTTTTCCAACAGTTCTTTTTTTTTTTTCGGCGAAGCAAACCAGAAACCCCACCCCCACCCCAACCCTTCAAATTTACTTAATTACAACCTGCCCACCATCCCGATCCCCCCCCCCCCAAATACTTACTAAAAGCCCTGGTGGTCCAGCGGGGTCCCGAGAGCGATCTCTCCCTCTCGGGCCGTTGGCTGCCACTAATCAAAATGGTGCTAGTGGTGCTTTGCCTTTACCATGAGACAGGGGCTACTGGTGCCATTGATCGGCCCCTGTCACATGGTAGGAGCAATGGATGGCCGGCTCCATCTTAGAAAATGGCGTGGGCCATCCATTGCTCCTTCCATGTGACAAGGGCCGACCAATGGCACCGGTAGCCCCTGTCACAGATATATCTCTCTCAGAATGTTTGTGCATCCCACTCCCACCAATCCACAACAATCTTAGGGTGACTGAAAATAAAAAATTCCTAGGTATGAGAGTGTGAATTTTTAAAATCCTTATTAATTTTATTTTTGGGGTGTTATTTGATATGTCTGCTTTTTTGAACTATTTTATTGGAGTTTGGTAAATTTTTTAGAAAATGTATATGAGATTTTAATTATTGGATCTTCTATTTGTCAGCTGTTTTTTAAATATTTTTATTGGTATGTTTTACTATTATGATTATGTATTTTTTATATTTCTTGATTTTATTGTTTGATGTTTGAGGAATGGTAATGGTTTTTCCATTGTTGCACTGCATAGAGAGAGCAAGCTTGTGTGTGTGTGTGTGTGTGAAAGCCTGCATGTATGTGAAAGAGACTGTGTGTGAGGCATGTGTATGTGAAGGAGAGAGAGGAAGTATGTGACATTTTTTGACTGTTTTGACTGTTTTATATCTCTGGAATTTATTGCTTGATTTTTGTGAGGAGTGATGTTTCTGTTTTTCCATTGTTGCACTGCATAATAAAGTTGGTGCTTGTTGCGGTTTCCCATTATTTTGTTGGCAAGTTTCTATTTATACCTTATGGTCTCTGTAGTCATGTTTGGTATGGTCTCTGTAGTGTCTTTGGTATGGATCTGTCTGTGTTATGCATGTGTGAGGTATTCTGCTATCGCAGGGGTGGCCAACCGGCATCTCATGAGCTGCATGCATAAGCTGACTGTCAGCAAGTCTCCTGGAGAGTGTGGGTGCCGAGAAGATAAGGGAAAGGAAGGGGGCTGCTGCAGGCTGTGGAAAGGCTCATAGGAAGAATTTTACATAATGCGGCAGAACTGGGGCTGGGGGATGGGGGCACTGAGTGAGCACATGAGTAGCAGCACAACAGCAGAATGTGTATATGTGTGTGTATGTCTGTTTTCATGACTTGAGAGTGACTGTGTTGAGTAACTGTATGTGTTTCTGATTGAGAGAGTGTGTGTGTGTATGTCTGTGTGTATTTGTCTGTGTCTGTGAGAAAGTGACTGTGTGTTTGTGTATGTGTATCTAAGAGGAGAAAGTTCCCCCTCTCCTGCACAAATCCACGGAAATCTCAGTGTGACTCGAAATTAAAAGTTCCCAAGTTTGGCAAGCGGGGATTTTTAAAACTCTTATTAGTTTTAAAATGTTGGCTGTTATTTGATGTCTGCTGTTTTGAAATATTGATGTTTGGGAAATGTTATAATTTTTATGAGTATTTAATAATTGACTGTTTTGAAAAGCAAGTTTGCTTACCGTAAACGGTGTTTTCTGTAGATAGCAGATGAATTAGCCATGCTGTCTGGGTACGTCTTCCGTGTCACTAGGTGGCGAAGCTCTCTAAGTCTAGTAAAGTCTTTCAGCTAGGTGCTCCCTCTTGTATCTTCCAGGGTTTGCCTGAGGCTCCTCAGTCCGTATCAAAGCAAGTTAGTATGCCATGTCAGAACTGTCCAGGGAGGCGGGCGGGTTAGCATGGCTAATTCATCTGCTATCTACTGAACCCACATAAGCTTGTACGTCCTTTTTCATGGTTGGCCACCAATAGTACCTTTGTAACATAGCTAGGGTATGACTCTGTCCCGGATGGCCTGCCAGACAGGAATCATGCGCCCACTTCAACAGCTTCTTCCTTAGATTTCTGGCCATCACCGTCTTCCCGGTGGGTACCGCATGAGTGGCTGCGAGGGCCACTCTTTCAGGATCAATGATATGATGGGGTTCATCTGGCACATCCTGAGGGGAGAAGGATCATGACAAGGCATCAGCTCGAGTGGTGTTCTCTCCCGGACAATACTTCCGAAGGAAGTCAAATCTGTTAAAGAACAGAGACCATTTTGCTTGATGGTGATTGAGTCGTTGAGCATGTCTGAGGTACTCCAAATTCTTGTAATCTGTGTACACTACTATTTGGTGTTGTGCGCCTTCCAGCCAAGGATGCCACTCTTCAAAAGCCAGCTTGATTGCGAGTGGCTCTTTGTCTCTGATTCCATAATTTCTTTCGGCAGGCGAGAATTGCCTTGAGAAGAAAGAGCAAGGATGGAGCACATTAGATTCGCTATACTGACTTAGAACCGCCCCACACCAATGTCTGATGCGTTGACCTCGACAATGAATGAACGGCTTCTTTTGAAAAGCCTCTTTGAGCATCAGAAAGGCTGATATGGCTTCTGGAGACCAATTGGCAGGATTGGCTCCCTTCTTGGTCATAGCAGTTAGAGGGACTGTCAATGATGAGTAGTTTTTAATAAAGGACTGATAGTAATTGATGAAGCCCAAGAAGTGACGCAGTGCCTTCAGGCCTGTAGGTTGAGGCCAGTCCCGGATACTTTCTAATTTTTTGGGGTCCATCTGAAACCCGTTCTTAGAAACAATGTATCCCAGGAAGGGTACAGACTCCTTGTGGAATTTGCACTTTTCAATCTTTGTGTATAGATGGTACACACGCAGGCATCTTAAGACTTTCTTAACATCCTCCTGATGAGTTTGCAGATCTTGCGAGAAGATCAATATATCATTGAGATATACTATTACGCATTGATAAAGTAAGTCCCGTAAGATGTCGTTCATCATATTTTGAAAGACTGCAGGTGCGCTACTCAAACCGAAGGGCATGACGAGATATTCAAAGTGTCCATCGCGAGTGTTAAAAGCAGTCTTCCATTTGTCTCCTTCACAAATACGCACCAAGTTGTAAGCTCCTTTAAGGTCTCATTTGGAGAATATCTTGGCTTCCTTGGAGCTTGTCGAATAGTTCAGAAATTAAGGGCAGGGGGTACCTGTCCTTGATGGTAATCTCATTCAGACCCCTGTAATCGATGCAGGGGTGTAAGGTGCCATCTTTCTTCCCTATGAAAAAGAAGCCTGCACCAGCAGGGGATTTGGAGGGTCTGATGAATCCATTTTGTAGGTTTTCTTGTATGTAGGTAGACATCGCTTTAGTCTCAGCTACTGAAAGAGGATAAACTCTTCCTTTGGGAGGTTCTGAATTAGGCTTCAGATTTATGGCGCAGTCAAATACTCTGTGCGGTGGAAGTACATCAGCTGCTTGCTTTGAGAAAACATCCTGGAAGGAGGCGTATTGTGGAGGTAAGCCAGGTAATGATGGTGTAGTGGGCATGCAAATGAGTGGTGAAACTTCCACGAGGCACCGACCATGACAGTCAGGGCCCCCACCGGGACAGTTCCAACGTGGCCCAATTAAATTGTGGCATATGATCTTGAAGCCATGGCAGCCCCAGTATCACTGGATGCATGGCTTTTTCCAATACTAGAAATGAGATGGATTCAGAGGGTAAAGCTCCAGTGCGCAGGCCAATGGCCTGGGTAGACAATGAAACTTCTCCAGGAAGTGATTCTCCATGGATAGAGGACAATAGCAGTGGCTTAGCTATTGGTGTGGTGGGAATCCATAGATGTTCAACTAAGCGCTTCAAAATAAAATTTCCTCTGGCATCGGAGTCAATGAGAACAAGAGTCTGAAATTCAAGGCCTCTGCAGAGCAGAGATACTGGTAAAGATAATGGAGAAGTAGGAGAGGTGAGGCCCGGGAGAAGTCCTCCTGCAGATCTAGGCCTGTCAGTTTCCGGACAGATGGGACAGATTTGGAATGCGTGGCCCGATTGGCCACAATACATGCCTAACCCCATGCGTTTGCGAAAACGTCTCTCCTTGGAAGTTTAAATGGCTTCGGCCTAGTTGCATAGGCTCTTTCTCCTCTAAGGATGCAGACGGTAAGCTGGAAGCAATAGGCACAGGTTTAAGACAGTTAGCCCCCACCGTAGACTTTCGTGGACTCTTAGCCTCCTGAGTTCAGTCTCGGATGTGGAGGTCAATTCTCCCAGCCAGTTCCATCAGGGACTCAAGGGTATCGGGCAAATCACGAGCCACTAATTCATCCTTTAAGCGGGAGTTGAGGCCTCCATGAATATGGCACGTAGGCATCCAGTGTCTCAATGTAGTTCGGATGCTAAAGTCTTGAATTCTATTGCAAAGTCTGTAAGCGGCTTGTTACCTTGCTGGAGATTGAGCAAAGCAGATCCAGCGACAGTCTGGCAAGCTGGGTCATCAAAGACAGACTTGAAAAGTTTTAGAAATCCTGGTAGGTCATTCAGGATAGGATCTTCACATTCCCATAATGGTGAAGCCCACGCCAAGGCTCATCCCTCAAGAAACGATAGGATGTAGGTGGTCTTGGAAGCTTGAGTGGGAAAGATAGGCTGTAATGAAAAATGCATGCTGCATTGATTAACGAACCCTCTGCACATCTTGGCTTCACCCGTAAAGCAGGTATTTATTTTTATTTATTTAAAAACTTTTCTATACCGTTGTTAAGTTAAATAACCATCACAACGGTTTACAGAAGGGCACGATAAAGAGAAATATGGGTGGTATAGATTACAAATTACTCATGTGCCATCATAGTACAGTAACAATTTAAAATAATAAACTAAGTGTGTAAGTTAATCCTGATTGTTAGGAACAAATTAGGCAGTTTGATTTTAACATTAATATGTTTTTGTAAGTTACTAATAACTTCTAGCTTGGTGCATCCTTATCTATCAATTATTTTTCTCCTTCTCTTTATCTTTATAAAATGCTTGTTTAAAAAGCCAGGTTTTCAGATTAGTGTGTGGATAAGGGTACAGTAGTGTTGAGGGTTACCACTGGAAACAGCAGTTCCTTCACAGGAGAAGTTGAAGAGTTCAGTTGAGCATGTGACTTATTGAAGGCAATAGTTAGGCTCTACAAAGACTTTTGTTGTTCCGTGATCCGCTGGGCTAGGCCAGGGATGGCCTGCAGGGCCGCGAGCTGAGCCGAGTCCATGGAGTTAGCAATCTGCATCGTGTGGACCCTTAGTCGCTGTGGAGATGACTTCCCCCATGGGGAGGGGCCCCGTGGAGAACCACAGCAATAGGCCCAACTCAGACAGCAGACACGTAGTAGGTGGAAAACTTTATTGTACTGCTGTAGATAGATGGTATGAAGCAGGAAGGCAAGGCACTGAAGTCCGCAAGGTGCCAATACATTCAGACAGTCTCAGTTGTAGAAGTCTCACCCAGTTGTTCAAGATAGGTGGGAACCCGCAGTGTGGCTAAGGCCGAGCCTGGTGGGTGGAGTTGGAGCACCGGATCGTAGAGGTACTCACAGGAGCGTAGTATGGACGACTTCCTGGCAATAGAGATGGTGGGACTGAAGGTCCGTGGTGCAGTATACACAGACTGGTGGGCCCTTGAGGAGCGAGTGCCTGATAGTCCAGAAGATCCTGAAATAAAAATAGAAAGAGAGAGAGACCCCTGAGGAGTAGTTGTCTAGTTAGTAGAAACCCCGAAGGGTGGTTGGAAGCGTGAGGCCCCCAAGGAGTGGGTGCCTAGAGCTTCGTAAGGAGTGAGATCCCCGGAGGGTAGCGAGGCATCTAAGCATGCAGCTTAGAGCGGTCAGAGTAGCTAAACCGAAGTCCTTGCTAACTCAATGATGGTAGCGAATTGGAGGCTTTAAATACCCGAAGGTATTGATGTCATGCGGTGGGGATGCCCCCGAGGTTCCCGCCATGATGTGCATTTGAGCGTAGGCAACGTGCGTGCGCACGCCCTAGGAGGCCACGAGAATAAGCATGGCGGACTGGGATGCCCATGCTGAGCTGGAGACACCGAGGCCCTCGGCACTCAGCACCAGAGGCAGCCATCTTGCCCAAGGAGGAGGAAAAGGGAAGAAAAGAGGTAAGGCAGAGCGGTCGCAGCCGTCTGCGCCCGACGGATGCAACAGTTGCCTATTGTCATCTGAACGATCCAGGCTGATATGAGGACGTTAGGGACAATACCGCTGTTTTCTGTTCTTTTAGTTTTGTGACTGTTTCGGTGAATTTGTCACCAAATAGATTATCTGGTCGGCATGGGAGGTTAGCCAGCTTATCATGGACATCGTCCCTGATTGCGCTTGACCGGAGCCATGCTAATCGTCTTGCAGCTATAGAATTTGCTGAAGTTTTTGAAGATACCTTGAAGCCCTCATATATAGAACGTAGAAGATGTCTTAAACCTTCTCCCATGTTGTGGAATTCCGCAGGCAGGGTAGAGTCTGAGGATCCCTGCAAAGTTGTCCAGTAATTTAGCATCTCATGACGATGGTGTATTTGAATGCAATCCAGATTTTTTTGCTTTTTGCATTGCAGATTCTACAACAACTGATTGATGGGGTAGTTGTACTATAGAATAAAAGGGGGAGTCCCTCATATGATATTTTATATCAGTTTTACTTGAAGTAGATGGAGTAGTTAGAGGGTGTCCCAGGACTTCTCCATGAGGGCATTTAGCACTTGGTGTTGAGGCAGTGCAACTGGTTCGCTGGGAGTGTCAAATATTTTTTAAATGCCCATTATCTCCTGATGAGGATCGTGAAGCTTTCTGGTCTCCACATTTAGGAGTAGACCTACTTTTTCTAGAAACTGTGAATAGGTTAAATCTTCAGGTGGAGATGCCGGTTCAGGTGGGACCTCAGCTGGATCTGAAGGGTATCCTGTTGATGAATCATCAGAGGAAGATGTAAGAAAAACTCTTCCAAGGGTGTTGATGGCCTCTGTGGCTGTACTTTCAGTGATGGCCCTGGAATAGAGGGGTCTTCCAACATAGGTGGAACTTCCACTGGAGGAAGTGGTTGGGGTTGGGGGGTTCTGATGTTCTATCGACTTCAAAAATTGTGATAGGATGTTTGTTATCTGGGTCATAGCTTGCGAAGCTAGCCCAGAGTTTGATGGTATGGAAGGTAGGGGCTCTACTGGCGATGGGGCAGTAGGAGGTGCCGTGGTCAACGGGCTTTTGGGATGTACTGAGATTGGATCCGATATCCGCCTGGGAGAGGATGATTGGCTGTCTGAGAGATGTGGCGGATATATGTCTCTGTCCGAGTTGACCACAAGTAGTGGAGAAGACTCCCTAGCTCTTTTATGGCTGGAAGTATGTTTCTTGGGCCCTGGATGCTTCAGCTGCGTCGGCTGTTTTGATCTCTGAGATCCTGCATCGATGTGCACCGGATGCATCAGTGGTGCATCGACTCAATGCTGCTGCGATGCACTTTGCTCCGCATGTTGGTGCGTCGATGCTTTTTTGGCGCGTTGATGCGTGGATACGCCCGAGGCACGTCGGAGTGTTGGTGCTTTGGACGCGGTTCCTGTTTCTTGCTTCAGGGAGCCAGTAGCGTCGGTAAGGCTTGCGGCCGTGACACCGTCAACACATCCCCCGTGCCATGCACTGGTTCTTGTAGGGGCGTTGGCTGTGGGTATTTTGCCCTGGAGGGGTCAACAGAAGAAGCCCTTCTGTGAGATGTTGCCTTCTTTTTACGTTCTGGGCCCAGAGGTGATCTAGTAGAGGCCTCTGAAGGGGCATAAGAGCCCGATGGTGCTGCCTTAAGTTGCTGGATTTGAGCTGCTCGCTGGCGCTGTGCTCTTGGGGACATATGGCCGCAGTCCCTGCAACTTTCCTGATCATGATCATGTCCCAGGCATATATAGCATGACTGATGGCCATCAGTCACTGACATTATTTTACCACAAGTGCGAATTTAGATCCTGGGCGAGGCATGATAGAAAAATAGCCTTTCCTGTGGTGAAAAAGTTTTGTTTCTTCTCTTTTTATCTCACAAACTCAAAAAAGGGTCTGGAGAGACAGAGCTCCATGTGCAATTAGTCACGAGGAAAAAAACGGACTGAGAAGCCTCAGGCAAACCTGGGAAGATCCAAAAGGGAGCACCTAGCTGAAAGACTTTACTAGGCTTAGAGAACTCCGCCACCTAGTGGCACGGAAGACATACCCAGGCAGCACGGCTAATTCAGCTGCTTATCTGTGTGAAAAATATTCTTATGTTTTTTCTGTTATGATTGATGTTTTATATTCCTTGATTTTATTGTTTTAAGGAATGGCATTTCTATTTTTCCATTATTGTTCTGCATACAATCTGGCTTGTTGAGGTTTCCAGTTCATTTCTGTTTATACTTTATGGTCTCTTTATTCTGTATTTGGTGAGGGTTTGTCTGTGCTCTACATATGTGATTGAGGTGAGATAGTCTGCTGGCATGTAGTTTCTCTGAAGGGATCTATAGCAGCCTGGCTTGTTCTGTTTTCATAATAGGAGATATATTGGTGTTAAGGGCCTGATGTAATAATTGCAGTGTTGCCTTTTCATAGTTAGGGTTTTACTGTTTGAGAGCTGGCCGTTCGTGATCTTTTAGTATGGGAATTTTATATTGTATTTGTAATTCAGTTTACTCTAGGCTTTCTGAGGGCTAAGCCCACATCCAACATGCATTTCTATAGGCCTAATACCATACACATTCCGAATGTGTGCCTAATTCCCTTGCCCAACCCAGAGAGATTGTGCTACATAAAGACCCCCTCCATTCACCCATATTTACTTATATTCCACTTTTCAGCACTTCAAAGTGGATTACATTCAGGTACTATAGTTATTTCTCTGTCCCCAGAGGGCTCACAATCTGAGACCAGGATTCATCAAACACAATAGAAAGAGGGGTGTGTTTTATGGTAATAGCCTATTTATTGAAAGAGAGAGAGAGAGAGAAAGAGAAAGAAAAGCTATAAGGCCCTTCTAGGAGTTAGGTGTTTATATCTCTATATGAGGCCCACCTAGTTACTCGAGGTGAGGTTTAAGTAGTAATGTAGGGGTTAGGGGCCACTTTGACATTCAGAGTGAGACGTATGAACAGAACAGTACACTCTTGTGAAGATTTGATGTCCTTTGAAGTGAGGAAACGCACGCAAAGCTGAGATTTGTACAATGTTCTCTCAACCTAGCTTGATGTCTGGATAACATCAAGCTAGGTTGAGAGAACATTGTACAAATCTCAGCTTTGCGTGAGTTTCCTCACTCCAAAGGACATCAAATCTTCACAAGAGTGTACTGTTCTGTTTGACGTCTCATTTTGAATGTCAACGTGGCCCCTAACTCCTACATTACTACTTAAACCTTACCTCGAGTAACTAGGTGGGCCTCCTATAGTAGCATAAATAGCTAACTTACTACAAGGGCCTTAGAGATAGGTCTCTCTCTCTCTCTCTCTCTCTCTCTCTCTCCTTCCCTCCCTCCCTCCCTCCCTCCCTCTCCCCAACTACTGAAAATGATATTTGCAAAGTGTGATAAAGCCATATTGCACAGCTTAACACAAATGAAAAAGGTGTATTTATTTCCTGTGTTAAAACTGTGCAATATGGCTTCACAATTTGCAAAGCCAGCCCATTTGGTCAGAAATCCTGCCCAAACTCCTCCCCCTTTTCCAAATTAGCATCACACTATGCATTATGGTGCTTTTTGCATTCGAAAAGCCCATAACGTGGCTTGGAAAATAACCCCCAAAGTTTGTACCTGACTTGCCCAAGGTCACAAGGAGCGGCAGTGGGATTTGAATGCTGGTCTCCCTGGTTCAAAGCCTGCTACTCTACCCACTAGGCTACTCTTCCACTCATATTCCACTTCTCCAAGGGAAAAAGGTGAGACGCAGGTCTGAGGGTTCCTGGGAGTGTGGCAGGATTGCCTGCTTCCTAGAAATATCATCACTAACACTCTATCTGCACTCCTCTGGAAACTCTTGAACCCTGCTTTCCCCCTTCTGCAAAAGGGCCAGACTCCAAGGGCCCCCCTTTGCCCTCTTGATGGTTTTATCTGCACCGTGCCTTAAAGGAGAGTAGGAGAGTTGGGGGGGGGGGGGGGAGGGAGTGCCATCTCATCTCTCACCTCATGCAGCAGATTGACTTGAGCCACCCCTGGAAGTGATGGTGACAATTGCTCAGGCCAGCCTTGCCTCTCTCCTTCCTTCTCCACTCTTCCCACCTGCTTCCCCCTCCATATGCCATTCAGATGCTTCTGGAGACAAGCTGGGCCCTGTCCACAGTGCCTCTCACTTTCTGTGTGAGGTAAAGCCCCAGTCAGTGGGATGAGGGGTGACAGGATCAGATAAAGAGCAGGAGCAGGATGAGCAGAAGCGGTAATACCCAAGGTGGAGGGTTGGACAAAAGGTAGAGAGGTGTAGGAAAGAAGGAAAAAGAGGGGAGGAGTGCGTGAAAGGATAGAGAGAGGAGGAAGGTTAATAAGAAGGGAGTGAGAGGAGTGGGAAAGGAGGGGAAGGAGTTGAGTAAGAGTAAAAAGAGGGGAAGGGGTGATTGAGAGAGAAGATAAAGGAGGGGAGATGGATATGTGATAGGGAGAGGGAGGGGAGGAGCAGATGGATGGAGTGAGCGGAGATCAGTTAGTGAAAGAGGAGGAAGGACAGGGGAGGGGGTAAATGAAGGAAGAGTGATTGAGAGGAGTATGTTAGGAGGCGAGGAGTTAAGAGATGTGTGGGGGAGGGGGACATGAGGAAAGGAGGCAAAAGGGAGGGAGGAAGTGGAAGGGAAGGGAAAGAAGGGTATCTGGAAGGAGAGGGCATGAGTGACCCACAGAGGAGTTGGGTGAATGAGTGGGAGGAAAGACAAGAGTACAGTGAGTTAGAGAAGTGGGAGAGAAGGCAAAAGGTGAAAGGGAGGGGATGAATGAGAGGGAAAGGAAGATATGGGAGAGTGGTGAGTGAAGGGAAGATGATGAGTGAGAAGGCAGGGGGATGTGTGAGGAGTGGGATAGGCAAGGGAATGAAAGGAAGGGGTAAAGTGAGAGAGCAGGGAAAGGAGGAAAGAGGGATGAGTAGAAGAGGTCATAAGTAAGAAGAGTGAGAGAGGAAGGAAGATAGACAGGAAAATGAATGAAGGGATCTGAGAGGGGGAGGGGATGAGTGATATAGAAGGGAAAGGAGAGAAGGGAGTGTCTGGCAAGGTTGGCATATTATATAAAACTAGAATGGCATCATGAATGACAGGATTTGAATGGTGTAGTTAACATGCAGTTTATTCCATCTCAAGATTAAAAAGGTGTATGCCATGACGTACATAAAATGTCCAAAGGCATTCTTTAAATGGTGTATATGTGTGTCTGTTTTGATATATCAACTCAATTGCTAGTCCTTTCTCTCCCATAATCATTCCTTAGTTCTTATTCCTCCTTCCACCCCAATCCACATTTCCCACACTGTCCCCCCACAAAATGTCAATTGCTTCTCTCAGTGCCTCCTTCCCAGCAGCCTCCCTTGGCCTCAGTCCTTCCCCTTTTCTCATGTCAGCCTCAATTTCAATGTCAGGTAGACCTCGGGATGTTCATACCCAATTTTCAGTATCCCATAAAACTTTGATGATTTTGGATTTTAAATACCCTAGAAATTAAACCTAGCCAAGTGTGGTGATGGTCATGTGAAGGGACCTGCTTAATCTCCAGGTTGGTCTCAGAGTGCCTCTAAAACAGTGGTCCCCAACCCTGTCCTGGGGGCCCACCAGCCAGTCGGGTTTTCAGGATATCCACAATGAATATGCATGAGAGAAAATGTGCATGTTATGGAGGCATTGCATGCAAATTCATTGTGGATATCTTGAAAACCCTACTGGCTGGTGGGCCCCCAGGACAGGGTTCGGGACCACTGCTCTAAAAGGTGTATTTTTCCTTGAACTTTGTAATATGGTGATAGAGGAGGAAAGTGACTAATTGGCCACAGAAAATATTGAGATCAGCTCAGGAGCATCAGGAGAGGAATGTTAAAATCTATTAGTCCTCCTAACTTATAACATTGAGTTATGAGAGATTTTGAATTTTTAGAATCCTCTAAACAGTTATCCTAAGAACTATTTGTCCATGACATGGGAGAGCAGAATGATTCACAGCATCAGTTTCAGTTACAGTGAGAGATTTCTGAGAGAGAGATAAGGTTTTGAATTGAGCAGAAGGGTTCTGTCCCATTTCTTTCACAGAGATTGCCAAATCTGGCTTAATTAAAAAGTACAGTTTAAATCACAGAAAGGTCAGGAACACTGGTCCAGTATGATTGAGAGGAGTGTTTATGTCTGAGGTGATAAAATAATTGTTTATTTAAATGGGAAATCCTTTTCAAAGTAAGATACAGAGCAGATAGTTAACATTAGATACAGGCTGAACCGTGAGTTATAGAAATCAGCTGTACTAGAGGAAAGTGTGCAGTTGAGAGAAACTGAAGTGTGATTTTCATCATAGGAAAAAAAATACCATTTCATACATAATTAGAATGTATTAAATATAAGGATATCCATCAATATTGCTTGGATTGGACTATTATTTATTTATTTATTTATTAGAATGGTCTATCCTGAAGTGAGTAGTGTAACACCCAGCGTGCAGAGGGGGGGAAAAAACTTTATATACCAAAGTATTTCAGCTACTTTCCAACATCTTAATTTCTGTGACAAACAGCCAATAGAGTTAATAGACTGGTACAAACTGGTGGGTGATTCAAGAGCTAAGGAATGATTTAAAGAGAATATTGGCAAAAATCTCTTTAATTGGTGGTCATACAGTATATAATAATTTTAATTCTTCTGTTAATGGAGTTGATCAGCTCCACAAGAACAGGTTCCTAACATCAGCTATACTATTTCAGAAAGCTCAGTTAGAAGAAGAGTAATAGCAAGGAAGACAGGAAGGCTCAGTTACAAGAAGAGTAATAGCAAGGAAGTCAGTGGAGGAACTTTATACCCAGCAGCAAAATCCAAGTACCCTGATGCAGACATTGCCTAAGCACTATAAGAAAAATAAAGTTTCTTTAATAATAACTACCTTGGAATCATACGTCTGCTGCAGGATATAAGGACAGAAAATACTTACTGTAGTGCCCTTTGGGAGAGTGTATGTATGGCTGTATGAACACACATCTGTGCAGATTCAGAATTCCTCCATGCATGTCAGCATAAGGAAAAGCAATTATTGTTTATTTTTGCACAAAGTTATGTACAGTTCAACTAGGCTTCGTGGACTATACTGGCATATTGAAGACATCTTTGAAAGAACTGCAGGAATAGTATAGACAGGAAACAATTTTTTTTTAGTTAAAGGTAGCCGGGAAAGGACAATTCTACAGATAGGAAACTGTATTTAGAGACCAACAAAGTGCTGCGGAGCCTTACCTGGGTGCCCTTCTAGCACCACAAACTATGTTTCACCAGCCTCGCTATCCAGCTACAGTGGAGGGGACGAAGAGTTCTGCAACCAACTGCAATTGAAGAGAGCTAAGTATATGCACATTACAAACAAACAAAACATCTAGCTAGACAAAAGGAGGCTGTGGAAAGCTGTACATGTTCAAACACAAAGAAATTGAGAAAAAAAAAACAGAAGGAAATACAGAGACAATAAATTACAGTATCAGAGAAAACGGTTGACAACAGTAAGAAGAAATAAGAACAAAGAGATAGAAATGAAAAAGAGTATAAAAAGGAGAAATGAACTAGAAACACATAATGAACTTTTTTCACATAAAAAGTTTACTTACCATTATCATTACAGAGTTCTTTCTTCAAAAGAAACATAGAAACATAGAAATGACGGCAGAAGACCAAACGGCCCATCCAGTCTGCCCAGCAAGTTTCACACTTTTTTTTTTCATACTTATCTGTTTCTCTTGGCTCTTAGTAACCTTTTGGTTCTATTACCCTTCCACCCCCACCATTAATGTAGAGAGCAGTGTTGGAGCTGCATCTAAATGAAATATCTAGCTTAATTAGTTAGGGGTAGTAACCACCGCAATAAGCAAGCTACACCCATGCTTATTTGTTTACCCAGACTATGTAATTCAATCCTTGTTGGTTGTCTGTATATAGATCCACTTTTCTTC
Source organism: Rhinatrema bivittatum (assembly GCF_901001135.1). Lineage (NCBI taxonomy): Eukaryota > Metazoa > Chordata > Amphibia > Gymnophiona > Rhinatrematidae > Rhinatrema > Rhinatrema bivittatum. The sequence goes on from NC_042621.1 coordinate 188,457,467, forward strand.
ATTCCCCCTGCCGTTGAAGCAGAGAGTTATGCTGGTTATGCATTGAAAGGAAGTTTCAGTCTTTCTCCCCTGCCGTTGAAGCAGAGAGCTATGCTGGAAATGCTTGAAGTGTCAGACTTTCTCCCCTGCTGTTGAAGCAGAGAGCTATGCTGGAAATGCTTGAAGACTTTCTCCCCTGCCGTTGAAGCAGAGAGCTATGCTGGATATGCTTGAAGACTTTCTCCCCTGCCGTTGAAGCAGAGAGCTATGCTGGATATGCTTGAAGACTTTCTCCCCTGCCGTTGAAGCAGAGAGCTTTCAGGAACACCTGAAAAAAAATGAGCCAAAGAATCATATTCTTGGAAGTAAGAATATTTAATAATAGCTTAAGCTAGCACAGGAAACCAGCAATAGTAATAGAAGAGGGAAAGGTTATAAGTAATACTTATCTGATAGCTTGTGTTGGATTTGCAGTCTTCACATAATTCTGTGGGTAGAAAGATTTATTTATTAATTCACTAAAAAGAGTTGTTAAGCTTGAATCCTTTTGTCACAGTCAGCTGATTTAAGAGTTTTGCTGCATGAAGAAAATTTCAAACTTGCTGTTTGATTGCTATTTCTGACTGAATGTGTTTCCATCTGATTCCATTTAAAAGTAAACCTCTTTTGATATATTGGGTTCTGCCTTCCCTCTCTCCCCCTGGGAGATGTGCTGGGTGCGGTTCCAGACCCCCCTTTCCATTTTATAGGAAACCTGGTTGGAAGGAGAATTCCTTTTCTACTCTCCCCCTTCCTGGTACTTACATCTAGTGACACCTCTGATCCCATCTGAAACTCTCTAACCACCCAGCACCTCAGCCACTGGAGCAGGAGGGTCACTGAATACGCCAGGGGGGCGGGGAGTCGATATGTGTCTGTGGGTACACATGATGCTCCTTTCAGCACCTCAAGCCACTGCCTAACAATGTGGTTGCCTGGTTACTTGGCAACTTGTTCAAAAGCTGATTGGTTGGCAAGAGACTTTATGACATCAAACTCCTTTTATGGGAGTGTGACAGATGGAAGCTTTTAGTACATAGGATGCAGCACTGATGGCATTTTATAAACAGCACATTGCATTACTCTCACAAACAAACTAAAAATGATAAAATTCAGTGATCATAGCTGAGCAGTTAAAAACCCTACTGTCCTTCTTATACTGTCTTACTGCTTTTCATTTTGGTTGGGTTGCTTTGGAGATTCACTGTAATTTTTGCCAAGCCAAAAGGAATGTCTATGGCTGCCATTCGAATACTCCTCTCTCAGACTTTCTAGACAGAAGAATGTTTCTGATGATATAATGTGGTGCATAGCCTTATAATTCCCATCTGTCTCACAGCTGAAAGACTGTGGCAGGAATTAGGAACAGTCTGATGGCATCTATCACTTTTTACAGAAGGAAAAGCAATGCAGACAGATGTATAAACGACCCATTGCTTAAACTCCATAAAAAAAATGTTTGGAATGGTGTAAAAGAGACAGAACTCAAAAAATTACACAAAACATGGAAGCTTTACAAGCAAAATGCTAACTATATCTTTAGCTGATGAAGTCCTTTGTGGTAATGCTTTTTCTGTTTGCACATTTAGAAAAATATTCTTTCATGTTGCATAAAATAAGCAATTACAATAGTGCAGTTTGATTTCATAGGCAGCTATTTATTTTTCACCATGAATTATGGATTGCTCAAAGACTTCAGTTATTGTCATGCCTCTACAAAAAATTCAGCCCCCTTCATGCCCCATTATCAAATTCATTTTGTCAAGAAGTGCAGGGTTGAGGGGAGGTGTTCCTTGTGATCGGAAAACACCCCGCATAGATTGTATTTTCAAATCTTTGCAAGTTTTGTTTTGCATAGAAATTTTGCCCACTCAAAAGGCAGATGCAGAATCCAAAGTCCAGGGTACTTTTGTCCTGCAAACCTTGTATGCAATTTTCAAAGGACAACTACCGGTATTTATTTAAAATTGCTTATAAGCCACTTATACAAAGCCCTAAGCAGCTTATAAAATTGTTCTGTTTTCAAAATGACCCAAAACGAAATAGGAAATTTTGTCTCATTTTGTTTCTCTTGAATGTCCATCCCTAGTATTCGCTTACCTTACTTACCATAGTTTAGTAAATAATACTGCATTAACTAATGTGTATTAAAACCGTGCAGTTTTAATGAACTTTCTTAAATAGGCTCATTAATATGTCAAAGTACATTAGTCTTAATCTTATATATACTCTCATAGGGTCCGTAGACCCAACTGACTCCCTCATATAGGGAACCAGAAGATTATTTCTCCTTTGGAGAATAATTTTATTCTCATCTGAATCAACACAATAAAAAGTTGCTAACATTCTGCATAAATGGCTAATTCTACTCCATCTGTTTGCACAAACAGGAAATACCAGAGCCGGTATTCATTATTGCCATTAAAAGCAATTGAAATAAAAAAAAAAAAAATCAGCATCAATTGAGATCCACTAAAAGAGGGTTAACATGGTAATTCCTAGTTGTTTGGGCAGATGAAAACAAGGATCCCTTTACATTATTAACAAAGCTTTCTTCATTCATCCAAGGTAATAGAACATTGTGGTCATCTTCTAGATTCTCCCTTGACATAGACTAGTCCAGGGCTAGGCAGTTCTTGTCCTGGAGTTCAACAAACAAGTTTAGTTTTCAGGATATCCACAGTGAATGTGCACAAAATATATTTGCATACAGTGGAGGCAGTGCATGCAGATATACATCATATATATTCATTGTGGATATCCTGAAAACCAGACCTGCTTATGTGTCTACCCCTGAGCTAGTTTGTCATCTTTCCAAGGAACTCAACAGCTGGAAAATGTCACTGCAAAGTTTGTGAGTGGTTTTTCAGGCACAGAGCATTTATACAGGTTTTTAGGCGCATTACATTTTAAATAATGAAAGCGTATATTACCCTTGCTGTCTCTGTCCACCATCTGGCCATTCATTCATCCAACCATACATACCTACTAGTCAGGCTGTGCATTGATTAATTTTAATGACTAATGTACTTTGACACATTAAAGAGCCTCTTTACAAAAGTTCATTAAAACTGCATGGTTTTAATATACATTAGTTATTAATACATAATTTACTGAACTATGATAAGCGAGGTAAGTGAATACTAGGGATGGGCATTCGGGAGAAACGAAATGAGACAAAATTTCAAAATAGAACAATTTTATAAGCCGCTTAGGGCATTGTATAAGTGGCTTCTAAGCAATTTTAAATAAATAGTTGTCCTTTGAAAATAAGAAACTCTTATTCTCCACGCTAATTTGATAGTTTGCAACAACTAAGGATAGTTAACCATTATAAATTCCTCTTTGAAATACTATGCAGTGTGCCTGTTTGTAGAGCTGAATCCACAGATAATTATCTTACTGGAGGGCCCACAGAGACAAGATCTAAGCTTACCTAAAATCACCCAGGCTTCACTATGCCTTATCATTAAGAATGTCCCAGCCATGGGAAGTTCAGGGGGTGGGAGTGTATAGAATGAGTGATAGGAGGGCGTAGTATAAAGACTGAGAGGGAGGAGTAACAGTAGTCGTAGCCTAGAGCCAGAAGAGTTCTGGGACTAATATGTGAGAAGCCTTGTTGGTGAGGGCAGTCCCGGTGTGGTGCCTGGCCTTGGGTTCTACTGATCTCCTGGAGAAAGCAGCCGGTTTCTCTCTGGCAAAGGCAGCGGGCCACGTGGAAGGATTAGGACTCCTATCTTATTCTAGTCAGGGAAGTCTGAAGCCAGTGAGTTTTGGATACAGGAGGTTTCCTGTCTGTCATTAAGTCCTGAGGAAGAAAGAGACCCTAGTGGTAATTTTTGGGAAAAATCTTCTATTGGACTGTACTCAGATAAAGTAAGAAGAAAGTGAGCGACTACTTTTCTCTAAGAAGCTAATTTCTATTTTTCATATTTTGGACTGTTGCTGATTTTTCTGCCTTTTCTGGACTTTGATTCTGGAACTTAAAATGTGTTTTTTCTTGTTTTGGAATACAAATTTTGTGTGGGCTGGTTTGTTTTGTTTTGGTTTTTTTTTTTTGGGGGGGGGGGATGATTCCCTGGGCTCTGCAGGTGACTCCTGTTCTCCAAGGCATGAATCCCTGCATTTTCCCAGATGCTGCAACGAGTTGGCTAGTGCTGAACAGTCTCTGAAGGTGTCTCTGAGCGAAAGAGGGATTACACTTACAAAAGTTGTAAGAACAGCAGCCCAAGGAGATTAAAAAGCAATATCCATTTCATAACAGTGATGTAACTTTCTTAACTCTGTGCCTCTCTTCTCACGTTCCTAAAACCTTTCCATCTTTACTCATGGACCCCAGGCCCCTCACCACTGCCTGATCATAAAATCACATGTATTTTATAAATAGATGAGAAAAACATGACTGCAGCTTTATTAATATTAGATATGCAACACATTATCTATAGAATCAAATAAACAGCAATGGGTGACAGCACATGGCAAAACTTATGTCCTCCTTATATCATTCTTTCATCTGATTTTCCCTTTGGGGAGGAATCGTCAAGTCTACCCAGCCGTTGAGAATTCATCCTCCCCTATTTCACAATTTGGACCCCTCCCCCCAAACCCTAGCTATGGAAGCTCACAACTGGGTGCACATCCCTTATCACAGTTCTAGCAGCCTCATTTGGTCTCCCCCAGCTGCTGCAGCTCAAAGGTGGGTGAAACTTCTCTCCAAGGGGAGCCTCATCTCCCTTAGAAGCTCGTGAGTGAGCATAGGTCCCTTATAACAATTCCCATCTGAGGAGCTTCCGCACCCACCTGCAGAAACTCAGAGGTCAGTGCACATCCACCTTTTCTATTGCCCATGCATGGGTCAACCCTCTAGCAACCTCTGCTGTAATGATTAACCTGCATCCCATTCCCCTGCCCTGCTAACTTTCTAGCATCTCCACTAGAGAGAGGATTTGGGTGAGTCTTCAGATATCAGCAAAGGAAAAGCTAAGTGTTCTTACCCTTGTCGCCCCTCTCATGCCTCTGTTGTGTCCCGCATGGTGGGATTCGGGATTCTGCTCGGCCTTGATTGGCTCCCTCATCCCTCCTTTGTTTAGGATCCTTTACTCACAGAAGATAATACTGCAACATGCTCTTCATTGAAGATTTTGCTTGATACATCAATACAGACTAGTGCTCTGTAGCTGAATCCTTACTGCATGGTTTTATATAACTTGTGTCTGAATTTGTTGTTGTGATTTTGGCATTTTAGTCTTTTCACTTTTAGTGTTTTATTTCACTTTTGAGTTTTTCAGTTCAGTGGGTCACTGATATGTATCCTACATATGGCTGTGGCCAGTTGTTGCATCTTTGTGATGACCAATTTCTTACGTTGGTCGTTATCCTCAGGGCTTGCTTCATTTGGATGATTTTATAAGGACATTATTAGGAAGTCATTTTGTATATTCCATTTTTAGATTGCTCTCCCTTTAAATGTCTCCATTAGTTGTTTTGCATTGTTGTAGCAGTTTTGACTGAAGATTTTATCAACTTTCAGCTTCTGATTCCTGTTTGTGTACTATACTGGTCTCTAGAAGTAAAAGTAGATTTGCTAACTGGCTCCAGATTTTCAGGACAGGCCAGTTCAGTCCTGGTTTTTCACCAATGCATGGAGGGATTTATAGTCTTGCTTTTCTTAGGGACTACAATAGGGAAACCAGAACTGCTAGTTCCTGCAGGCAATGGGTAGTCCTGGGGGAATTCTGCGCTACTGCACAATGCAAAATTCCCCCTTCCAAAATCCAGGCCACTCTGCCGCTTGGAGCACTATCGCAGGCAGGATCATGGCAAGAATTAATATTTGTTCCGCGAGCCTTGTCAGAGGAAGAGCATGATCCCCGGAAGCAGATGGAAGGCAGCACAACACGGGTTGGGCTTGCAGGAGGCAGTACAGCCTAGCTCCACAAGCCTGCCTGAAGGGTATGAGAGCTGTCATGGGAGAGAAGGAGAGGGAGAGAAAGAGAGAGAGAGAGAACTGTACAAGGGAGAACTGTAACAGGGGCACTTTCAACTCAGGGTGGTTTGGGTGGGGGCACGGTGCTATATTGGTCTGCCTAGGGTGCTACAGACCCTTGCTGAGAAAAATATAAATACTGGATTGCACTGAAATGCAGAATGATAATTTGCAAAAAATACTGGGGTAGATTTTCAAACCGCACGAATTGGCGTACTTTTGCTGGCGCATCAGGCGCCAGCAAAAGTACGCGGGATTTTAGTAGATACGCGCGTAGCCGCTAAAATCCTGGATCGGCACGCGCAAGGCTATCGATTCTGTATAGCCGGCGCGCGCCGAGCCGCGCAGCCTACCCCCGTTCCCTCCGAGGCCGCTCCGAAATCGGAGCGGCCTCGGAGGGAACTTTCTTTTGCCCTCCCCTCACCTTCCCCTCCCTTCCCCTACCTAACCCACCCGCCCGGCCCTGTCTAAACCCCCCCCCTTACCTTTGTCGGGGGATTTACGCCTCCCGGAGGGAGACGTAAATCCCCGCGCGCCAGCGGGCCGCTAGCGCGCCGGGATGCAACCTGGGGGCGGGTCTGGAGGGCGCGGCCACGCCCCCGGACCACCCCGGGCCGTAACCACGCCCCGGGCCCACCCCAAAACACTGCCGACACGCCCCCAAAATGCCGCACCGACCGGGCCCGCCCCCGACACGCCCCCCTCGCCAAACCCCGGGATTTACGCGAGTCCCGGGGTCTGCGCGCGCCGGTAGGCCTATTGAACATAGGCGCACCGGCGCAAAGGGCCCTGCTCGCCTAAATCCGCCCGGATTTAGGCGAGCAGGGCTCTGAAAATCCGCCCATTGTGTTTGAAAAATAAGGGTAGATTTTAAAAGCTTGTGCGCAGACGTACATGTGAGCTTGCTACCCGGCGCGCACACATGTATGCACGATTTTATAACATGCACGCACAGGTGCACACATGTCATAAAATCCGGGGTCAGCGCGTACAAGGGGGTGCACAATTGTGCACCTTGCGTGCGCCAAGCTCGCTCCAAGCTGCGCTGCCTTCCCCCTGCCTTCCCCCTTCCCTACCACCCCACCTTCACTTCCTTTCCCCTCCCTCCCCCGCCCTTTCCCCCCTACCTTTGATGATTTATTTTTTTCTATCACAAAACTTACTTCAGCTGAAGTAAGTTGCGCACGCTGGCCAACTGCCGGCGCGCGATCCCTGGCTCAGCAGCAAATATGGCCGCTGTGCCGGGAGCCTGACCCCCTCCCTCGCCCCACCCCCTCCCCCACCCCTTTTTGCAAGCTCCGGGACTTACACACGTCCCGGGGCTTTACGCGCAATGCTTGGCCTTTTTAAAATAAGCCCAGCATGCGTAGACCCGGTTACGTGCGTAAATCCTTTTAAAATACGGCCCTAAATGTGCAGAATTTTGCATAATTTAGAAAATGTGTGTGCAGAATTTTTTTATTTCTTTACTGCAGAATTTTCAGTTTTTTTGTACTGAATTCCCCCAGGAGTGCCAACCTGTCCTGAAAATCTGGCGCCAGTTGGAACCCCCTAAATGAAAGTCCAGTAACAAACTAACAAGCATTGTTCCTACAACTGAATTGGGGCCTGTAGATACAGAATGGGAGAAAAGCTTTAGCGAATCAGGCCCTAAGGGTTTATCCAATTTTGCCTAGTCAGACATATCTGTCCATTAACTTGCCACTGTTCAGATTATTATCAGCTCTGATTTGCATTTCCTTTCAATACAAGTTTTAGTATAGGATAATGTAATCTATATTTTAGGACTTACAGTAAGAATTATTGTCTTTAACTCCACCCGACCTGGTACAATCCATGAACTTTTGATTGAAGAGGTTAGACTGTGAGACTGTGTCTAATTTCAGGCATGCAGAGCTTGGAAGTGGTAGGATTTTCTTCCACCACATTCAGGACACTCAGCAAAACAGCACAATCTAAAGCTCTGTCCAGTTGAACTCAGCAGGATTTCCTGTATAAATTCATGAGGCAATAATAGAAAACACATGTTTTCTTTTTTTTTTCTTTTGCAATACAGAGAAAAATAGAAGTAATTATTTTATAAATACAATCATATATTTTTCCAAGCATAAAATTATATATCACATGCAATTGCATCATACATCATACCCTAAGTATAAAGTACTATACCTTTACTTATACAAGGTGATGTTCTCTCTAAAGGATAGTATATAATTCTACACAAATGATACTGAATGTTGATATTTATAAGTTCCTATATAATATGGACTATATTATATAATTGCATATGGATCTGTTTATATGCTGTCTTTTGCACAGAATCAAAATATAATATGATCATAGACTATACTGTGAAAGGTAACAAAATATCCCACACTATAGGTAGAATCATATCCCATACTATTGATGCCTTCAGTGTTACTGTGTACCATGAATTGAATCATAGTAATAATACTACTTACATTTTAAGATAACACAATCTCTCTAACAGCATTTTATTCATAGAGGGGACAATTTTCCAAGGGATTTTTGCAACTTAACACCTGTTTACATGTAGAAAGAAACCCTTTGCAAATTGCCTCACTGCTTCTGTGGGGAAAAGGGGCAGCGATGAGGCTAGGGCAGGCCCCTGATAGAACACCTGGGGATTTCATTTCAATTTTTCCTTGCATTTTTTACCTTGTGTCCTTTTCACCAATAGAGTATGCAGGGTAAAGAATTCTCAGTAGTGGAATTTTCTAAAAGAAACTCCAAGAAGAGTTTTCCTTTGACACTCGGCATCTAAGCACCACATCCTATTTGAAAACTGGCCTCATAAGCAGGAGGCAGCTAGGATATAAATAAAAAAAAAAGTGCATAGTCTTGATACGATGAGGTACTGACGTGCACCTTCAATACTGTGTACAATTCTGGTCGCTGCATCTCAAAAAAGATATAATTGCGATGGAGAAGGTACAGAGAAGGGCAACCGAAATGATAAGGGGAATGGAACAGCTCCCCTATGAGGAAAGACTAAAGAGGTTAGGACTTTTCAGCTTGGAGAAGAGACGGCTGAGGGGGGATATGATAGAGGTGTTTAAAATCATGAGAGGTCTTGAACGGGTAGATGTGAATCGGTTATTCTCTCTTTCAGATAATAGAGAGACTAGGGGGCACTCCATGAAGTTAACATGTGGCACATTTAAAACTAATCTGAGAAAGTTCTTTTTCACTCAACGCACAATTAAACTCTGGAAATTTTTGCCAGAGGATGTGGTTAGTGCAGTTAGTATAGGATAAGGATTGGATAAGTTCGTGGAGGAGAAGTCCATTACCTGCTATTAATTAAGTTGACTTAGAAAATAGCCACTGCTATTACTAGCAACAGTAACATGGAATAGACTTAGCTTTTGGGTACTTGCCAGGTTCTTATGGCCTGAATTAGCCACTGTTGGAAACAGGATGCTGGGCTTGATGGACCCTTGGTCTGACCCAGTATGGCATGTTCTTATGT